>NC_086453.1:201430933-201747004 GCF_028390025.1 Pseudophryne corroboree | reverse complement strand
CCGTGAAATCCGTGCTCCCATTGTATCCCATACTAAGCAGAAATATGTTATCCGTGATAAGACACAGAAGGACAAAGCCTTTTGTACAACTACACAAAACCATGTGGAATCTGGTGTTACCATTCTGGGGGCAAAGGTTGAGTGGTCAGTTCTATAATTATGACCGGAGAGAGTTTGTGAACAGGGACGGTCTATTTATTATGCAATGAAGAGCTGTGGTGAATCTTCCAGACAGTAAGCTCTCACCATACTGCAAACTTAGTATTATACTTCAGTAATTAGTACAGAACTGTTTGTTTCATTGTTTGTTGTATTGTCTCAAAAAGTTCTTTGATTTATCTTTCTGTGTTACTGAGCAGGCTACAAATTGTCTAGACTTCACTTAGAAAGGTTCAACTTCTTTTCCAGTGTATTGCCTTACTTCTGATTCCTACGGGAATGTTATTCAATTAAATGTTAGTGTGTGTGTGTGTGTGTGTGTGTGTGTGTGTGTGTGTGTGTGTGTGTGTGTGTGTGTCTATATTCTGACTTAGTGGCCATACAGCATTGAATAGATAATTACACCTGACAGGAAACATATATTGCATGGCTTCATTCAGTACAAAGAGAAAGTAACCAGCCGCTTAGAAATAAATATTCATTTCATTATTATGCAGTAAAAAAAAACCCACAATCTACTGCCATGTTCTCTTATGGCCTGCATTAGTACCAGTGATAGCGCCACGCGGGGCTGCGCATCGCTATCACTATGGGGCATACACACGGGGAGATCCATGCTTAATTTCTAAGCTATCTAGTAAGATTGCATAGAAATTAAGCACAGATCTTTCCGTGTGTACCCCCCTTTAAATCACCCCTCCAGCCTCCCTCTTACATAGCTAAAGTTTTGTATATTATTTATTCATTTGGCTGCTTGCATTTGTGCTTTTACCAAAACGACAACATTCTTTTTGTAACTCCTTGACCAGCGTTGCATTCTCATTTCATTTTGTAGCCCTAAAGGAAATGTACATATTAAAAAAAAAAAAAATTTAATCACATTATCCTATCGCTTTTATACATGATATAGAGATAAGAGATTGTCCTGCACCTAATTTTGGTACTGATATGCATTACTCAGGGATAAACAACTGTAATAAATGTTACAGAATCTTAATCTTTCCTCAGTACAGATTACACTAAGGGGGGAATTTAATTAGCTGTGGCTTTTCATGATTTTTACCCAATGTTTTTTCGGGCAATTAATTTAATGCCTGTTTTGGGGGGGGTATAATATACCCATTATTGGGCAGGTGAAATAAAAAATAATAATGCTGGCTATAAGTATTAATTGAATTACTCCACAGGGATCAATTACCTGCAGTAATTTACAGCTAAGTACATTCGGGAATAGGAACTGTTATAATTATACAGCCAGTAAAAAGCAGTCTGTCACCTTCATGTAAGGGGCTAACAGCTGTGCGGGACACTGCTACATGTAGGGGGCTAACAGCTGTACGGGACACTACTACATGTAGGGGGCTAACAGCTGTGCGGGACACTACTACATGTAGGGGGCTAACAGCTGTGCGGGACACTACTACATGTAGGGGGCTAACAGCTGTGCGGGACACTACTCCATGTAAGGATCTAACAGCTGTGCGGGACACTTCTGCATGCAAGTGGCTAATAGCTGTGCAGGACACTACTACTTGAAAGGGGCTAACAGCTGTGAGGGACACTACTACATGCAAGGGGCTAACAGCTGTGTGAGACATTTCTGCATGCAAGGGGCCAATAGCTGTGCAGGGCACTGCTACTTGAAAGGGGCTAACAGCTGTGCGGGACACTACTACATGTAAGGATCTAACAGCTGTGCAGGACACTTCTGCGTGCAAGAGGCTAATAGCTGTGCAGGACACTACTACTTGAAAGGGGCTAACAGCCCCTTGCATGCAGTAGTGTCCCGCACAGCTGTTAGCCCCTTTCAAGTAGTAGTGTCCTGCACAGCTATTAGTCTCTTGCACGCAGAAGTGTCCTGCACAGCTGTTAGATCCTTACATGTAGTAGTGTCCCTCACAGCTGTTAGCCCCTTTCAAGTAGTAGTGTCCTGCACAGCTGTTAGCCCCTTGCATGTAGTAGTGACCCACACAGCTGTTAGCCCCTTGCATGCAGTAGTGTCCCGCACAGCTAACAGCTGTGCGGGACGCTGCTGCATGCAAGGGGCTAACAGCTGTGCAGGACACTACTACTTAAAAGGGGCTAACAGATGTGTGGTACACTACTACATGCAAGGGGCTAACAGCTGTGTGGGACACTACTACTTGAAAGGGGCTAACAGATGTGTGGGTCACTACTACATGCAAGGGGCTAACAGCTGTGCAGGACACTACTACTTGAAAGGGGCTAACAGATGTGTGGTACACTACTACATGCAAGGGGCTAACAGCTGTGTGGGACACTACTACATGCAAGGGGCTAACAGCTGTGTAGGACACTACTATTTGAAAGGGGTTAACAGCTGTGCGGAACACTACAAGGTTTCAATCTATCCACATTAAAGATTAAACTGATGATTTGTTTTTAGGAAGAAAAAAATGGCTGTAACTATACAGCCATTAGGAAATGTTTCCTAAACCATTTATGAGGAAACACGGGGAGACTGTACATTGCAGCTACCATCTAATAAGTATTATTCTCTGCATTATTAGAATAAATTCATATATCCATAGGAAAATTGTATTCATCTCTACTTGAGACATTATGGTAAATTTGCAGATTTCAAAAACGTGTAGGTGTTGCCATAGCAACCAAAGTCTAGCTATCATTTTCTTGAACGTACAAGATAAATGTTAGACAGAATCTGATTGCTTGCAATTTTGTAAACCAACACTTTAGTAAATGTAATCCTTTGTAATGAAAGACATATTCTGAAATCACTAAGGAGTGTATTTTTTTTTATCCGATATAGGCCCTTTACATGTGTTTTTAGTAACGGTGCCGCCTAGTATTGAGCAAAATCCCAAAACTGAGAGTTTGTCAGCAGGAACCAATGCCATCTTCAGATGGCATTAATTCCCAGAGCCCTGCTCCTTCCTATGGAAAGGAGATCCATAATTCTCAGGTCACACATGCGCAGTTGGCCAAATCGGGACTTGTAAGTATCACTGCTGCTTCTGTAGCAGTATTAGGGATCGCAGGGGGCAGCTGCTATTCAGAGCAGCTGTCCCCGCATTGAGCAATACTTAACTGAAATACTGTAACTTCGGATGAGTTTGATACTTAGCCTGCCCCCGCTGATGAATAGGCCCCAAAGAACATAAGAAAGAGTACACTATCTACTTACTATAACACCCAAAATCCACAAGATTCATATGTATTTTAATTGAAAACTACATGTGGATGTGCAAACTGACCCGGGGTGACAGAAGTCACCGCAAAGGACTAACTGCACCAGAAGGAATTAAGTTCCGTCACCGGTATTGGTAGGTTGAAATGGTTCCACCTTTGCCATGGCCCTGACCTTTCAATTCCTGGATGGGGCCTGCACCGTAACTGCAGCACTGCATTCTGCATAAGCAGTGATGAAGGAGGGCTTCCAAGTCCATCACATCCATAAACACTGTGGAGCAGACTCCGGAGCCGCTCTGCACTGTATGTGCATGCAGAACACAGAGCAGGAAGCTCGGAAGTATTCAATGAGCTGGAAAAAGGAGATTTATGGGAGACTTACCATAGTTAAATCTCTTTCTGAGAGGTACACTGGATTCCACAGGGAATAACATCGGGGTGTAGAGTTGGATCTTGATCCAAGACACCAACAGGCTAAAGCTTTGACTGTTCCCAGGATGCATTGCACAGACTCCTCTATAACCCCGCCACCAGGCACTGGAGCTCAGTTTCGTTAACCAGTCCAATGCAGTAGCTGGCAAAAGAGACAGTAGATGTTAGTCACATAGAACCACATTCTCACGACAGGAGAAGGGACTAGCGGCTAATGCCATACAAACCCAAAGAAGCTAAGTGCGTCAGGGTGGGCACCCTGTGGAATCCAGCGTACCTCGCAGAAAGAGATTTAACTATGGTAAGTCTACCATAAATCTCCTTTTCTGCATCGGGGTACACTGGTATTCCACAGGGAATAACATCGGGGATGTCCTAAAGCAGTTTCTCATGGGAGGGTACGCACTGTAGCGGGTACTGTACAAGAACCTGCGTCCAAAGGAAGTGCCCTTGGAGGCGGAAGTATCAAAGGCATAGAACCTGATGAATGTGTTCACTGAGGACCACGTAGGTGCCTTTGCACAATTGTTCAGTGGACGTGCCACAGCGAGCCACCCAAGAAGGTCCAACAGACCAAGTAGAATGGGCCTTAATAGCAGCAGGAGCTGGTAGACCAGTCTGCGCATAAGCTTGTGCAATCATCATTCTAATCCATCTGGCCATGGTTTGCTTATTCGCAGGCCAGCCACGTTTGTGAAAACCAAAAAGGACAAAAAGGGTATCTGACCTCCTGATGGAGGAAGTCCTCTCTACGTAAATACGTAGAGCCCGTACCACATCCAAAGACCGCTCTTTGGAGGAGAAACCAGAAGAGATAAAGGCCGGAACCAAAATCTCTTGGTTAAGATGAAAAGATGATACCACCTTGGGTAAATAACCTGGGCGAGTTCGAAGAACTGCCCAGTCACGGTGAAAAATCAGAAAGGGTGGACGACAGGACAAGGAGCCTAAGTCCAACACCCTCCTAGCAGAGGCAATAGCCAGTAAATACACGACCTTAAGTGTAAGACATTTAAGATCCACATATTCAAGATGTTCAAATGGAGACTCTTGTAGGGCATTTAAGACAACAGACAGATGCCGTGGAGCCACAGGAGGGAAATAGGGAGGATGAATCCATAAAACGCCCTGAGTGAAAGTATGAACGTCAGGAATAGACGCAATTTTCCTCTGAAACCACACCGACAAGGCAGATATATGAACCTTGAGGGAGGCCAGATGAAGGCCTAAATCTAGGTCTTGTTGCAGAAAAGCCAAAAGCCTAGAAGTACTGAACAAAAATAGGCATAAAAATTCTTAACAGCACACCATGTGAAGTAAGAGTTCCAGACCCTGTAATAAATCCATGCAGAAGTCGGTATGCGTGCCTTTAACACAGTTTGAATAACCGCCTTGGAGAATCCCTTGGCCCTCAGGAGTGAAGCTTCAAGAGCCACACCATCAAAGACAGTCTGGCCAGGTCCAGATAGACACAAGGGCCCTGAACGAGGAGGTCTGGGCGTTGAGGAAGTAGAAGAGGACACTATCAATAGACCCTGCAGGTCTGAGAACAAATGCCGTCTGGGCTACGCTGGAGCGACTCGAAGTAGTATTCCTCTTTCTTGCTTGAAGGAGTGACACTGGAGGGAACACGTACGGCAGCCGAAAGTTCCATGGAATTGCCAATGCATCCACGAACGCTGCTTGAGGATCCCTTGTCCTTGATCCGAAGACCGGAACCTTGTGATTGTGTTGAGACGCCATCAGGTCTACATCTGGTAGGCCCCACTTGTCCACTAGGAGTTGAAAGACTTCCGGATGAAGACTCCACTCTCCGGCGTGAATGTCCTGATGACGGAGGAAATTCGCTTCCCAGTTGAGGACTCCGGGAATGAACACTGACGATATTGCTGGCAGATGGCGTTCCGCCCAAAGGAGGATTTCTGATACTTACATCATTGCCATGCGGCTTTGAGTGCCGCCTTGATGATTTATGTACGCCACCGTGGTGGCATTGTCTGATTGTACTTGAACAGGCCTGTTCTGTACTAGAGGCAGGGCCAGTGTTACGAATTGAACACTGCCCACAATTCCAGAATGTTTATCAGGAGGAGAGATTCCTCCCTGGTCCACCGACTTTGGAGAGAGTGTTGCTCCAACACCGCGTCCCAACCCCGCAGACTGGCATCCCTTGTTAGGAGGACCCAGTTGGAGATCCAGAAGGGACGGCCCCTGCTCAACTGTTGGTCTGGAGCCACCAGCTCGGTGACAAAATAACCTCCGGAGTAAAGGAAATAATTTGTGACCTGATCCATTGAAGCAGGCCGTCCCACTTGGAAAAGATTAACCTCTGCAGAGGGCGAGAGTGAAATTGAGCGTACTCCACCATGTCGAAAGCCTACACCATGAGGCTGTCACACCTCGCGGGCAGCGGCGGCCGCGCTTGCCTCTGCGGGTGTCCTGGATGGCCTGGCGCCTCTCTCCTCCGGCGGTCTCGGGGGTCCGGCGTCGGGTCGGCGGGTCTCTCCGGCGGCTTCCCGGAGCGAGGGCGCCGCCATGTTGACTGGGACTAGGTAGGCGGAGCGGGGCTGACGTCATCTGCCCACTCCGCCAATCAGTCAAAGGTGGGAGGTTTAAAGCCAGACGCTGAGCAGAGATCCGGCGCCTGTGTATCATCAATTCTGCCTGTCAGAAACCGTGATCTCCAGAGCTCCCTTGTTCCTGTTACCGCTGTGCTTCCAAGCATATCTGTGTTTCCAGCATCTCAGCGTTCCCAAGCACCTCCGTGCCTCCCAGCACCTCCAAGCGCCCGAGCGCCATCATGCACCTCCGTGCCTCTAAGCGCCCGAGCGCCATCACGCACCTCCGTGACTCTAAGCGCCCGAGCGCCATCACGCACCTCCGTGACTCCAAGCGCCCGAGCGCCATCACGCACCTCCGTGCCTCAGCGCCCGAGCGCCTCTACGCACCTCTGTGCCTCCAGCACCTCCGCGCCTTCAAGCGCCCGAGCGCCAACACGCACCTCCAAGCGCCCGAGCGCCTCTACGCACCTCTGTGCCTCCAGCGCCTCAGCACCTCTGTGCCTCCAGTGCCTCAGCACCTCTGTGCCTCCAGCACCTCAGCACCTCTGTGCCTCCAGCACCTCAGCACCTCCAGCACCTCAGCACCTCTGTGCCTTCAGCACCTCAATATCACCAGCACCTCTGTACCTCAGCACTTTTACAAGTCTTGTTTTCCAGGAGACCTTCAAGCATTCCTCCGTGCTTCCTGCTTACCGTCTTCATCCTGTATGAGGAAGACCTACATCCGGCCATCTCTACTGCGACCCAGTAGCGGTTCCTCTTCCCGGTCACCGGAAGAAGCCCCGAGTCCACAACACCCTCCGACAAGGTCAGTGATAGTATACACAGGCCACATGGACCCGGGGAATCGGAACCCAGAAGCGAGTGCCATCCAAGATCTGGTTTCCCGTGTTCAGAGTCAGGAAGCGGCGCAAAACCAGGTGATGCGGTATCTCCAAGAACTATCCGGCAGGCTGGATCAAATTCAGATTTCCCTGGCTTCAGTAGTTCCGGTTCCAGCTCCGGTACCCACTCCGGTAGTCGCCCCCGATAATGCTCACGCAGTGTCCGGAACCAGGTCACGCCTTCAGCTTCCCACTCCCTCTCGCTACAACGGCAACCCGAAGAATTGCCGTGGTTTTCTTAACCAGTGCGAGGTACAGTTTGAACTCCTCGCACACAACTTTCCCACGGATCGATCCAAAGTAGCATACATTATTTCCTTGCTTGAGAGCTCAGCGCTGGAATGGGTGTCTCCGTTATGGGAGCGATCTGATCCTTTGGTTTCCAGCTACACCAATTTCATCTCATCTTTCCGCAGGATCTTTGATGAGCCTGGCAGAACGACCGCTGCCTCTTCAGATCTTCTCCGAGTTCGACAAGGCTCCCGTTCGGTGGGTCAGTATGTGATTAATTTTCAGACCATAGCCTCCGAATTGCGCTGGGATAATGATGCCTTACGGGCCGCTTTCTGGAACAGGCTGTCCGACCGTCTTAAAGACGAATTGATTACAAGAGATTTGCCAGATTCTTTGGAACAGTTGATCTCGCTCTGTGTGAAAGTGGATCTCCGCATGCAGGAACGAGTTGGTGAACGTTCTCGGTCTGATCGATGCAGATTCCGGGCTCCTCCGTCTAAACAATCGGTTACGACAGCTCCAGACGAACCCATGCAGATTAATCGGTCTCGACTGTCTCCAGAGGAGCGACAGCGTCGGCGTGAGAATAGACTTTGCCTCTACTGTGGAGCCGCGGATCACTTTCTCAAGTCTTGCAAGGTTCGCCCGGGAAACGGGCAATCCTAGCCTGTTCCGGGGAAGTCAAGCTGGGTGTGGTTTCTCAATCTTCTCCAGAAGTGGACTGTTTACTCTCCGTATCTTTGTCTACTGAAACAGAAGTCAAAACGGTTATGGCTCTTTTGGATTCAGGAGCTGCGGGGAATTTTATTTCTCTCCCCTGCGCCCAGAGTTTGGGCTTGAAGTTACAGTTGGTCGAACGACCTATTACGATAACAGCTATTAACGGTGTTCAAATTCCTAACGCCTTGATTACGAGTCAGTCTGAGTCAATTCAGCTACAAGTGGGAGCTTTGCATCGAGAACAACTGAAGCTTCTGGTTATTCAGGAGATGTCTCATGATCTCGTTTTGGGTCTTCCCTGGCTCAGGCTTCACAACCCTCATGTCGACTAGGGGTCGACACAAATAATTTCTTGGAGTCCTTTCTGTCGATTGAATTGTCTTACTCCTGTCGTTCCACTCCGTGCATCGGCCAAGTTGGACGTGGAGTCAGTTCCTGAGGCTTATCGAGAATTTTTAGATGTCTTCTCGGAACAGGCGGCTGATAAATTACCTCCGCATAGGGCCTGGGACTGTCCTATTGAGCTCATTCCTGGGAAAATGCCGCCCCGAGGTCGCACTTATCCTTTGTCGGTTCCAGAGACACAAGCTATGTCAGAGTACATTAAGTCAAATTTGCAGAAGGGGTTCATCCGTCCCTCCACTTCCCCAGCGGGAGCTGGCTTCTTCTTTGTAAAGAAAAAAGATGGAGGGCTGAGACCATGTATTGACTATCGTGGTTTAAATGAAGTCACCATTAAGAACAAGTATCCTCTGCCGCTCATCACAGAGCTTTTCGATAGAGTGCGTGGAGCTCGAGTATTTACTAAGCTTGACTTAAGGGGAGCATACAATCTGATATGTATTCGACAAGGAGATGAGTGGAAGACGGCTTTCAATACTAGAGATGGGCATTATGAGTACCTGGTAATGCCATTTGGCCTCAGCAACGCCCCCGCTGTCTTTCAGGGATTCATTAATGAAGTCTTTCGGGACATGTTGTATCTGAATGTAGTAGTGTATTTGGATGACACTCTGATTTTTTTCAAAGAATCTTTTTGAGCACCGACTACAAGTTAAGGAAGTACTCCTTCGGTTGCGCGAGAATCATCTTTATGGCAAAATCTCCAAGTGCACCTTTGAGGTTCCTTCTATTTCATTTTTGGGCTACATTATTTCTGGAACTGAATTGCGTATGGATCCGGAGAAACTCTCGGCCATCCGAGATTGGACTCAACCTCTTTCCTTGAAAGCAGTGCAACGATTTCTAGGATTCGCAAATTATTATCGGAAATTTATAAGAGGTTTCTCTACTATCGTGGCACCTATTACGGCTATGACTAAGAAAGGGGCTGACCCAAGCAATTGGCCTTCTGAAGCAGTAGCAGCGTTCAAACAGCTGAAGACAGCCTTTATATCTGCTCCCGTACTTCAGCAGCCAGATTTCCTAAAACCATTCTTTCTGGAGGTTGATGCTTCCACGGTAGGCATAGGTGCTGTACTTTCGCAGTACGCCTCAGATGGGAAGTTGCATCCGTGTGGGTTTCATTCTCGCAAGTTCTCCCCTGCTGAATTAAATTACACCATTAGAGACAAAGAGCTACTGGCAATTAAATCTGCATTAGAAGAATGGAGATATCTTCTGGAGGGTGCTAAACACTTAATTACAATTTTTACGGATCACAAGAATTTACTGTATCTAAAGACGGCCCAATGTTTGAATCCCCGTCAGGCAAGATGGGCGCTCTTCTTTGCCAGATTTTCCTTTATCATCAAGTATCGGGCTGGAACTCTTAATACCAAGGCGGATGCCCTATCCCGTTCAGTGATGGCTTCGGATGAGGAAAATACAATGGAGAAGGCATTAATCCTTAGTCCCATCTCTATTTCTGCAGCTCCCACTAGGTTGGGCCCTCCTCCTGGAAGAATGTCGGTACCAGTTAAATTTCGACCGAAACTGTTGCAGTGGGCTCACACTTCTAAGTTTTCTGGTCATCCGGGAGTTCAGAAAATGTGGGAATTTCTGCGAAGATCATACTGGTGGGACACTATGAAAAAAGATGTTCAAGAGTATGTCAATTCATGTCCTCAATGTGCTCAGCACAAAACTCCACGTCTGCCGCCTGCAAGTTTGTTGCATCCTTTATCCATTCCTAAAAGGCCTTGGACTCATATCTCGATGGACTTTGTTACTGAATTACCTCTCTCTAAGGGTCATAACACCATTTGGGTGATCATTGACCGATTCTCTAAGATGGCACATTTTGTTCCGTTGACCGGATTACCATCCGCTTCCAAGTTAGCCCTGTTATTTATCCAGGAGCATTTCCGCCTGCACGGGTTACCTCTGGAAATAGTCTCAGATCGGGGAGTACAGTTTACAGCAAGATTCTGGAGAGCCCTCTGTTCAACTCTACAAATTAAACTCAAGTTCTCTTCTGCTTACCATCCACAGACTAATGGGCAAACTGAACGCGTCAATCAGGATCTAGAGACTTTTCTCCGTGTTTACCTTTCCCCTTCTCAAGATAACTGGGTGGAGTTGTTGCCTTGGGCTGAGTTTGCCCACAACCATCTATATCATTCTTCAACTGGTGAGTCTCCATTCTTTATTAATTATGGATTTCATCCCCAAGTTCCGGAGTTGCCCATTTGTCCTCCAGAAGAAGTTCCTGCTGCAGCTTCAACTCTCCGACATTTCACCCAAATCTGGAGTCGAGTTCATGCCAATCTTAAGAGAGTTTCCGGTCGCTATAAATTCTTTGCGGATAGGAAGCGACGAGCAGCTCCTCAATATAAGGTTGGTGACAAAGTATGGCTCTCTACCCGCAATCTTCGTTTGAAAGTACCTACTATGAAATTTGCCCCAAGGTTCATTGGTCCTTTCTCAGTGCTGCAAGTCTTAAACCCGGTCGTTTGCAAATTGGAGTTGCCTTCCCACCTTCGAATTCCAAACTCCTTCCACGTCTCTCTCCTCCGCCCCCTCATTCTGAATCGGTTCCACTCAGCGTCTCCTAGGCCAACTACTATAGTGTCTGAAACTGGGACAGAATTTGAAATCAAAGCTATTCTTGACTCTCGTTATCTTCATGAAAAACTACAGTACTTGGTAGAGTGGAAAGGTTATGGTCCTGTGGAGAGAAGTTGGATCAATGCTACTGAGGTAATGGCTCCCCGACTGGTTCGGATCTTCCATTCCAGACATCCAACTAAGCCTGGAAAGTGTCCAGGGGCCACTCCTGGAGGAAGGGGTACTGTCACACCTCGCGGGCAGCGGCGGCCGCGCTTGCCTCTGCGGGTGTCCTGGATGGCCTGGCGCCTCTCTCCTCCGGCGGTCTCGGGGGTCCGGCGTCGGGACGGCGGGTCTCTCCGGCGGCTTCCCGGAGCGAGGGCGCCGCCATGTTGACTGGGACTAGGTAGGCGGAGCGGGGCTGACGTCATCTGCCCGCTCCGCCAATCAGGCAAAGGCGGGAGGTTTAAAGCCAGACGCCGAGCAGAGATCCGGCGCCTGTGTATCATCAATTCTGCCTGTCAGAAACTGTGATCTCCAGAGCTCCCTTGTTCCTGTTACCTCTGTGCTTCCAAGCATATCTGTGTTTCCAGCATCTCAGCATTCCCAAGCACCTCCGTGCCTCCAAGCGCCCGAGCGCCATCACGCACCTCCGTGCCTCTAAGCGCCCGAGCGCCATCACGCACCTCCGTCCCTCCAAGCGCCCGAGCGCCATCATGCACCTCCGTGCCTCAGCGCCCGAGCGCCTCTACGCACCTCTGTGCCTCCAGCACCTCCGTGCCTCCAAGCGCCCGAGCGCCAACACGCACCTCCGTGCCTCCGAGCGCCTCTACGCACCACTGTGCCTCAAGCACCTCAGTGCCTCAGCACCTCTGTGCCTCCAGCACCTCAGTGCCTCAGTACCTCAGCGCCTCTGTGCCTTCAGCACCTCAATATCACCAGCACCTCTGTACCTCAGCACTCAGCACTTTTACAAGTCTTGTTTTCCAGGAGACCTTCAAGCATTCCTCCGTGCTTCCTGCTTACCGTCTTCATCCTGTATGAGGAAGACCTACATCCGGCCATCTCTACTGCGACCCAGTAGCGGTTCCTCTTCCCGGTCACCGGAAGAAGCCCCGAGTCCACAACACCCTCCGACCAGGTCAGTGATAGAGGCCTAGTACTAGCATCGCCAATTTTATTGACACTCTTGTGCGAGAGAGGAAATATCTGATCCTGTTCTGAAGTTTCAGGACTTTCTCTGGAGACAGAAACAATCGTTGGCTGTGTGTGTCCAGTAGTGCCCCCAGGTGCACCATGCTCCGAGCAGAGACCAGCAAGGACTTTTTCCAGTTGACAAGCCACCCATGGGCTAGTAGGAATTGAACCCTTGGGGGTTCGCCAGGATCAGCAAGTCGTCCAAATACAGCAGGATCCCGACTCCCTGACGACGGAGATGAGCTGTCATCACGCCCATTACCTTGGTGAATATCCAAGGGGCCGTGGTCAATCCAAATGGCAAGGCCTGGAATTGATAATGTAGGTTACCAATAGCAAACCACAGATACTGTTGATGCGACATGGCAATAGGAATATGCAGGTAAGCATCCTGTATGTCCAGGGATACCATATAGTCTTCGGGTTCCAATGCCAGTACAATAGAGCGCAGAGTTTCCATACGGAATTTGGACACTCTCACAAATTTGTTCAATGACTTGAGGTTGAGTATAGGCCGGAAGGACCCATTTGGCTTCGCAACTAAAAACAGGGCCGAATAGTATCTCCTGCCTCTCTGAGACAGAGGTACCGGCACTACCACTCCTGTATCCAGGAGGATTTGTACAACCAAGTGTAGAGTTTGCACTTTTAACGTATCCGCAGGGATAACCGTTGTGCAAAACTGGCGAGGGGGACGTCTCTTCAGAGATTGCGTACCCATGAGAGACCACTTCCTGCATCCAGGCGCCCGAAGTGGTCTTTAACCAGGCCTGGGTGAACTGCAGAAGTCGGCCTCCCACCATGGGGTCCCCCAGGGGAAGGACCGCCCTGTCATGCAGCAGGCTTGTTTTGTTTTTAAGGAGGCTGACGGACAGCCCAGGATAGATTGTAAGCTTGCGAGCAGGGCCTTCCTACCTCTGTCTGTCTGTTTTTACCCAGTTTTGTTCTATTACTGTTCTAATTGTAAAGCGCAATGGAATATGCTGTGCTATATAAGAAACTGTTAATAAATAAATAAATTGTTTAGATTTAGGCTTAGTAGTTATGGAAGCACGAGCTTGTCACTGATACGCTTGACCCTTTGCTTTCCCTGGAGGTCGAAAGGAACGAAAGGTGGTACTCTTAGCCTTTGGAGCAGAAGGAATAGTATCTGGGAAACACGCAGTCTTGACAGTAGCCAAGTCAGTTACGATCTTGTTCAGATCCTCCCCAAATAGGATATCGTCCTTAAAGGGAGCACCTGCAAAGTCTTTTTGGAGTACAGGTCCACCTTCCAGGACCTCATCCACATAATTAGACGAGCCAGGATGGACGTAGTAGACGCCTTGGCCGCCATTACACCTGCCTCAGAGGCCGCCTCCTGAATATAGTGGGAGGCTGTGGTAATATAAGACAGATATTGTTTGGCAGTGTAAGAAAAATCCTGAGGCAGCTCATCCTCGATTGCCTGAACCCATGCTTCAATACCTTTCGCAGCCCTGCAGGCTGCCATAGTGGGTCTATGTACAGCGCTAGTAAGGGAGTAAATAGACTTCAGGCATCTCTCCACACGCTCATCTGTTGGTTACTCCAGTGAGGTGACAGTGGTGACAGGCAGAGTAGATGACACCACAAGACAGGCGACATGAGAGACCACCGGCGGTAGAGTTTCCGACTTGTTACTCAACTCCGCAGGGATAGGATAACGAGCTAGCATCTTTTTAGACAGGGAAAATTTATTTCCTGGAGCCGACCAGGATTAACTGACGTATGTCAATTAAATGGTCAGAATGTGGTAAGACTACTTTAGCAACCTTCTGACGTTTGAACTTATCAGGTTTCTTAGTAGTAGTAGGCTCAATGTCATCATCTATTTGAAGAATTAGCTTGATAGCCTCCACTAGGTCAGAAACATCAACCTGGGTTGTAGATTCCTCATCAGAAAACGGATCAGTATATTCCCCATCCTCATTGGAAGAATTATCCGAAATATTAGTGGATTGTGAGGAAAAAATGGCCAGTTTAGATGACCCCTTGGCTCCAGAGGGGCATGGGGTAGAGTTTTGTCTAATCAAAGATTGATTTCATTGTTGTAATTGGGTAGGCAGAGTATCCGTTCAGGGCGGATTAACTACAGGGACAATGTGTGGCTGCAATGACACAGGAGGTCCCACAGGGGGCATAAGACGTGTCACAAGTGTAGTTAGCATACTTGAGAACGCTGCCCAAGGTGGGTACTGATTGGCCAAAGATACTGCAGGTAGACTAGTACCAGCAGCTAAAACATCCCCCTCAGGTAAATGCGTGGTGCCAGTACTGCAGGATGCAGAAGCATCCACGGTTTTCCCGCCTTGTGTGGCAGACTTTATAGAAAACATTATAACCAATGGTGGGAACTTTGTGGTCAGCGGTTGACCGAAAGTAACCTCACCGCTGACCACAAAGTTCCCACCATTGGTTATAATGGAGCGCATAGGCGCTACATTGTAACACTGCCGTGTGCCGCCTGTCATACAGTACAGGAGCACACAGCCAATCAGGAGGGTGCCACAATGTGGCGCTCCCTGATTGGCTGATGGAACCCTCTTAGACTTAAGTCAGAGGGGGTTCCTGGCATTCGGGGAAAGGGGTCCCATGTGAAAACATGGGGCCCCTTTCAGTGCGAGGTCGGGTGTCCGTTTTTTTATTTTGACAAGTACGCGGATTACAAATGGATTACAAGAAGAGGAGGCTTCTACACTGGATTTTGTGAGTATAATTTTTTCCACAGGTACACCATGGATTCTACATGGAGAAGAGGACCGACCCTCGTGTGAACATAAGGTAAGTATGTGTATATGGAGGTGTGTATGTATGTATTAAAGTTATACTTTCAAGGTGTGTGTCTTATGTTTTTATTGGGGTATTTTTTTAGTAGTAGTACTACAGGTACCAGCGGGCCCGGTTTTCCTCCGCATGCTGGTACTTGTGGTTCTCCAAGTACCAGCTTCCGGGGGAGGCTTGCTGGGACTTGTAGTACTGCTACTAAAAACAATATTAATTTTTTTTCACAACGGCTATCAGCCTCCCATCCGCAGCCCTTGGATGGGGGGGACAGCCTCGGGCTTCACCCCTGGTCCTTGGGTGGCTGGAGGGGGGGGACCCCTTGATTGAAGGGGTCCCCACTCCTCCAGGGTACCCCGGCCAGGGGTGACTAGTTGGTTATGTAATGCCAGGGCCGCCGGGAGCTATATAAAAGTGTCCCCCGGCTGTGGCATTATGTATCTGGCTAGTGGAGCCCGGTGCTGGTTTCAGAAATACGGGGGACCCCTACGCTTTTTGTCCCCCGTATTTTTGGAACCAGGACCAGGCGCAGAGCCCGGTGCTGGTTGTTTAAATATGGGGGAACCTCTATCATTTTTCCCCCCATATTTTTGCAACCAGGACCGGCTCAAAGAGCCCGAGGCTGGTTTTGCTTAGGAGGGGGGACCCCACGCAATTTTTTATAAAAAAATACCGTATATACTCGAGTATAAGCCGACTTTTTCAGCACTTTTTTTTGTGCTGAAAAAGCCACCTCGGCTTATACTCGAGTCAGTGCAGGCAGAGGCAGAGCAGTGTGAAGGAGGGACATGGAGCGCACAGCGCGCGGCGCTCCTGTGTCCCTCCTGCATCTCCGGCGGCAGCAGCGGCGGTTCTATTACAGGAAATACCCGTTCGTGACCTCTGATCACGAACCGGCACTTCCTATAATAGACCCGCCGCGGCCGCCGAAGATGCAGGAGGGACACAGGAGAGCCGCGCACGCTGTGTGCTTCGTGTCCCTCCAGAAGACAGCGCGGGATCGACGGAGGGGTAAGTAACAGCACTGTGGGGCATACCTGGCACTTGGGGAGGGAACGTATCTGGCAGCACTGTGGGGGCATATCTGGCAGCACTGTGGGGGCATAACTGGCAGCACTGTGGGGGCATATCTGGCAGCACTGTGGGGGCATATCTGGCAGCACTGTGGGGGCATATCTGGCAGCACTGTGGGGGCATATCTGGCAGCACTGTGGGGGCATATCTGGCAGCACTGTGGGGGCATATCTGGCAGCACTGTGGGGGCATATCTGGCAGCACTGTGGGGGCATAACTGGCAGCACTGTGGGGGCATATCTGGCAGCACTGTGGGGGCATATCTGGCAGCACTGTGGGGGCATATCTGGCAGCACTGTGGGGGCATAACTGGCAGCACTGTGGGGGCATATCTGGCAGCACTGTGGGGGCATATCTGGCAGCACTGTGGGGGCATATCTGGCACTATGAGGGCATATCTGGCACTGAGGGCTGTGTACGGCTAGAGCTGCATTTCCCACCCTAGGCTTATACTCGAGTCAATAAGTTTTCCCAGGTTTTTGTGGTAGAATTAGGTGCCTCGGCTTATATTCGGGTCGACTTATACTCGAGTATATACGGTAAACACTTTCCCATCCCCTTCCCACTGATAAACATGCACGGATCTCATGGATCCCTGCATGCCTATCCAAACACGGGATAAAAAAGCAGGTCTGTTTTTTTTTAGCCCTTTTTCACGAATTGTATTTCAGCACGGCAGTGTTTGGCTATTGTCGGCAGTGTTTGTGATTTGCACTTTTTAGTAAATTACAGATTTCTAACAAATTGCAGGCGTATTTGACCGATGGTGTATTGATTCGTGATTTTTTCCTAGGACTTCCAAAATATTACGAATGCCCTCATCACTGCCGAGATTTTTGCTTAGTAAATTACCGAAATGACACTTTGAAGAAAAAACGGCATCTCGGTCAAAATCGGGACCTTAGTAAATATACCCCAGAGTTAGATTTGGGTGTGGTGTGTTCAATCTGCAATCTACTTTGCAGTGTAAAAATAAAGCAGCCAGTATTTACCCTGCACAGAAACAAAATAACCCACCCAAATCTAACTCTTTCTGCACATGTTATATCTGCCTCCCCTGCAGTGCACATGGTTTTGCCCAACTGCTGACAAAATTCCTGCTGCGATCAACTTGGAATTACCCCCATAGTCGTGGGGCATAACAGTACAATATAGCCAGACAAACACAATACCAGCAAATAACCCCCTATATAATGTGACAGTAAATACAGGACACAGAACAGAGGATTTAAGCGGTATGAGGTGACTAAAAAACACAGAAAAAATACCCTAATCGTATATTCTGTGACTATATATATATATATATATATATATATATATATATATCTATATCAAAACACAATTATACCTAATTACTGCACTGGTGCGGCAGCCCTCTAATTCGATCCTCCGGTTAGTGAGGACCATACAAAACAACACCTCCAGCAAATTGAATCAGAGGGCGCTCTCAATCACTTTAACTGGTTACCAACTAAAAATTGACCAAATGATTATGGCTTTACACAATTTATTAAAAGCAAAGTATTGCCCAATCTAGACAGAGGTAACCCTTTTTCACAATTACAGATCATAATATATGTCAAATGTACAATAGTGTAGGGTTTCTTTTCTCTCTGTCTTCAACCCTGACGCGTTTCGTCCTTCGTGGACTTCTTCAGAGGGATAGTCAACACAGCAAATGGTCAGTCCATGAAGCAACCATATATGAATTCAATGGGTTGAAACACTAATGCTCAAAAATGTTGAACACTTTAGACTAAATTAGCAAAGGACCTCTTTCCAAAAAACATGCTGGTCCAAATGGTCAATGGGTAAATATCCCACTTTGGGTGAGCCTCAAAATAATGATGCGTGAGAGAAATAGGCCACAGATACAGCAGTAGTTCCTATGTGCTCTCCCAAGTGCAACATATGTATATATTATGGGACACGTATAATGCAGAAGTTATTACATATAAACAATAAAACTGCACAGGACTAGTAATTTACATATAACTTTGTATGAGTATAGATATAACATTGCACAGTAGATACTGGATGTATATCACAGAATACTTGTACCAAATATTCAGATAGCAGCACACTTGTTCTTAACTAACACTGTCTAAAATGACATGTAGAATACTTAAGTGTCTGTAAAAGCACAACGCTGATGAGGCTGGTGGCTTTACAGAGGAGACAGAGCCCTGCAGTCCCGGAGAGCAGCTAAGCTAGTGAAGATGGCGCCAAAATCTCAGTCAGGGAGTGAGGGAGAGAAAAATGTAGCTCCAGGGCAGGAACACCAGCAGTAGATGGCACACGGAGCTGGGGGAGGGGCTACAGGTCAGCGCCTTATCCCGTATGCTGGTCCTCACCACCGGGTACTGTGGAGCCTATAACAAACGGATTTTAGTAAATCCGACCTGTGCCCCCTTGCCCTGGTGGATATAGTGGGATCCCTGTGCAGTACAGTGTCCACGCCAGCGGCGTGGTCCGTCTCCTGGGACCACGACCGGAACGCGATTTACCGGCGGGTCCCACCTGGGGGACCCTCTTACCTCCTCCCTGATGTGTAGCCACGCGATCCAGGAGAGCATCAGCGGTGTGTGCCTGAAGTCCGGTGCGCCTCCGCCGCAAGCACCCAGGAACCAGGCTGCGGGAGTATGCAGTGCTGCTGGGGAGGTGATGGAGCCGCAGCACAGAATGTCAGGCCGACATAAAAGTGCTGCGGCCCTTGAAGTCTTCAAAAAAAAACCTCTTATTAGGTGCACCTGTTAGCTCTGCAGGCACCAACTTACAAGCTGAGCTCCAGTGCCTGGAGGCGTGGGTTACAGAGGAGACGATGCAATGCATCATGGAAACAGTCAAAGCTTTAGCCTGCTGGTGCCTCGGATCAAGATCCAACTCTACACCCCGATGTTATTCCCTGTGGAATACCAGAGTACCCCGCTGCAGAAATGGGATGTGAGCATACAGAGGGACACTGTGTAGGGACCTGTAAATTAAGCATCACAATGTACCAGGAACTAAGTCTGGCAATAAGCTCACCTGAACAAACATTTTTGTAAATTGCAATAATAATATTATAATTGTATCAGTTCTTGTATATAATTCACAATTTTCATGAGTTTGGCAGAAAAGTCCTGATTTCAAACATCTAAATGGGGAGTTTATCCTAAAATTGTCATAGGTTCTGGACAGATCGGAGGTGAGGTTTGGGCAATAGCTGATCCACGGTGGGGAATCCAGGTATAACGCTCCCCCATAACATTTCCCTCCTGCCCTCTAACTCTGTCCACTGTATAGTATAATGGCAGAGTGCCAGAGCCGGCCACTGTATAGTATCATGGCGGAGTTCCGGGGTCGGCCACTGTATAGATTCATGGCAGAGTGCCGGTGGCGGTCACTGCATAGTATCACAGCGAAAACAAAAACCCCTAGTCCAGTAACCCAGGAATCCAACCCGGATAGCTTTCATGGTTAGACAAGGTAAGGACCCGGGTTACGGGGCAGTGTGGACAGGTAACCCGGGTTATCCGACCCCGTCCTGTTTATGGCATTATGGAGCATCTAAATAACCTGGGTTGATGCCATGGTATGGACAGGGCCTGTCCGGTGTTTGATCTGGATTGGAACCGAAATTCATGACTAGGTATTACTACTATTAAAGGGCATATTACTTCATACTACTGCCATATTACACTCCGTGCAGCAGAGAATCCAGAATCACTAAATTCTTGATTGTCTTATTTGCAACTGAATCATTTAGTAGTGTGACAGAAAAGTTACTGGGCAATGTCTGTAGGTGTGAGCTGAACTATTTATTAACAAAGTTCCCCCACCTACACAAGGCATTGGGATATACTGTAAAATCCAGTAATCTACACACCAAGCACTTCTTATGGAGATGTGTGTAGACCCCTTTGTTTTGGTTTTAAATCATCGTTGAGTTTAGTCTTGGTTTTGGCAAAACCACCCTCAAATGTTTTGGTTTTGGATCTGTATTTCTTAAAAATTGCTAGAACCCACTCAAATCATATAATTTTAGTCCTGTTTTGTTTCTATTATATTATTAACATCAATAACAGTCATATCCTGTGTGAAATGTCACCTGAGATCATGAGAGACACACTTGTATGCAATCCAAAACACGCAACATTCGTTTTTTTTAGGTTTGAGATCTGAACTTGGCAGGATGTCCCTAGCCAGGACTCAGAACCCCAAAGTTTAGGTGTGTTAGGTTTTCAGGAAAACCAAACTGCTCATCTCTAATGTTTTTAGGGTCTTTCTCAAATATCACCTTTCAGAGCAAACTGCTGATAGCATGCTATGGGTTCCTGTAGATTTACATTTTGTTAGCAGAGGACCAATGTTGTATTAGTGGTAGTGATGTGCACCGGAAATTTTTCGGGTTTTGGATACAATTCCGCGGCCGTGTTTTGGATTCGGACGCGTTTTGGCAAAACCTCCCTGAAAATTTTTTGTCGGATTCGGGTGTTTTTTTTACAAAAAACCCTCAAAAACAGCTTAAATCATAGAATTTGGGGGTCATTTTGATCCCATAGTATTATTAACCCCAATAACCATAATTTCCACTCATTTCCAGTCTATTCTGAACACCTCACACCTCACAATATTATTTTTAATCCTAAAATTTGCACCGAGGTCGCTGGATGGCTAAGCTAAGCGACCCAAGTGGCCAACACAAACACCTGGCCCATCTAGGAGTGGCACTGCAGTGTCAGACAGGATGGCACTTCAAAAAATAATCCCCAAACAGCACATGATGCAAAGAAAAAAAAGAGGTGCACCAAGGTCGCTGGATGGCTAAGCTAAGCGACACAAGTGGCCGACACAAACACCTGGCCCATCTAGGAGTGGCACTGCAGTGTCAGACAGGATGGCAGATTTAAAAAATAGTCCCCAAACAGCACATGATGCAGAGATAAATATATATAATATATATATATATATATACTGGTGGTCAGCAAAATTCTGCACTGTCCTCCTACTATAATACTGCGCACAACTACAATGCAGCACAGATATGGATAGTATACTTGACGACACAGAGGTAGAGCAATGGACTACTGTACCGTACTGCTATATTATATATATATATATATATACTGGTGGTCAGCAAAATTCTGCACTGTCCTCCTACTATAATACTGCGCACAACTACAATGCAGCACAGATATGGATGGATAGTATACTTGACGACACAGAGGTAGAGCAATGGACTACTGTACCGTACTGCTATATATATATACTGGTGGTCAGCAAAATTCTGCACTGTCCTCCTACTATATACTGCGCACAACTAAAATGCAGCAGAGGTATGGATGGATAGTATACTTGACGACACAGAGGTAGAGCAATGGACTACTGTACCGTACTGCTATATATATATATATATATGTGTTTAGAATGAAAAAAATTGCGCCACTTGTGAGGATAATATCACCTATGTGTTTATCTGGCAATTAAAAATAATAAATAGTTCAATATATATATTATATAAAATAACACTCCACAAATCTATGGGCGTCAGCTGTTCCCCAGGAGTACAGGGGTGGTAAATCCCTGAAGATAGTTTAAAATAGAAAAATGTTGAGGGGTTCTAAGCGACCAACGGTGTTTATACAGCTATTTAAAAGAATAGTACCCAGTGTATAAAGAATATATATACAATTTATTATAATCACAGGAGCCAATAAAAAAGAAAAAAATGATTCTAAAATATTCACATCTGACATATACCAAAATAATTGGTTTCATAGGAACACAAAAACAATAAATAAATTCAAGATATAAAAAGTATTAGAATAAAAGCACATAGATATAGATAAAAGATATGTGTATATCAAGGGGTCCTTGATGAAGTCTATCATAGACGAAACGCGTTGGGCTAACCCTTGATGACCTCTATCCAAGATAAGATATACACATATCTTTTATCTATATCTATGTGCTTTTATATCTTGAATTTATTTATTTATTTATTGTTTTTGTGTTCCTATGAAACCAATTATTTTGGTATATGTCAGATGTGAATATTTTTAGAAACATTTTTTTCTTTTTTTATTGGCTCCTGTGATTATAATAAATTGTATATATATTCTTTATACACTGGGTACTATTCTTTTAAATAGCTGTATAAACACCGTTGGTCGCTTAGAACCCCTCAACATTTTTCTATATATATATATATATATATATATATTATTTTTTTTCCCCTTCTCTATATATATATATATATATATATATATATATATGCACTGTCCTCCTACTATATACTACAATGCAGCACAGATATGGAGCGTTTTTCAGGCAGAGAACGTAGATATTTGCAGCACACTGAACACAGAAACTGAGAGAACGCAGCCACGTCCTCTCGCTATCATCTCCAATGCACGAGTGAAAATGGCAGCGACGTGCGGCTCCTTATATAGAATACGAATCTCGCGAGAATCTGACAGCGGGATGATGACTTTCGGGCGCGCTCGGGTTAACCGAGCAAGGCGGGAAGATCTGAGGCTGCCTCGGAACCGTGTAAAATAGGTGAAGTTCAGGGGGGTTCGTATCTTGACGAACCGAACCCGCTCATCTCTAATTAGTAGCATTAGAAGCACCATTTTATCTTATGGATTTTAATGTAGAAAGCACATCATTTTGAGGCCAATATTGGTATAGTGTGCATCCTCCACAGATGGAAACATAGTCAAACCCTCACAGGAAACTATGATCGGGTGCAGCTGCTCAGAAAATCCTAAGGCCAGAAGTTCTCTATACTTATATTATTGGAAAATGTCAGCACTGTACATTGTTATACTGTAGCTGAAATCAGAGTGAAAGTATGGAACTTATTACAACAAAGCTGCATATACTCAGTTTAAAAAATGTATCTGAGTTAGAATTATATTGGCATACTGTATTTTGGGGTGTGGATTATAGGTCTACCACTTATGGTAGACATGCATTAGCTTGACAGGGTCAACAGGTCGACATAGAATAGGTAGACAGCTGAAAAGGTAGACATGGAAATAGTTGACACAAATAGGCAGACAAATTATTATTATTATTTTTTTTTTTTTTTTTGGGGGGGGGTTTGTCACTTTTCTGCCACAAACAAGCTCGGCACAGGTTACTATTCCCAACCGTAGTACCCGTCGATGGTAAAGTATGTTAAGGTTGAAAAAAGAAAAACAATAAAAAACTTGTGTTGACCATACGTGTGCCAACCATTGTCCTGTCAAAGTTTTGACCCTGTTGAGCTTTTACATGACGATCTTTTGACCCTGTCAACCTAATGTATGTCTACCATTAGTGAGGGACCTATTGACTGTAGATCTTTCTAGTGTAGATCTACAGATCTAATACCTGTATTATGCAACACTCATAGCAACCAATAGGATACTGCTTAACATTTATCTAGCTGCTTCTAGAAGATAAGATTCTGATTGGTTGCTATGGGCAACATCACAAGTTCTAATAAAAACTCCCACCTTAGTAAATTAACCCCTATGTGTCTGGGTAGTAAAAAAAAACACCCCTCTGGAGGGTGTCTCTAAGTAAAGTGTCAAGTAGGTTTGGAATCAATGATTTTCTGCACATTTGTTACAGATATACTGTATGTAGGGAAGAAGATAGTTGGTTTGACCCTTTTGAAATGTACAGTAAGATGTATTTATTTATATGTTGTAACATAACTGGTCTGATATACGAACAGGGCTGGACTGCCATCTGGCACATGCCAGAAGGGCTGATGGTGCTGTGGGCCAGTCCGGTCACTCAATAACAGCTTTTCGGCCTCAGTTCGTCACTGCTGGAACTTGATCTTTCATAGAGGTGGTGGGCACCCCAAGCAGGGAGGACCATTGGGGATTTCACCTGTACCCCGGTGGGGCAGTCCAACCCTATGTGTGGATCCTAAAGGTACAGTATATAAAGGAGGATTTCACTGTACTATTGTGTCTTCTGACAATATATAAGGGGCTGTGAGAGATCTCTTCTGACAGAAAAATCTGCTGTAAACATCTTGTATGCTGTACAGAGCAATACTTATATTGAGAGAGGGTATTTTTAAGACTTTTTAGCAATAAACATCCTTCCTTCAAGACACTTTTTCATCTTGCTCAAATAGGAATGTGACACATGCAGTCCCATGCTCCGCCTGTTCTGGATTGAGCCCAGCATCTCCAAGCTTCGCCCCTGCCAGCTACCATGCAGGGACTGGTCCAGGTCAGTGACCAGTGGGGATTAACTGACACCAGTCAGGTGGTGTGTCCGCACATACACAGCAGCAAATGGTTTCAGGTGCTGATGGTGGGAGTCTGAACATAAATTCGGTTCCAGGTGCCAGTGGTAGGAGCCTGGAGGTAGCAGCAAAATACACGCCAACTTCACAGTGGGTAGAGTCAGTAACAGGCAGTTACTGATAGCAAGATGAAATCCCCTAATGGCCCAGGTCTCATGAGGCCCATAGCCAATCTGTAATCGCTTGGTGCGGGCAGCGTGGTGCGTCCAATCACAGTAGTTATCAACTTTTTGAGTAGTATGGCTATTGTTCCATTCAGAAGATTCTTTGCTTTTATTCACCCTATTTTTCTGGCTGTGGAACTTCAACGTCACCTTTTGGCATTACAAACCTGCCTCATCCTAAGTATTATCTGCTGTTTTTGTTTTCTGGCAGGGGTCTCTCTTATATTGTGTTGGATATTGCCATTGTTTTACATGTTCCTGTATTGCCAACTTTATCTTGCCGTCACAGTATCTGGACTGAGCTGTACTGCTATCCAATCCTCCATTTTCTCCCAGGTGGAGAGCAAACCAACATCCTCTCCAATTCAAATAGCCACACAAGTTTCCATTGGGTCACAAATTCACCCAACAGACCAAAATGGTTGCCCCATCTCTGAATTAAAGGACTCTGCAACTCTTTGCAAAACTCCTCAGAAATACAGAACAGAACATTTACTCAAGACCATTGCTCCTCTACAAGTGTCCATGCTAGCCTGACAACTATATAGTATCTCTTCCTTAACAAGCCCCCTTCTCCTTGTACACATCTCCCAGTGCTACGAGACTATCCCATACAGGACTAAAACGTATTAGTTTACACACTTGTATACACTCAGCAAACTTAAGGATTTAGGACTGTCTCTCACTTCACAATTATGCTTGTATATATTAAATAATAGAGATTAAAACCTGCCTCATTTGATATAAGGGTGGGGGATGGTATCGGTATCCTGGCTGTAATAAGACCGACAGCGGCATCCCAATGGTCAGGATCCAGACAGCTTTTAAGTAGATATGCTAACCTTCCACTCTACCGCCCCTAGCCCTAACTCTCCATAGTTGCAGTCTAACCGTAACCCTTCCTCTAGTGCCTAAACCTAACCCTCCCCAGCATACTTAAGTTTGGGATGCCTGCCGTCAGGATTCAGACACCAGCATTGTGAGCAATGTCAGAATCCGGGTGTCGGTCTTCTGACCAGCGTCAGAATGTCGGCGTTGATATTCTGACTACCGGCATCCCGCTCACCAGTATGCTGACGGGATCCCAGGTGTGGGGATACAGTTTGCGTTTTCATCCCCCCTAAAATTTTTGTTAAAAAAAAAAAAGGGATGCATATCAGAAGGTTTTGTGTAGGCGAGAGCGGCAGCAAGTTGTCTGCACAGAGAATTCATGACTGCATAGGATCCTGGTCTCTAGACATAAATTGACTATTTAAGGAATTATGCATTTAACCCTTTCATGCATGAATTATGATAATTACTAATAAAAAAAATTGCTTTAAGTTAACGTTTATAAAAACATAAGAAAAGGAAAGTTATGGTAGACTTACCATTGTTAACTCTCTTTCTGCGAGGTACATTGGGTTCCACAGGGAAACATCAGGGTCTATCTTGACCAGAGGCACCAACAAGCTAAAGCTTTAAGCTGTCCCAGGATGCATTGGGGCCTCCTCTATAACCCCCGCCTCCAGGCACTGTGAGCTCAGTTTCGTTAGCCAGTCCAATGCAGGAGCAGATGTTAGACACATAAAACCACATTCTCACAACAGGAGAAGGGACCAGCAGCTAATGCCATACAAACCCATAGAAGCTAGGTGCGTCAGGGTGGGCGCCCTGTGGAACCCAATGTACCTCGCAGAAAGAGAGTTAACAATGGTAAGTCTACCATAACTCTCCATTTCTGCTGCAGGTTACATTGGGTTCCACAGGGAAACATCAGGGATGTCCTAAAGCAGATCCTCAAGGGAGGGGACGCTCCTTAGTGGGTATGAGAACCCGGCATCCAAAGGAAGCATCCTGGGAGGTAGAAGTATCAAAGACATAGAGCCTAATAAATGTGTTCACAGAGAACCACGTAGCCGCCTTCCAGAATTGTTCTGCGGACACACCACGACAGGCCGCCCAAGAAGGTCCAACAGACAGAGTAGAATGGGCATTAATAGCAGCAGGAGCTGGGAGACCAGCCTGCGCATAAGCTTGTGTAATCACCATTCTAATCCATCTGGCCAAGGTTTGCTTATTCGCAGGCCAGCCACATTTGTGAAAACCAAACAAAACAAGAAGGGAATCTGACCTGATAGAGGCAGTCCTCTCCAGCTATATAAGGAGAGCCCGTACCACATCCAAAGACCGCTGTTTGGAGGACAAATCATAAGAGATAAAGGCAGGAACCACAATCTCTTGGTTAAGGTGAAAAGATGACGCCACCTTAGGTAAATAACCTGGGCAAGTTCTAAGAACTGCCCAATTATGATGAAATATTAGAAAGGGTGGACGACAGGACAATGCGCCTAAGTCCGACACCCATCTTGCAGAGGCAATAGCCATTAAAAACAAGACCTTAGCCTTGAGCAAATTAAGGTTCACCATCTCAAGAGGTTCAAATGGAGACTCTTGCAGGGCATTCAGTACAACAGACAGATCCCAAGGAGCCTAAGGAGGGACACCCTGAGTGAATGTATGAATGTCAGGTATAGACGCAATTTTTCTCTGAAACCATACCGACAAGGCAGATATGTGAACCTTGAGGGAGGCCAGATGAAGGCCTAAGTCCAGTCCTCTTTGCAGAAAAGCCAGAATTCTGGAAGTTCTGAATCTGTATGCAGCATAATTTTTTATCAGCACACCAGGTGAAGTAAGAATTCCAGACCCTGTAATAAATCTGAGAAGATGCCAGTTTGCGGCCTTTTTTTTTTTTTTTTCATCAATAGTTTTTATTGAAATTTTTTGCATTACAAACAGGGGTACAAAAAGGAAAAAGGAAGGGAGGGGAGAAGTAGGTACATACGCACATGAGAAAGCGCTTTAACAGACATATGTAGACAATTCAAAGTCGATCACACCAATACATTGTAAAGGCAAACAAAAAATAATTAATGAAGGTGGTAGGGCGGCAATGGGCTTGAAGTAAATATAACACAAATACAAATACAAATAGGGGGTCCTTGCTGTTTTAGGGGGGGGGGGGGATAGGGCCACATCAGCCGATGTGCTTGGGGGTGATTGTACAGGAGTTCGGGGAGGTAGTATCAATGCAGCACCCTCACCCTCCGTGGTAAATAGATGCCAAGGCATCCAGCGCACAAATGGAGATTTGGCAGTGAAGGAGTATGGGATGTGATCAGTCTCCATCAAGAAGTGCAGCTGTATTTTGTGTATTACCTTCAACACTAGAGGTGGTGTGGGTTGTTTCCAGTTTTGGGCTAAAGCCGCACGTGCGGCGAGGCAGATGTGGCCTAGGACATAATGTAGATGTACCCCCATGCTTCGCGGGTATATATTCAATAGAGCTATAAGCGGGGAGGGGGAGAGGTCGAGATTCAGGACTTTGTCGATAAGGCCAAATACCTCTGTCCAGTACCCTTGGATATGGGGGCAAGACCAAAAAATATGGAAGAGGTGGCCAACCTCTCCGCATAGACGCCAACAAAACTTCGAACATGCCGGCCAGATCGTATGTAGCCTTTCCGGTGTGAGGTACAGTCTATGGAGTAGCTTAACGTGCATTTCGGAGTGATTCAGGCATTTAGACATAGTGAAGGATGACATAAAAATGTGTTGCCACTGAGAATCTTGGAGAACACATCCCACATCCGCCTCCCACCTGACTTGGGCTCTAGATTTAGAAACAGGGAGTAGTGAGAGTAATGTTTTATACCAGAAGGAAATCTCCCCTCTGGAAGTAGCGTTAGAAAATCGGCCTGTGACTTGCAGGATATCATGTGATGGTAGGGAGGGGGAGAGGTGGAGGCTAGTCCACCAGTGCTGTATTTGATAATATCGAAGCCTCTCAGTGTCTGGTAGAGAGAAGCGTCTCTGGATATCAGCAAAAGAGGCGAATACGGACCCATTAAACAAGTCCCCCAGGACCTCCATCCCTCTGGACCTCCAGCCCGCCAGGCCAAGATTAGGGACTAGAGCGGCTACCGTTCGTAGTGAAATCAGAGAGAGATTATGATAGGAAGGGGATATGGCCACAGTCAGTTTGTCCCAAATCTGGAGTGTGGCACGGGTAGAGGGGAGGATATTTAAGCACTGTGGGCGTAGGGGCCTAGGAATCCAAAAAAGATCCTTCAAGGGAAAACGGGGGCAGGCTGCCTCCTCCAGACACGCCCACTCCGGACATACATCTTTGTAAAATTCTTTAATCTGGGCAAGAAGGGAGGCCTCTTGGTACAGTGATAAATTGGGCATATCTAGGCCACCGGCTCTCCTTGGTAGAGACATCCTTGCGCGAGCAAGTTTAGGCGGGCGCGAAGACCATATATAGTTAGTGAGGATTGTAGTGGCCTTATCTAGGTACTTTTTAGGGAAGATAAAAGGGATAGTTCGGAACAAGAACATTAACTTAGGGAGCAGCGACATTTTAAAGGCGGCCAGACGGCCCAACCAAGAAACTTCATAGTTGAGCCATGATTTGGTGAACATCTGGAGGGAGGACAGCAGAGGAGGGAGATTGACATCAAATACAGAGGAGGTAGATGGGGGAATAAGAATACCCAGGTATCGTATCGAGGATGTTTTCCAGTTATACGGATACTTAGTGCGTAATAGGGGCAAGGAGTTAGAGAGGTTAATGGGCAGAGCATCCGTCTTAGAGGCATTTAGTTTATAATACGATGCTGCAGAGTAGCTATCTAAAACAGTATGCAGATGAGGGAGAGTTGTGGCTGGGTCTGTTACGAATAGGAGAACATCGTCTGCGAACAGACATAGTTTATGTGACGTGGTGCCTAATCGCAGTCCAGGGAACTGTGGGTCCGCTCGTAGCCTAGCTGCCAGTGGTTCAATGGCTAGCACGAATATGAGAGGGGAGAGGGGGCAGCCCTGGCGGGTGCCATTGTAGATTGGAAAAGGGTGAGATAAAAAACCATTACTAAATACCCGGGCCGTCGGGGAGCTATACAGGGCTAGTATCGAGGAGAGGATGCGATCGCGCAGGCCGAATTTGGCTAGGACTTCTCGCATATAAGACCAGTTTAAACGATCAAAGGCCTTCTCTGCATCCAAAGATAGCAGAAGGAGACCTTGCTCGGAGTTTAGGGAATCAACAAGATTAAAGACCCGGCGTGTATTATCGGACGCCTGTCTTCCCGGGATAAAACCAACTTGGTCCGGATATATCAGGGAGGGAAGGAGGGTGTTCAGCCGAGAGGCTATTAATTTAGCGTATATTTTAATATCCCCATTCAGTAACGCAATGGGACGATAATTTTGGCAAGAGGTCACATCTTTGCCCGGTTTAGGGATCGTGACAATACGTGCCTCGAGCATCTCCTGAGGGAGGGTGCCCTGCGAGGTAATATCGGTGTAGACCGCCACTAAAGAGGGAGCTAGAAGGTCCTGGAACGAAACATAAAAGTCATTAATAAAGCCATCCGGGCCCGGTGCCTTACCCTGAGGGAGGGATTTGATCACTTGGAGGGTTTCTGATAAGGACCATGGGGCATTCAGCAATGCTAATTGATCGTCTGAAATTTTTGGGAGGGTTAAATCCGCTAAGAAGGAGTTGATAGAGGAAGGGGTAGGTTGTGGGGTGTCAGGATCTGCCGAGAGGTTATAGAGATGGGAGTAGAAGTTAGCAAACTGATTCGCTATCTCCCTCGGGTTAGAAATTTTGGTGCCTGTGGGGGGATATAATGAGCTTGATTCTATTCCTAGCTTGCTGAGCCCTAAGCTTCCGGGCAAGCATTTTCCCCGGCCTGTTCCCCGCTAGATAAAACTTCTGACGTATCCTATTTAGTGAAGCCTGGGTGCGCGCCATTAGCATTGTCTGAAGTTGGGACCTAATCTCTACTAACTGCTTCTGTAAAGATTTCGTAGGTCTAGATTGGTTTTCGTCCTCTAAGTCCTTTAGTTTGAGTTCCAAATCGATCTGGCGTTGTAAATTAAGTTTCTTGAGCTGTGCTCCCGCCTGAATCGCCGCTCCCCGGATGACAGCTTTAAGTGCGCACCAGAAGTTCAGGGTGGACGTGTCTGAAGGAGAATTAAACTCCAAATAGGATGATATACTGTCAGCTATGATTTTTTTTGAAACTGGGTTGGACAACAAATGGGGAGAGAGTCTCCAAGGACGGGGGGGGGGGGGCAGTGTTGGCTGGTTAGACTCCATTTAAGAATCAGCGGGGCGTGGTCTGACCAAGTTATAGGGAGAATATCTAAAGATCTGGCGAACTGGAGAGTCCATTTGTCCGAAAAATAAGAATTTACTTACCGATAATTCTATTTCTCGTAGTCCGTAGTGGATGCTGGGGACTCCGTCAGGACCATGGGGATTAGCGGCTCCGCAGGAGACAGGGCACAAAAGTAAAAGCTTTAGGATCAGGTGGTGTGCACTGGCTCCTCCCCCTATGACCCTCCTCCAAGCCTCAGTTAGGATACTGTGCCCGGACGAGCGTACACAATAAGGAAGGATTTTGAATCCCGGGTAAGACTCATACCAGCAACACCAATCACACTGTACAACCTGTGATCTGAACCCAGTTAACAGCATGATAACAGCGGAGCATCTGAAAAGATGGCTCACAACAATAATAACCCGATTTTTGTAACAATAACTATGTACAAGTATTGCAGACAATCCGCACTTGGGATGGGCGCCCAGCATCCACTACGGACTACGAGAAATAGAATTATCGGTAAGTAAATTCTTATTTTCTCTGACGTCCTAAGTGGATGCTGGGGACTCCGTCAGGACCATGGGGATTATACCAAAGCTCCCAAACGGGCGGGAGAGTGCGGATGACTCTGCAGCACCGAATGAGAGAACTCCAGGTCCTCCTCAGTCAGGGTGTGCCCCTGACCAAGTATCAGCTCGGCAAAGTTGTAAAGCCGAGACCCCTCGGGCAGCCGCCCAAGATGAGCCCACCTTCCTTGTGGAATGGGCATTTACATATTTTGGCTGTGGCAGGCCTGCCACAGAATGTGCAAGCTGAATTGTACTACACATCCAACTAGCAATCGTCTGCTTAGAAGCAAGAGCACCCAGTTTGTTGGGTGCATACAGGATAACAGCAAGTCAGTTTTCCTGACTCCAGCCGTCCTGGAAACTATATTTTCAGGGCCCTGACAACATCTAGCAACTTGGAGTCCTCCAAGTCCCTAGTAGCCGCAGGTACCACAATAAGCTGGTTCGGGTGAAACACTGACACCACCTTAGGGAGAAACTGGGGATGAGTCCGCAGCTCTGCCCTGTCCGAATGGACAATCAGATATGGGCTTTTTTGAGACAAATGCCGCCAATTCTGACACTCGCCTGGCCGAGGCCAGGGCCAACAGCATGGTCACTTTCCCTGTGAGATATTTCAAATCCACAGATTTGAGCGGTTTAAACCAATGTGATTTTAGGAATCCCAGAACTACGTTGAGATCCCACAGTGCCACTGGAGGCACAAAAGGGGGTTGTATATGCAGTACTCCCTTGACAAACTTCTGGACTTCAGGAACTGAAGCCAATTCTTTCTGGAAGAAGAATCGACAGGGCCGAAATTTGAACCTTAATGGACCACAATTTGAGGCCCATAGACACTCCTGTTTGCAGGAAATGCAGGAAACGACCGAGTTGAAATTTCTTCATGGGGCCTTCCTGGCCTCACACCACGCAACATATTTTTGCCACATGTGGTGATAATGTTGTGCGGTCACCTCCTTCCTGGCTTTGACCAGGGTAGGAATGACCTCTTCCGCTTCCGGAATGCCTTTTTTCCCTTAGGATCCGGCGTTCAACCGCCATGCCGTCAAACGCAGCCGCGGTAAGTCTTGGAACAGACATGGTACTTGCTGAAGCAAGTCCCTTCTTAGCGGCAGAGGCCATGAGTCCTCTGTGAGCATCTCTTGAAGTTCCGGGTACCAAGTCCTTCTTGGCCAATCCGGAGCCACGAGTATAGTTCTTACTCCTCTACGTCTTATAATTCTCAATACCTTGGGTATGAGAAGCAGAGGAGGGAAGACATACACCGACTGGTACACCCTACTTTTACTCTAAGCAGCTCTTTAGGAGAGCCACCTAGATTGCACCCTTCTCGGCCGGGCACAAAAATCTAACTGAGGCTTGGAGGAGGGTCATAGGGGGAGGAGCCAGTGCACACCACCTGATCCTAAAGCTTTTACTTTTGTGCCCTGTCTCCTGCGGAGCCGCTAATCCCCATGGTCCTGACGGCGTCCCCAGCATCCACTTAGGACGTCAGAGAAATATAAAATCAATACGGGAGTAAGAGTTGTGGACAGGGGAATAATAAGTGTACTCCCGTCCTGTGGGGTTTTGCCCTCGCCAAATGTCATAAAGATCAAATTCAGCCAAGAGGTTACGAAAGGCTAAGGAAGGGGCGTTGGGGTGGACTGAAGTGGCGGGGGAGGTCCTGGGAGACCTGTCCAGCTTAGGGTCAAGGACTAAATTAAAATCCCCCATGAGCAAAAGGGAGCCCTTACGAATCTTATGGATAGTTACACATAGCTTTCGGATAAAGGCAACTTGGTGTGAGTTCGGGGCATATGCAGAGACCAGAGTTACCGGTTTTTCATTTAAAAGGCCGCTCAGTATAAGATACCGGCCGTTTTTATCCGCTATCTGAGAGTGTAAAGTGAAGGAGATGGAGTCTCTAAATAATATGGCCACACCGTTCCTCTTAAAAGGGCCATTGGCGAAATAACCTAGAGGGAATTTGCGATCTTTGAAAATAGGGGGTGCAATAGATGAAAAGTGTGTCTCCTGCAGGGCAACAATATCAGCTTTATTCTTAGTAAAATAACCCAGAGCCAGTCTACGCTTATTGGGGGAATTCAGCCCCTTAACATTCATGGATAATACCCGAACCATCGGAGCAAGCTAATGTACGTTGTGAGAGGTGAAGGGTCTTGACGCCTACCCAAATAGAATTGTTTCGAGCAGCGAGTACCTACATCATAAAACTGGGGGTGGGTGGGGGGAGGGGGGGTACAGGGAGGTGGGGGGGGAAGGAAAAAACCAAAACGACCCAGTATATCGGGTCGGCATAACCACTGCAAGGGAGGTAAAAAAGTGCAGTAGTATATTACCAGGGGGGAACATGTGGCCTAGCGCCACCACCCATGAAACTGAACAGAGGAAAAAAAAAAAAAACAAGAGTAAGCAGAAGTAAATATGCTTACCAACAGTACACATGAGAGCACATGGAAAATTATATATATAAAAAAAAACAACAAAAAAAAACAGATATACATAAACTCAGATATAAAATGAGAGGCTGGTACACCATTATCACGACATCACATAGAACAACTCACGTGACCTTATCATGAACAATGGCGCAGTCAATTCTGTAGTAACGGTATCATAAACAGTTCAACTTGAGAACCCAAGCTGGATATATCAACGTCATGCGGTGACCCATTCTGAGCGGATGGTGGGTTGTTTCTTGGATCCAGGGGGTAGTGTAACAGAGATATCCCACTCCGCCAATAATTTGACTCCCGTCTCCAATGAAGTCACTGTGTAAGACTTGCTTTCATGCGAGATGACAAGCTTCACTGGAAAGCCCCATCTGTACGTGATGTCTTGGTCGCGAACTGCTAAAGTGACGGGAAGGAATGCTCGTCGTTTGGCCAGGGTTAGGGCGGAGAAGTCCGGGAACAGTTGTAAACCGCCGAGGGCATTCGAGTCGGAGTCGCCCGCCTCTCTGGCTGCTTTCAAGATGCGTTCCTTGATTGTGAAAAAATGCACCCTCAGGAGTGTATCTCTCGGGAGCGAGGGGGCAACTGAGCGTGGTTTAGGCAGTCTATGGATCCGGTCAATAAGCAGCTCTCTAGCATCAGCTCTAGGTAGCAGCTTCTGGAACAGGACAGTAGCGTAATTTTCCAACTCGGAGTTCTGCACGGAGTCGGGGATGCCTCGGATCTTAATATTATTCCGCCGGGATCTGTCCTCTATATCTGCAATCTTGAGTTTAAATGCCTCAAGGTCACTTTGCTGCTGATCGTGCGCCGTTATGAGGTCATTATGAGACGAGACCAATTCCTCTACTTTCCTCTCTAGATGGTCCGTACGGTCTCCTATAGCGTGCAGCTCCGTCTTAACCTCCCGAAGGGCTGCGGTGAGTTCCTGCGTCAACTCAGATTTAAATGTTGAGAGGGCCTGGTACAGGGTTTTAACTGTGAGAGGTGCATCAGAATCAGGGTCAAACCCCGGCGGGGAGGTAGGGCTGCTGGGGGTAGCTTGCAGAGAGGCGGCAGCCGGGGACTTCCGTAGAGAAGAGGCGGCAGATGACGACTTCTGAGGCGGGAAAGATACTCTCGGGGGCAGCACCCCTTTGACCTTTTTAGAAGGCATTCCAGTGGAGTGAAGGTCCGCAGACGGGATGCAGATAATAATGAAGAAGCTCAGGATCTCGCAGAATATAACGAAGATTTAGGTAAGCATAAAAGACACGGGTGGTGGCGGGCAGATGATCTGCGCTACATCAGAAGACCGATATCACACATGGCGAAGCAGAGGGTAATCTCCATCTTGCGGGGCCCAGATGGAAGGTGAGAGGTTCCCAGCCGGGAGAGGGGGTTGGGGAGCCAGGCACACACCTCTGGTCCAGCGGGTCTATTAAATAAATGCTGTGGGATAGAGGTGGATAGACGTGGTACACTTCTCCCCAGGTACCTCTCTGTCGCAGGGTCCAGGAACTTCAGTGTTTTCTGCAGCTTGCAGCAGCTTCCCTTGTAAAATCCAAGATGGCCGCCGCAGCTCTCTCAGTTTGTGTGAGTCTCACACTCTTCCTCCACTATCAGGGGTCCCCACATCTTATAGCCCCACAGGGTAGCCTCCCTAGAGGTCAGGGGGGTAATCTGAGAGGATCCAGAGGCTCCGGGGGGGTCCGCGACTGTTTCCGGCGCCGCGGCTCCGCCGTGGAGCTCAAAACACGGGCGCCGGGAGTACGCGAGTCCCCGGCTTCTGGCTAGTCCTAGGCCGCAACCTGCGGGAGCCGTAAAAACAGCTCCCCGGCTCCGCGGCGGACACTGCCAGGTATAGGAGGGTGCAGGTGGACTGGGGAGCCTCCGGAGGTGGGTTGTGATGGCCCAGGGGGATCTTTTAAAGATGTTTCAAAGGCCAGGAGAGAGGAGTGCAGCAGAATCACGTCTTCTCTCTTCTCCTGCTAGGCCACGCCCCTCAGTTTGCGGCCTTTTAACATAGTTTGGATGACCTCCTCAGAGAATCCTTTGGCTCTCAGGAGTGATGCCTCAAGAGCCACTCCATCAAAGCCAGCCTGACCAGGTCTGGAAAAAGACAAGGGCCCTGTATGAGGAGGTCTGAGCACTGAGGAAGTAGAAGAGGATGCTCTGTCGATAGATTCTGCAGGTCTGAGAACCAATGCAGTCTGGGCCATGCTGGAGCGACTAGAAGTAGAAATCCTCCTCCTTTAAACTTCTGCAGGACCCTGGGCAGGGGTGACACTGGATGGAACATGTAGGGCAGCCGAAAGTTCCATGGAATTGCCATTGTGTCCATGAACGCTGCTTGAGGATCCCTGGTCCTTGATCCGAAGACTGGAACCTTGTGATTGTGTCGAGACGCCATCGGATCTACGTCTGGTAGGCCCCCACTTGTCCATTAGGAGTTGAAAGACTTACGGATGAAGACTCCACTATCCGGCGTGCACGTCCTGGCGACTGAGGAAGTCCACTTCCCAGTTTAGGACACCCGGAATGAACACTGACGATATTGCTGGCAGATGGCGTTCCACCCAACAATGGATTTTTGACACTTCCATCATAGCCATACGGCTTCGAGTGCCGCCTTGATGGTTTATTTATGCCACCGTAGTGGCATTGTCTGACCGTACTTGAACCGGCCTCTTCTGTACCAGAGACAGGGCGAGAGTCAATGCTTTGAATACCGCCTGCAACTCCAGAATGTTTATTGGGAGGAGTGACTCCTCCTTGGTCCAGCGACCCTGAAAAGAGTGTTGCTCCAACACCGCACCTCATCCCCTCAGACTGGCGTCCGTTGTCAGCAGTTGGTGATCCAGAAAGTGGTCCTGTAGCCACCAGGTCAGTGACAGACAAACCTCCGGAGTCAAAATGACCATGTGAGATCTGATCCGATGAGGTGGGCCGTCCCACTTGGAAAGGATTAACCTCTGCAGAGGGCGAGAATTACATTGAGCATACTCTACCATGTCGAAAGCCGACACCATCAGGCCAAGTACTTGCATCGCCGAGTGTATCGACACTGGTGCGACAAAGGAAGCATCTTATCTTGTCTTGAAGTCTCAGGACTTTTTCTAGAGACAGAAAGTCATTGACTGTGTGTGTCCAGGAGTACCCCCAGGTGCACCATGCTCTGAGCTGGGACCAGCAAGGATTTCTTTCAATTGATGAGCCACCCGTGGGCTTGTAGAAAGCTTACCGTCAGTTGTAGATGACTGAGGAGGACATTGTGCGAGTTTGCCAGAATCAGCAAGTCGTCCAGATACGTCAGGATCCTGACTCCCTGGCAATGGAGATTGGCCATCATTATGGCCATGACCTTGGTGAAGATCAGAGGAACCGTAGCCAGTTCAAATGGCAGAGCCTAGAACTGATAGTGGAGGTTGCCAATAGCAAATAGCATAGGCCGGAAAGACCCATTGGGTTTCGAAACTAGAAAACAGGATCGAGTAATAACCTCTGCCTCCCTGGGCCAGAGGAACCAACTCTACTACTCCTGTATTCACGAGAGGACTCAAAACCTTTTGCAAAGCTTGCGCATTTAATGGAAACTGGCGAGGGGGACGTCTCTTAAAGGAAACTGCGTACCCGTGAGAGACAACTTCTCACACCCATGCGTCTGAAGTGGTCATTAACCAGACCTGGGTGAACTGCATTAGTCAGCCTCCCACCCTGGGGTCCCCCAGGGGTAGGCCAGGCCCGTCATACGACAGGTTTGTCTTGTTTAGAAGCAGACTGACGGGCCACCCAAAACTGCTTTGCCTTGGGCTTAGTGGTTTTGGGAGAATGAGATTGTCTTGGGTATGCCTGACCTTTTGCTTTCCCTTGAGGCCGATAGGAATGAAAAGTGGTACCTTTAGCCTTCTGAGCAGAAGGATTAGTATTTGGAAGAAAGGCAGTCTTAGCAGCCGCCAATTCAGACACAATTTTATTTAGGTCTTCTCCAAACAAAATGTCCCCCTTAAAGGGGAGTACCTCCAAGGTCTTTTTGGAGTCTAGGTCCACCTTCCATGAACTTAACCACAGAATACGGCGAGCCAGGACAGATGTAGTCGATGCCTTGGCTGCCAACACACCCGCCTCAGAGTGGTGGTAAGGTGAGACAGGTATTGTCTGGCATTGTCAGATATATCCTCGGGCAGCTCTACCTTTAATGCCTGAACCCATGCTTCAATTCCTTTTGCAGCCCAAGAGGCCGCAATAGTGGGTCTATGTACAGCACCTGTAAGGGAGTACCAGTGGCGTGCGGTGAGGTCAGTGGCTGGTGAGGCACTACAGCCATAATGTCCGCCGCATCCTGCCGATGACTCCTACCGCCGCCGATCCAATGCCCGCTACTGCCTCTGAGCCGATGCCCGCTGCCACCGCCAATGGCTTACAAACTCGCCCACCATCAACTGACCCAGCCCTCCGCCATTTGCATCTCAGTCCGATGCCGCCAATGCCCGCTGCCTGCCTGCTCATCATACTTGTGATATATTGTACATTTTTATAGAAAAAAAACAAAAGATTAGTGTTTGGGACTGGGAAGGGAGTGGGAGGAGGGCATGAATGCTATTTTGTTGTCCAGGGCTTCCATTAACTTAATGGAGAAGGGGCTGAATGGGTTAAAAAAATGTAAAAAAAAAAATGCGTGAGGTCCCCCCTCCTAAGTATAGCCAGCCTCTGGCTCTTTGAGCCGGTCCTGGTTGTTTAAATACTGGGAAAAAATTGGACAGGGGTTCCCCGTATTTAGACAACCAGCACCGGGCTCTTAGTCCGGTCCTGGTTCCAAAAATACGGGAGACAAAAGATGTAGGGGTCCCCCGTATTTCTAAAACCAGCACCGGGCTCCACTAGCCAGGGACATAATGCCACAGCCAGGGGACACATTTATGTAGGTCCCTGCGGCCGTGGCATTACCCCCCCAACTAGTCACCCCTGGCCGGGGTTCCCTGAAGGAGTGAGGACCCCTTAAATCAAGGGGTCACCCCCCCCCCTCCAGGCACCCAAGGGCCAGGGGTGAAGCCCGAGGCTGTCCCCAGCACCCCTGGGCGGTGGGTGCCGGGCTGATAGCCATGTGTGTATAAAAAAGTATTGTTTTTTGTTGTGGAACTACAAGGCCCAGCAAGCCTCCCCCGCTTGCTGGTACTTGGAGAACCTCAAGTACCAGCATGCGGGGAAATAACGGGCCCGCTGGTACCTGTAGTTCTACAACAACAAAAATACCCAAATAAAGACACAACTCACACACCGTGAAAGTAAAAATTTATTAAAACACACTTACACACTCACACATACTTACCTACATCCCACGCCGGTCACGTCCACTTGTCCAGTAGAATCCAATAGGGGTACCTGTAAAAATGAGAGACAGAATACTTACCTACATCCCACGTCGGTCGCGTCCACTTGTCCAGTAGAATCCAATAGGGTAGGGGTACCTGTAAAAATTAACATTATACTTACAAACTGAGAGAGAGAGAGAGAGAGAGAGAGAGAGAGAGAGAGAGAGAGAGAGAGAGAGAGAGAGAGAGAGGGCGGGATGTACTAAGCAGTAATACAGCAGTAAAGCCTGTTGCCAGCCCGATCTCTTTTCCCCATATGTTCTATTAATCCTCAGCCTACTGCGCTGTCAGTTGCTTCCACATCTCTTGTTACACGTGACTTCTTTGGCACGGTACCTGCTATCATAGGTAGCCTATTGTTCCACCACGGGCACTGTATGTACGAACGTACAGGACCCGTCACCTCCAGGCATATGTGCCATCGTTTAATGATCGGAGGTGATGGGTCCCGTACGTTTGTATACGGTGCCCGCGGTGGACCAATAGGCTACCTATGAGAGCAGGTATCGTGCAGAAGTCACGTGTAACAGGTGCAAGTGACAAGCTGGGGGTTAATTAAATACAGGGAAAAGATATTGAGCTGGTAGGACACCCCCCCTACCTGCTGCTGGGGAGAGCCTCCCGCTGCATACACACACACACCTACCTGCTGCTGGGGAGAGCCACACGCTGCACGCACACACCCCTACCTGTTGCTGGGGAGAGCCACACGCTGCACGCACACACCCCTACCTGTTGCTGGGGAGAGCCACACGCTGCACGCACACACCCCTACCTGCTGCTGGGGAGAGCCACACGCTGCACGCACACACCCCTACCTGCTGATGAGGAGAGCCGCACAAGACCGACACACACCCTACCTGCTGCTGCTGGGGATACCTGCTGCTGGGGAGAGCCGCACGAGACCGACACACACGCGCACACACACACCCCCCTACCTGCTGGTGCACCCTCACCCCCTACCTGCTGCTGCACACCCCCCCTCCCTCCTACTGGATACAATAACCTGCTGCTAGACATCCCCCCCCCCCACCTGCCTGCTGCTGCTGGACACACACACACGCAACACACACTACCTCTGCCACACACACACCTCCTACCTGCTGCTGGATACAATAACCTGCTCCTGCTCATCCCCCTCCCCCCGCGCTGCTGGTCACACACACACACACACACACGCAACACACACACACACTAACCCCCCCCCCCCCCCCGCCCCGCTGCTGCTGAACACACACTACCTCTGCTGGAGAATGCCGCACCGGAGGAGAGAGAGCCGCTCCGGTCAGCGGGAGGAGGGGGAGAGCCGCACACCACAGCGCTTGAGTCAGCAGGAAGACGGAGGAGGTCGGGGGAGAGCCGCACTCCTGCCTACCTCCAGCGACACTCACCGCCGGGACCCGCCGCCTCCAGCGCCGCATGTGTAGGATTGGACAGCGGATCCAGCACTGGATCCGCTGTCCAATCACAGGTGCCTCGCTGACATGGGGGTGGTGTCCCTGTCAGCGAGGCACTTGTAGAGGTGCCGCTTTCCCCATCTATTTGAATGGGCTTTTACAGCCCAGTGCTAGGCTCCGCCCCCCGCTCAGTCCCGTTTCCATTATTTTTGGGAGGCACCTGCTATCAGTGCCTCCCAAACACATTTAAACCAGGGAAATTATTAGAATTACATAAAGAATATACTTATGACACAGAATATGTGTCATAAGTATCTTCTTTATATTATTTTAATAATCACAGGGGAGGCACTGCCTCCCCTGCCTCCCCTGACTGCACGTCCCTGGGGAGTACATACATTTCAGGCATCCCACCACACGCTTATCTGTTGGTTCCTTCAGTGAAGTGACAGGCAAAGTGGACGATACCACTAGGCGGGTGACATGAGAATCCACCGGCGGTGAATTTTCCCACTTGTTACATAACTCTGCAGGGAGAGGATAGCGAGCCAAGGCCTGTTTAGACAAAGGGAATTTCTTCCCTGGATTAGACCAGGGCTCCTGCGTGATGTCCACCAAATGGTCAGAATGGGGTAATAGATTTTTAACCATCTTCTGCCGTTTAAACAGATCAGTTTTCTTAGCCACAGTAGTGGAATCCTCATCATCAGTGATTTGTAGGATTTGCTTAATAGCAACCACATGGTTAGGGACATCAATTTGCAATGGAGAATCCTTGTCAGAAAAACCTGATTCAGTGGGGTATATTTACTAAGCTCCCGATTTTGACCGAGATGCCGTTTTTTCTTCAAAGTGTCATCTCGGTTAATCTCGGTCATTTACTAAACACTAATCACGGCAGTGATGAGGGCATTCGTAATTTTTTGCTAGTTCAGGTAAAAAATTACGAATGAATACACCATCGGTCAAATTACGCCTGTTTAGATATGAATCTCGGTCATTTACTAAGAAGTGCAAAGCAAAAAAACACAAAACACTGCCGTGAAAAATTACAACTCGTAAAAAAGTCCTAAAAAAAAACAGACCTGCTTTTTTTTTCCGTGATTTGAGATGCATGCAGGGATCCATGAGATCCGTGCATGTATATCAGTGGGAAGGGGTGGGAAAGTGCTTATTTTTGCCAAAAAAATTGCGTGGGGTCCCCCCTCCTAAGCATAACCAGCCTCGGGCTCTTTGAGCCGATCCTGGTTGCAGAAATATGGGGAAAAAAATGACAGGGGTTCCCCCATATTTAAGCAACCAGCATCGGGCTCTGCGCCTGGTCCTGGTCCCAAAAATACGGGGGACAAAAAGAGTAGGGGTCCCCCGTATTTTTAAAACCAGCACCGGGCTCCACTAGCTGGACAGATAATGCCACAGCCGGGGGTCACTTTTATACAGCGCCCTGCGGCCGTGGCATCAAAAATCCAACTAGTCACCCCTGGCCGGGGTACCCTGGGGGAGTGGGAACCCCTTCAATCAAGGGGTCCCCCCCCCCCAGCCACCCAAGGGCCAGGGGTGAAGCCCGAGGCTGTCCCCCCCCATCCAATGGGCTGCGGATGGGAGGGCTGATAGCCTTTGTTGTAAAATAAATGATATTGTTTTTAGTAGCAGTACTACAAGTCCCAGCAAGCCTCCCCCGCATGCTGGTACTTGGAGAACCACAAGTACCAGCATGCGGCGGAAAAACAGGCCCGCTGGTACCTGTAGTACTACCACTAAAAAAATACCCAAAAAAACACAAGACACACACACCGTGAAAGTATAATTTTATTACATACATACACACATACATACATACTTACCTTATGTTCTCACGCAGGTCGGTCCTCTTCTCCAGTAGAATCCAAGGGCTACCTGTTGAAGAAATTCTACTCACCAGATCCATGGGTCCAGGCTCCTCGGCAAATCCAGGGTTAATCCACGTACTTGAATTAAAAAAAAAAACGGTGTCCCGACCACGAACTGAAAGGGGACCCATGTTTGCACATGGGTCACCTTCCCACGAATGCCAGAAACCCACTTTGACTTCTGTCTAAGTGGGTTTCTTCAGCCAATCAGGGAGTGCCACGTTGTAGCACTCTCCTGATCAGCTGTGTGCTGCTGTCCTCACTGACAGGCGGCACACGGCAGTGTTACAATGTAGCGCCTATGCGCTCCATTGTAACCAATGCTGGGAACTTTCTGCTCAGCGGTGACGTCACTTTAGGTCAACCGCAGGGCAGAAAGTTCCCATCATTGGTTACAATGTAGCGCATAGGCGCTACATTGTAACACTGCCGTGTGCTGCCTGTCAGTGAGGACAGCAGCACACAGCTGATCAGGAGAGTGCTACAACGTGGCACTCCCTGATTGGCTGAAGAAACCCACTTAGACAGAAGTCAAAGTGGGTTTCTGGCATTCGTGGGAAGGTGACCCATGTGCAAACATGGGTCCCCTTTCAGTTCGTGGTCGGGACACCGTTTTTTTTTATTTATTCAAGTACGTGGATTAACCCTGGATTTGCCGAGGAGCCTGGACCCATGGATCTGGTGAGTAGAATTTCTTCAACAGGTAGCCCTTGGATTCTACTGGAGAAGAGGACCGACCTGCGTGAGAACATAAGGTAAGTATGTATGTATGTGTGTATGTATGTAATAAAATTATACTTTCACGGTGTGTGTGTCTTGTGTTTTTTTGGGTATTTTTTTAGTGGTAGTACTACAGGTACCAGCGGGCCCGTTTTTCCGCCGCATGCTGGTACTTGTGGTTCTCCAAGTACCAGCATGCGGGGAGGCTTGCTGGGACTTGTAGTACTGCTACTAAAAACAATATCTTTTCATTATCACAAATGGCTATCAGCCTCCCCATCCGCAGCCCATTGGATGGGGGGGGACAGCCTCGGGCTTCACCCCTGGCCCTTGGGTGGCTGGGGGGGGGGGGGGGGACCCCTTGATTGAAGGGGTCCCCACTCCCCCAGGGTACCCCGGCCAGGGGTGACTAGTTGGATTTTTGATGCCACGGCCGCAGGGCACTGTATAAAAGTGACCCCCGGCTGTGGCATTATCTGTCCAGCTAGTGGAGCCCGGTGCTGGTTTTAAAAATACGGGGGACCCCTACTCTTTTTGTCCCCCGTATTTTTGGAACCAGGACCAGGCGCAGAGCCCGATGCTGGTTGCTTAAATATGGGGGAACCCCTGTCAATTTTTTCCCCATATTTCTGCAACCAGGATCGGCTCAAAGAGCCCGAGGCTGGTTATGCTTAGGAGGGGGGACCCCACGCATTTTTTTTTGTGATTTTACATTGTTTAATTAAAAAAAAAAAAAATAAGAACCCCAGCACGGATCACACAGATCCGGCCGAGATTGATTGTAAAAAAAAACGGCAGTGTTTTGCTAATCACTGCCGTAAAAATAGGTTAAAAAAAACGAATGACATCGACATCGGAAGCAAAGAAAATAAGAATTTACTTACCGATAATTCTATTTCTCGGAGTCCGTAGTGGATGCTGGGGTTCCTGAAAGGACCATGGGGAATAGCGGCTCCGCAGGAGACAGGGCACAAAAAGTAAAGCTTTAGGATCAGGTGGTGTGCACTGGCTCCTCCCCCTATGACCCTCCTCCAAGCCTCAGTTAGGATACTGTGCCCGGACGAGCGTACACAATAAGGAAGGATTTTGAATCCCGGGTAAGACTCATACCAGCCACACCAATCACACTGTACAACCTGTGATCTGAACCCAGTTAACAGTATGATAACAGCGGAGCCTCTGAAAGATGGCTCACAACAATAATAACCCGATTTTTTGTAACTATGTACAAGTAATGCAGATAATCCGCACTCGGGATGGGCGCCCAGCATCCACTACGGACTCCGAGAAATAGAATTATCGGTAAGTAAATTCTTATTTTCTCTATCGTCCTAGTGGATGCTGGGGTTCCTGAAAGGACCATGGGGATTATACCAAAGCTCCCAAACGGGCGGGAGAGTGCGGATGACTCTGCAGCACCGAATGAGAGAACTCCAGGTCCTCCTCAGCCAGGGTATCAAATTTGTAGAATTTTGCAAACGTGTTTGCCCCTGACCAAGTAGCAGCTCGGCAAAGTTGTAATGCCGAGACCCCTCGGGCAGCCGCCCAAGATGAGCCCACCTTCCTTGTGGAATGGGCATTTACATATTTTGGCTGTGGCAGGCCTGCCACAGAATGTGCAAGCTGAATTGTATTACACATCCAACTAGCAATAGTCTGCTTAGAAGCAAGAGCACACAGTTTGTTGGGTGCATACAGGATAACAGCAAGTCAGTTTTCCTGACTCCAGCCGTCCTGGAACCTATACTTTCAGGGCCCTGACAACATCCAGCAACTTGGAGTCCTCCAAGTCCCTAGTAGGCGCAAGGCACCACAATAAGCTGGTTCAGGTGAAACACTGACACCAACTTAGGGAGAGAACTGGGGACGAGTCCGCAGCTCTGCCCTGTCCGAATGGACAAACAGATATGGGCTTTTTTTAAGAAAAAAAACCACCAATTTGACACTCGCCTGGCCCAGGCCAGGGCCAAGAGCATGGTCACTTTTCATGTGAGATGCTTCAAATCCACAGATTTGACTGGTTTTAAACCAATGTGATTTGAGGAATCCCAGAACTACGTTGAGATCCCACAGTGCCACTGGAGGCACAAAAGGGGGTTGTATATGCAATACTCCCTCGACAAACTTCTGGACTTCAGGAACTGAAGCCAATTCTTTCTGGAAGAAAATCGACAGGGCCGAAATTTGAACCTTAATGGGCCCCAATTTGAGGCCCATAGACACTCCTGTTTGCAGGAAATGCAGGAATCGACCGAGTTGAAATTTCTTCGTGGGGCCTTCCTGGCCTCACACCACGCAACATATTTTCGCCACATGTGGTGATAATGTTGTGCGGTCACCTCCTTCCTGGCTTTGACCAGGGTAGGAATGACCTCTTCCGGAATGCCTTTTTCCCTTAGGATCCGGCGTTCCACCGCCATGCCGTCAAACGCAGCTGCGGTAAGTCTTGGAACAGACATGGTACTTGCTGAAGCAAGTCCCTTCTTAGCGGCAGAGGCCATAAGTCCTCTGTGAGCATCTCTTGAAGTTCCGGGTACCAAGTCCTTCTTGGCCAATCCGGAGCCATGAGTATAGTTCTTACTCCTCTACGTCTTATAATTCTCAGTACCTTAGGTATGAGAAGCAGAGTAGGGAACGTCACATACACCGACTGGTACACCCACGGTGTTACCAGAACGTCCACAGCTATTGCCTGAGGGTCTCTTGACCTGGCGCAATACCTGTCCCGTTTTTTGTTCAGACGGGACGCCATCATGTCCACCTTGGTATTTCCCAACGGTTCACAATCATGTGGAAAAACTTCCCGATGAATTTTCCACTCTCCCGGGTGGAGGTCGTGCCTGCTGAGGAAGTCTGCTTCCCAGTTTCCACTCCCGGAATGAAACACTGCTGACAGTGCTATCACATGATTTTCCGCCCAGCGAAAAGTCCTTGCAGTTTTTGCCATTGCCCTCCTGCTTCTTGTGCCGCCCTGTCTGTTTACGTGGGCGACTGCCGTGATGTTTTTCCCACTGGATCAATACCGGCTGACCTTGAAGCAGAGGTCTTGCTAAGCTTAGAGCATTATAAATTTACCCTTAGCTCCAGTATATTTATGTGGAGAAAAGTCTCCAGACTTGATCACACTCCCTGGAAATTTTTTCCTTGTGTGACTGCTCCCCAGCCTCTCGGGCTGGCCTCCGTGGTCACCAGCATCCAATCCTGAATGCCGAATCTGCGGCCCTCTAGAAGATGAGCACTCTGTAACCACCACAGGAGAGACACCCTTGTCCTTGGATATAGGGTTATCCGCTGATGCATCTGAAGATGCGATCCGGACCATTTGTCCAGCAGATCCCACTGAAAAGTTCTTGCGTGAAATCTGCCGAATGGAATTGCTTCGTAGGAAGCCACCATTTTTACCAGGACCCTTGTGCAATGATGCACTGACACTTTTCCTGGTTTTAGGAGGTTCTTGACTAGCTCGGATAACTCCCTGGCTTTCTCTTCCGGGAGAAACACCTTTTTCTGGACTGTGTCCAGAATCATCCCTAGGCACAGCAGACGTGTCGTCAGGATCAGCTGCGATTTTGGAATATTTAGAATCCACCCGTGCTGTTGTAGCAGTATCCGAGATAGTGCTACTCCGACCTCCAACTGTTCCCTGGACTTTGCCCTTATCAGGAGATCGTCCAAGTAAGGGGTAATTTAAGACGCCTTTTCTTCGAAGAAGAATCATCATTTCGGCCATTACCTTGGTAAAGACCCGGGGTGCCGTGGACAATCCAAACGGCAGCGTCTGAAACTGATAGTGACAGTTCTATACCACGAACCTGAGGTACCCTTAGTGAGAAGGGCAAATTTGGGACATGGAGGTAAGCATCCCTGATGTCCCGGGACACTATATAGTCCCCTTCTTCCTGGTTCGTTATCACTGCTCTGAGTGACTCCCTCTTGCTTTGAACCTTTGTAAGTGTTCAAATTTTTTTAGATTTAGAATAGGTCTCACCTAGCCTTCTGGCTTCAGTACCACAATATAGTGTGGAATAATACCCCTTTCCTTGTTGTAGGAGGGGTAATTTGATTATCACCTGCTGGGAATACAGCTTGTGAATTTTTTTTTTTTTTTTTCATACTGCCTCCTTGTCGGAGGGAGACCTTGGTAAAGCAGACTTCAGGAGCCTGCGAGGGGGAAACGTTTCGACATTCCAATCTGTACCCCTGGGATACTACTTGTAGGATCCAAGGGTCCTGTACGGTCCCAGCGTCATGCTGAGAGCTTGGCAGAAGCGGTGGAAGGCTTCTGTTCCTGGGAATGGGCTGCCTGCTGCAGTCTTCTTCCCTTTCCTCTATCCCTGGGCAAATATGACTCTTATAGGGACGAAAGGACTGAGGCTGAAAAGACGGTGTCTTTTTCTGCAGAGATGTGACTTAGGGTAAAAACGGTGGATTTTCCAGCAGTTGCCGTGGCCACCAGGTCCGATGGACCGACCCCAAATAACTCCTCTTCCTTTATACGGCAATACACCTTTGTGCCGTTTGGAATCTGCATCACCTGACCACTGTCGTGTCCATAAACATCTTCTGGCAGATATGGACATCGCACTTACTCTTGATGCCAGAGTGCAAATATCCCTCTGTGCATCTCGCATATATAGAAATGCATCCTTTAAATGCTCTATAGTCAATAAAATACTGTCCCTGTCAAGGGTATCAATATTTTTAGTCAGGGAATCCGACCAAGCCACCCCAGCTCTGCACATCCAGGCTGAGGCGATCGCTGGTCGCAGTATAACACCAGTATGTGTGTATATACTTTTATATGATATTTTCCAGCCTCCTGTCAGCTGGTTCCTTGAGGACGGCCCTATCTATAGACGGTACCGCCACTTGTTTTGATAAGCGTGTGAGCGCCTTATCCACCCTAAGGGGTGTTTCCCAACGCGCCCTAACTTCTGGCGGGGAAGGGTATACCGCCAATAATTTTCTATCGGGGGGAACCCACGCATCATCACACACTTCATTTAATTTATCTGATTCAGGAAAAACTACAGGTAGTTTTTTCACATCCCACATAATACCCTCTTTTGTGGTACTTGTAGTATCAGAAATATGTAACCCCTCCTTCATTGCCCTTAACGTGTGGCCCTAATAAGGAATACGTTTGTTTATTCACCGTCGACACTGGATTCAGTGTCCGTGTCTGTGTCTGTGTCGACCGACTAAGGTAAACGGGCGTTTTAAAACCCCTGACGGTGTTTTTGAGACGTCTGGACCGGTACTAATTGTTTGTCGGCCGTCTCATGTCGTCAACCGACCTTGCAGCGTGTTGACATTATCACGTAATTCCCTAAATAAGCCATCCATTCCGGTGTCGACTCCCTAGAGAGTGACATCACCATTACAGGCAATTGCTCCGCCTCCTCACCAACATCGTCCTCATACATGTCGACACACACGTACCGACACACAGCACACACACAGGGAATGCTCTGATAGAGGACAGGACCCACTAGCCCTTTGGAGAGACAGAGGGAGAGTTTGCCAGCACACACCAAAAAACGCTATAATTATATAGGGACAACCTTATATAAGTGTTTTCCCTTATAGCATCTTTTTATATATTTCTAACGCCAAATTAGTGCCCCCCCTCTCTGTTTTAACCCTGTTTCTGTAGTGCAGTGCAGGGGAGAGCCTGGGAGCCTTCCCTCCAGCCTTTCTGTGAGGGAAAATGGCGCTGTGTGCTGAGGAGATAGGCCCCGCCCCTTTTTCGGCGGGCTCGTCTCCCGCTCTTCAACGGATTCTGGCAGGGGTTAAATATCTCCATATAGCCCCCGGAGGCTATATGTGAGGTATTTTTTGCCAAAAAATAGGTTTACATTGCCTCCCAGGGCGCCCCCCTCCCAGCGCCCTGCACCCTCAGTGACTGCCGTGTGAAGTGTGCTGAGAGCAATGGCGCACAGCTGCAGTGCTGTGCGCTACCTTAAGAAGACTGAGGAGTCTTCTGCCGCCGATTCTGGACCTTCTTCTCTTTTCAGCATCTGCAAGGGGGCCGGCGGCGAGGCTCCGGTGACCATCCAGGCTGTACCTGTGATCGTCCCTCTGGAGCTAATGTCCAGTAGCCAAAGAAGCCAATCCATCCTGCACGCAGGTGAGTTCACTTCTTCTCCCCTAAGTCCCTCGTTGCAGTGATCCTGTTGCCAGCAGGACTCACTGTAAAATAAAAAACCTAAGCTAAACTTTTCTAAGCAGCTCTTTAGGAGAGCCACCTAGATTGCACCCTTCTCGGCCGGGCACAAAAATCTAACTGAGGCTTGGAGGAGGGTCATAGGGGGAGGAGCCAGTGCACACCACCTGATCCTAAAGCTTTACTTTTTGTGCCCTGTCTCCTGCGGAGCCGCTATTCCCCATGGTCCTTTCAGGAACCCCAGCATCCACTAGGACGATAGAGAAAAATACGAATACGAGAGCTTAGTAAATCCATCGTAATCAATTCAAAAAGTTGCAGTTTTACACTGTCGATGTCAATCGTGATTGAACTTTGACCTATTTTCGGAAATTACGAATCTTAGTAAATATACCCCAGTGTCTGACAGAACACTATGCTCCCCCTCCTCTTCAGATGAAACATCTGAGAGATTCGTGGATTGTGAGGAAGCAGCCTGCTTAGATGACCCAGAGACACTAGAGTGACCTGGAGTAGATTTTTGTCTGACCAAGGAATGATTTAATTCAGGGATGGGGAATCTTTGGCCCTCCGGCTGATGTTGAACTACACATCCCAGCATGCCCTGCAACAGTTTTAGTATGGCCAAATAGCAAAACTGTAGCAAGGCATGCTGGTATGTGTAGTTCAGCAACAGCTGGAGGACCGAAGGTTCCCCATCCCTGATTTAATTGCTGCAACTGGTTAGACAAATTTTCAGCCGAAGGCGGATTAACGATAGGGACAATTTGTGGCTGTAATGGCACAGGTGGTCCCATAGGGGGCGTAAGGCGTTCCACCAGAGTACCAAGTAGGTTTGTGAACGCAGCCCAGGGTGGCTCCTGATACGTAGTACACAGTCCGATTACATAGTACACAGACCATCATACACAGCTTCCCCCTCTGGTAAGATTTACTGTCCTTCTTGTTAGACATTGTACAAAAATGCAACAACAGAGCGAATTAGTACGATAAAGCCACACAGAGTACAATACCTGCGAATAAATCCGTTAGTATGTGACTGTAGACACAGTACACAACACCAGCGAATAAATCTGGTATTATGTGACTGAGTACACAGTAGAATACACGTAATAGGTAAATACTGTGAAACACTATACAGTGTATATGACCCTGACGCACCAAGTCACTTAGGGTACAGAATATAGTGATAGATATATCTGGGAAGCACTGAAAGTGAAACCACACAGCAGCTAGTGCACCTCCGCTAACGATTGCTGACAGTGTGGTATCGCTAGTGTACTTCTTCAGGTTTTTAGGGACCACAATCTCCCAGGACCTTAAATGGGGGTCCAACACTGACGCCACTGTTGGGAAAGTGCAGCAGAGGTTGTTCTTCCTCAGGCAACTAAGGAAGTTCAACATCCCACAGAAGCTTCTGCTCCTCTTTTACTCCGCGATTGTGGAGTCGGTCCTGTGCTCCTCGATACTGGTATGGTGCAGCTCCGCCAACGCTATGGTACAGCTCCGCCAGCGCGAGGGACAGATGCAAGCTCCAAAGGGTGGTCAGAACCGCAGAGAAGATCATCAGGGCCGACTTTCCTTCAGTCCAGGACCTGTAACTGTCCAGAGCTAAAAAAGCGAGCAACGAAGATAGTAAGAGACCAGCTACACCCCGGGCACAGCATATTTAACTTGCTTCCTTCAGGCAGGCGTTACAGGGGCGTCCCCGCCAGGTCCACCAGAAGCCTTAAAAGTTTCTTTCCCCAAGCGGTCCGCCTGCTGAACTCCTGAACATTGACTGACTAGACGTACATGTAACTACCTATCTGTATGACTTTACTTGTTACACACACACACACACACACACACACACACACACACACACACACACACACACACCTGCTTATCTGTTACCTACAGTACTTGGTTGTTGTATAGCAAACCAAAGACAAATTCCTAGTATATGCAAGTATACCTGGCCAATAAAGCGGATTCTGATGCTCATATACAGGCACACACAGTCACAGGCAATGCAGATAATTATTATGACAAAACTGCACAGGACTAGTATATGTGTGTATATAGACACACAGCACGGACCTAGACCGGAGGTATGTATCAGAATACTCATTCAATATATCCTGTAATAGGTACTTAACTAACACTGTCTGTATAAAGACATGTACAATACTCAAGTGTTTGTAAATTCACAGCACTGTATACAGGCGACTTTACAAGGGAGACCTTGCCCTGCAGTCCCATAGACTAGCCGCACCTATGCTTATAAGATGGCGCCCAGCGTCTCAGTCAGGGAGTGAGGGAGGGTGAGGCAGCTCCAGGATGGGAAAATCTACAGTAGATGTCGCCTTGGGCCGGGGAGAGGCTACAGGTCAATCGCCAGCTCCTTTATGCTGGACTTCCACCCCAGGTACTAGCAAGCCTTATTAAATGGCATATTAGAACACCCGACCTGTGCTCTATCGCCCTGGTGGTGACAGTGTCCACGCCAGTGCCGCGACCCGTCTTCCTAGGTCGCGGAGGGAACGAGACTTAAATGGTGGGTCCCACCTGGGGGACCCACTTACCTCCTCCCCGTAGCAGCCACGCAAACCAGGAGAGCGACTGCGACTGTGTGCCTAAAGCCAGAGCGTCTTTGCTGCAAGTACCCGGAAACAGGCCGCGGGAGTATGCGACGCTGCTTGGGAGGTGATGGAGTTCCAGCGCTGAAGTGTCGCCATGACATACAGCGCTGACAGCCCAGTTTTGAAGACATTTTCTGTCAGAAAAAGCTTTTTCAGGGTTGCCCAGTACAGCCCACCTGTTAAGTGACCTGCTGTCTGCAGACACCAACTGAAACTGAGCACGCAGTGCCTGGAGGTGGGGTTATAGAGGAGGCCCCAATGCATCCTGGGACAGCCTAAAGCTTTAGCCTGTTGGTGCCTCTGGATCAACATCCACTCTACACCCCGATGTTTCTCTGTGGAAACCAACGTAGCCTGCTGCAGAATAAGTTTTTTTTTTTTTTTTAAACTATAAAACTAAAGAAGTTATACACGTGTCCACTTTGAAATTCAACGAAGCCCCTGATTCAGATTTCTTAGGAATTGCACAGCTGTAGGGAAGCGGCTGTGCAATTCTGTACAAATAAAATGCAAATGCAGCAGGAGGCACTGTTGGAGATAGACGTCTCCTGCATGCATCTGTGAGATCTGAGTGCATGCGTTTTAGGACGCATCCTCAGATAAAAATTGCAACCATCATTCATGATTCGTGGATTTGTGATGTTTGCAGAGCATGACCAGTCTGCATAGTCTGACGCTTTTCAGCTTTTTTCTTCCTCCAGCATAGTATTAGAAGCTTCTGCATGATAGCACCTCTAGTAAGAGGGCGTGCAGTCCAGGACACCCCCCCTCCTTTCCTCTATACGTGTGTTAATATTGTACACTTGAAAGTGAGGCTCCTTCACTCTGGCATTGGCACCCCCTCCCATTTACTCTCAGGCATTTTAAATAGCAGAGGTTCCTACGTTTCAGATCACACATTAATAAAGGCTCTATTTGAAAATAAGACCTAGATAAATTGATATAATGTGATAGTAATAGAGATGTTAAGGACCCATGTAATGTTGTGGTGCATGGGTCCACATATTCAGGGCAGTTGAGAGCTCAGCTGGGCCCAGGTACTTTTCGGGGAGAGTGGCCTGATTCACAGGAGGCACGGTCATGCACCCTTAGAAAAAATACTGAAAAAAAATAATGGTATTTTAAGCACCTCCATGACCACACTGCAGCCCACCATGTGCTGGGCTGAGGAAAGAGCTGCAGCTGCTGCCAGGTAAGGGGAGGAGGCCCAGGGGCCCCCTCTATCAGACCTGGGCCCGGGTAATTTGTACCCTCTTCCCCCTCTCTCAGCACCACTGCACATATTTGCGCAAATGTGTGCCAAGACCTTCACTTATACTCCATGTTAATTGTGAGGGTTTTTTTTTTATTGTTTATACTATCAGTGTTCTTCATGCTAGGAGTGTGCATCTGCATCTCTCTTCTAGTATTAGAAGCCTCAGCATGATAGCACCTCTTAATTATCTTTAGTAATAGGGTGTGCAGTCTAGCTCCCCCCTCTAAGCGGAAGCTTTCTCTGACTGGCCATAGGATCCGGACATCCGGGTCCAGGAAGACTGCATCAGATGACGCTGACCCTGGACCCCGTCCACTTAAGAAACGAGTCAGACACTCCCTGTACTAAGTCAATCACGCTGCGGCTCACAGCAGACTGCGAGTGATATCGCAAGATCTGTTATGTGCCTGCACAGACCCCTAAATATTGGATTTGTGCATAAACCATCAGGTTTATTTACAAATCTGAAATAGGCCCTGATTCTGGTTATTAAAATAGGATTTTAATACCTACCGGTAAATCCTATTCTCCTAGTCCGTAGAGGATGCTGGGGACTCCAAAAGGACCATGGGGTATAGACGGGATCCGCAGGAGACATGGGCACACTAAAAGACTTTGACTGGGTGTGAACTGGCTCCTCCCTCTATGCCCCTCCTCCAGACCTCAGTTATAGGAACTGGGACATTTTGAGGAAAGGATTTTTGTTAAACTAAGGGTGAGATACATACCAGCTCACACCACAAACACACCGTACAACTGGATTAGCAGGAATACCAGATAACAGTATGACGAAAAACAGCAACAAGCTGAACATAACCGATACACAATCTTCGTGCAACCGAAACCAACAAAACAACTGCAAGTAACAGTACACACTGGGATGGGCGCCCAGCATCCTCTACGGACTAGGAGAAAAGGATTTACCGGTAGGTATTAAAAATAAGAATTTACTTACCGATAATTCTATTTCTCATAGTCCGTAGTGGATGCTGGGACTCCGTCAGGACCATGGGGAATAGCGGGCTCCGCAGGAGACAGGGCACATCTAAAAAAGCTTTTAGGTCACATGGTGCGTACTGGCTCCTCCCCCTATGACCCTCCTCCAAGCCTCAGTTAGGTACTGTGCCCGGACGAGCGTACACAATAAGGAAGGATCTTGAATCCCGGGTAAGACTCATACCAGCCACACCAATCACACCGTACAACTTGTGATCTGAACCCAGTTAACAGTATGATAACACAAACGAAGTAGCCTCTGAACAGATGGCTCACAACAACAGTAATAACCCGATTTTTGTAACAATAACTATGTACAAGCATTGCAGACAATCCGCACTTGGGATGGGCGCCCAGCATCCACTACGGACTATGAGAAATAGAATTATCGGTAAGTAAATTCTTATTTTCTCTAACGTCCTAGTGGATGCTGGGACTCCGTCAGGACCATGGGGATTATACCAAAGCTCCCAAACGGGCGGGAGAGTGCGGATGACTCTGCAGCACCGAATGAGAGAACTCCAGGTCCTCTTTAGCCAGAGTATCAAATTTGTAAAATTTTACAAACGTGTTCTCCCCTGACCACGTAGCTGCTCGGCAAAGTTGTAATGCCGAGACTCCTCGGGCAGCCGCCCAGGATGAGCCCACTTTCCTTGTGGAATGGGCCTTTACAGATTTAGGCTGTGGCAGGCCTGCCACAGAATGTGCAAGTTGGATTGTACTACATATCCAACGTGCAATCGTCTGTTTAGACGCAGGAGCACCCAACTTGTTGGGTGCATACAATGTAAACAACGAGTCAGATTTTCTGACTCCAGCTGTCCTTGAAATATATATTTTTAATGCTCTGACAACGTCCAGTAACTTGGAGTCCTCCAAGTCGCTAGTAGCCGCAGGCACCACAATAGGCTGGTTCAAGTGAAATGCCGAAACCACCTTAGGGAGAAATTGAGGACGTGTCCTCAATTCTGCCCTGTCCGAATGGAATATCAGATATGGGCTTTTGTATGACAAAGCTGCCAACTCCGAAACTCTCCTGGCTGAAGCCAGGGCCAACAGCATGGTTACCTTCCATGTAAGGTATTTTAAATCTACCGATTTTAAAGGCTCAAACCAATGAGATTTGAGAAAATTTAGAACCACGTTCAAATCCCACGGTGCCACTGGAGGCACTATTGGGGGTTGTATATGTAGTACACCTTTGACAAAAGTTTGTACTTCAGGCACTGACGCCAATTCCTTCTGGAAGAAAATTGATAAGGCCGAAATTTGAACTTTAATGGACCCCAATTTGAGGCCCATAGACAATCCTGCTTGCAGGAAATGTAAGAATCGACCCAATTGAAATTCTTCCGTTGGAGCCTTCTTGGCCTCACACCACGCAACATATTTTCTCCAAATGCGGTGATAATGTTGTGCGGTCACTTCTTTCCTGGCTTTAATTAAAGTAGGAATAACTTCCTCAGGAATGCCCTTCTCTTTTAGAATCCGGCGTTCAACCGCCATGCCGTCAAACGCAGCCGCGGTAAGTCTTGGAACATACAAGGTCCCTGCTGAAGCAGATCCCTTCTTAGAGGTAGAGGCCACGGATCCTCCGTGAGCATCTCTTGAAGTTCCGGATACCAAGTTCTTCTTGGCCAGTCCGGAGCTACCAGTATTGTTCTTACTCCTCTTTTCCGTATAATTCTCAGTACCTTTGGTATGAGAGGCAGAGGAGGGAACACATACACTGACTGGTACACCCACGGTGTTACCAGAGCGTCCACAGCTATTGCCTGAGGGTCTCTTGACCTGGCGCAATACCTGTCCAATTTTTTGTTGAGGCGAGACGCCATCATGTCCACCTTTGGTTTTTCCCAACGGTTCACAATCATGTGGAAAACTTCTGGATGAAGTCCCCACTCTCCCGGGTGAAGGTCGTGTCTGCTGAGGAAATCTGCTTCCCAGTTGTCCACTCCCGGGATGAACACTGCTGACAGTGCTACGACATGATTCTCCGCCCAGCGCAGAATCCTTGCAGCTTCTGCCATTGCACTCCTGCTTCTCGTGCCGCCTTGTCGGTTTACGTGGGCGACTGCCGTGATGTTGTCGGACTGGATCAACACCGGCTGACCCTGAAGCAGCGATTTTGCCAGGCTTAGAGCATTGTAGATCGCTCTTAGCTCCAGTATATTTATGTGAAGAGACGTCTCCAGGTTTGACCACACGCCCTGGAAGTTTCTTCCCTTTGTGACTGCTCCCCAACCTCGTAGGCTGGCATCCGTAGTCACCAGGACCCAGCCCTGTATGCCGAATCTGCGGCCCACTAACAGATGGGCAGTCTGCAACCACCACAGGAGAGACAACCTTGTTCTCGGTGACAGTGTTATCCGCTGATGCATGTGCAGATGCGATCCGGACCATTTGTCCAGCAGATCCCACTGAAATGTTCGTGCATGGAATCTGCCGAATGGAATCGCTTCGTACGAAGCCACCATCTTTCCCAGGACTCTTGTGCATTGATGTACTGACACAGTTCCTGGTTTTAGGAGGTTCTTGACAAGTTCGGATAACTCCCTTGCTTTCTCTTCCGGGAGAAATACCTTTTTCTGAACCGTGTCCAGAATCATGCCCAGGAACAGCAGATGTGTTGTCGGGGTCAATTGAGATTTTGGAAGATTTAGAATCCACCCATGTTGCTGAAGCACTACTTGTGTTAGCGCTACACCGACTTCCAGCTGTTCTCTGGACTTTGCCCTTAACAGGAGATCGTCCAAGTAAGGGATAATTAATACGCCTTTTCTTCGTAGAAGAACCATCATTTCGGTCATTACCTTGGTAAAGACCCGAGGGGCCGTGGACAACCCAAACGGCAGCGTTTGAAACTGATAATGACAGTCTTGTATCACGAACCTGAGATACCCTTGGTGTGAGGGGTAAATCGGGACATGTAGATAAGCATCTTTTATGTCCAAGGACACCATGAAGTCTCCTTCTTCCAGATTCGCTATCACTGCTCTGAGTGACTCCATCTTGAACTTGAATTTCTTTATGTACAGGTTCAAGGATTTCAGATTTAGAATAGGCCTTACCGAACCGTCCGGTTTCGGTACCACAAATAGTGTGGAATAATACCCCTTTCCCTGTTGTAGGAGGGGTACCTTGACTATCACCTGCTGAGAATACAGCTTGTGAATGGCTTCCAAAACCGACGTCCTTTCTGAGGGAGACGTTGGTAAAGCAGACTTTAGGAACCGGCGAGGGGGAGACCTTTCGAACTCCAGCATGTAACCCTGAGATACTATCTGCAGGACCCACGGGTCCACTTGTGAGTGAACCCATTGATTGCTGAAAATCTTGAGTCGACCCCCCACCGTTCCTGAGTCCGCTTGTAAAGCCCCAGCGTCATGCTGATGGCTTTGTAGAAGCCGGGGCGGGCTTCTGTTCCTGGGCAGGGGCTGCTTGCTGCCCTTTCTTACCCTTTCCTCTGCCTCGCGGCAGATAAGACTGTCCTTTTGGTCGCTTTTTATAGGAGCGAAAGGACTGCGGCTGAAAAGACGGTGTCTTTTTCTGTTGGGAGGGGGTCTGAGGTAAAAAAGTGGATTTGCCGGCAGTTGCCGTGGCCACCAGGTCCGAAAGACCGACCCCAAACAATTCCTCTCCTTTATATGGTAATACTTCCATATGCCTCTTGGAATCCGCATCACCTGACCACTGTCGCGTCCATAAACTTCTTCTGGCAGATATGGACATCGCGCTTACTCTTGATGCTAGAGTACAAACATCCCTCTGAGCATCTCGCATATAAAGGAAAGCATCCTTTAATTGCTCTAGAGTCAATAAAATACTGTCCCTATCCAGGGTCTCAATATTTTCAGTCAGAGAATCCAACCACACTACCCCAGCACTGCACATCCAGGCTGAGGCTATTGCCGGTCGCAGTATAACACCAGTATGTGTGTATATACTCTTCAGTGTAGTTTCCAGCCTCCTATCTGCTGGATCCTTGAGGGCGGCCGTATCAGGAGACGGCAACGCCACTTGCTTTGATAAACGTGTGAGCGCCTTATCCACCCTAGGGGGTGTTTCCCAGCGCGCCCTAACCTCTGGTGGGAAAGGGTATAATGCCAATAACTTCTTGGAAATTAGCAGTTTTCTATCGGGGTTAACCCACGCTTCATCACACACGTCATTCAATTCCTCTGATTCTGGAAAAAATACAGGTAGTTTTTTCACCCCCCACATAATACCCCTTTTTGAGGTACCAGCAGTATCAGAGATCTGCAAAGCCTCCTTCATTGCCGTGATCATATAACGTGTGGCCCTATTGGAAAATACGTTTGTTTCTTCACCGTCGACACTAGATTCATCTGTGTCGGTACCCGTGTCGACTGACTGAGGTAAAGGACGTTTTACAGCCCCTGACGGTGTCTGAGACGCCTGAACCGGTACTAACTGGTTTGCCGGGCGTCTTATTTCGTCAACTGACTTTTGTAATGTGCTGACATTATCACGTAATTCCATAACTAAAGCCATCCATTCCGGTGTCGACTCCCTAGGGGGTGACATTACCATCATCGGCAATTGCTCTGCCTCCACACCAACATCGTCCTCATACATGTCGACACACACGTACCGACACACAGCAGCCACACAGGGAATGCTCTAATCGAAGACAGGACCCCCTAGCCCTTTGGGGAGACAGAGGGAGAGTTTGCCAGCACACACCAAAAGCGCTATAAATGTATATAAACAACCCTAGAAGGTGTTGTTTACTATATATGCGCTCTTAATATATAAATATCGCCAATTTATGCCCCCCTTCTCTTTGTTACCCTGTTTCTGTAGTGCAGTGCAGGGGAGAGACCTGGGAGCCTTCCTCACCAGCGGAGCTGAGCAGGAAAATGGCGCTGAGTGCTGAGGAGAATAAGCTCCGCCCCTTTTTCGGCGGGCTTTTCCCCGGTTTTTAAGAAACTGGCCTGGGTTAAAATACATACATATAGCCTTAATGGCTATATGTGATGTATTTATTTTGCCACTAAAGGTAATTATATTGCTGCCCAGGGCGCCCCCAGCAGCGCCCTGCACCCTCCGTGACTGAGTCAGTGAGCCGTGTGACAACAATGGCGCACAGCTGCCGTGCTGTACGCTACCTTCAAGAAGACTGAGGAGTCTTCTGCCGCCTGCTTTCCGGACCTCCGTTCTGCCGTCTCTTCAGCGTCTGTAAGGGGGATCGGCGGCGCGGCTCCGGGACGAACCCCAGGCTGACCTGTGTTCCGACTCCCTCTGGAGCTAAGTGTCCAGTAGCCTAAGACTCCAATCCATCCTGCACGCAGGTGAGTTGGAAATCTCTCCCCTAAGTCCCTCGATGCAGTGATCCTGTTGCCAGCAGGAATCACTGAGATTGAAACCTAAAAAAAAACTTTTCTAAACAGCTCTTTAGGAGAGCCACCTAGATTGCACCCTCTCGGACGGGCACAAAAACCTAACTGAGGCTTGGAGGAGGGTCATAGGGGGAGGAGCCAGTACGCACCATGTGACCTAAAAGCTTTTTTAGATGTGCCCTGTCTCCTGCGGAGCCCGCTATTCCCCATGGTCCTGACGGAGTCCCAGCATCCACTAGGACGTTAGAGAAATCCTATTTTCTCTTACGTCCTAGAGGATGCTGGGGACTCCAAAAGGACCATGGGGTCTATACCAAAGCTCCAGACCGGGCGGGAGAGTGCGGACGACTCTGCAGCACCGATTGAGCAAACATGAGGTCCTCATCAGCCAGGGTATCAAACTGGTAGAACTTAGCAAAATTGTTTGAAGCCGACCACGTAGCTGCTCGACAAAGTTGAAGCGCAGAGATTCCTCGGGCAGTCGCCCAAGATGAGCCCACCTCCCTAGTAGAATGGGCCTTTACTGACTTCGGCAACGGCAACCCAGCCGTAGAATGAGCGTGCTGAATCGTATTACAAATCCAGCGCGCAATAGTCTGCTTGGAAGCAGGATTTCCTATCTTGTTGGAAGCATACAGGACAAACAAAGCCTCCGTTTTCCTAACAAGAGTCGTTCTGGCGACATAAATTTTCAAAGCTCTCACGACATAAACAGATTTTGGCACTGCCACAGCATCCGTAGCCACAGGCACCGCAATAGGTTGGTTTATGTGAAACGAAGAAACCACCTTCGGCAGAAATTGTTGACGAGTCCTCAATTCCGCTCTATCCACATGGAAAATCAAATATGGGCTCTTGTGAGACAAAGCCGCCAATTCCGACACCCGTCTGGCGGACGCTAAGGCCAAAAGCATGACCACTTTCCAAGTGAGAAATTTTAACACAACCTTTCGCAAAGGTTCAAACCAGTGAGACATAAGAAATTGTAACACCACATCAAGATCCCACGGTGCCACGGGTGGCACAAACGGAGGATGGATATGCAGCACTCCATTCACAAAAGTCTGAACTTCAGGAAGGGCGGCCAATTCTTTTTGAAAGAAAAAAGATAAAGCCGAAATCTGCACCTTGATGGAACCCAATTTTAGGCCTGCATCCACGCCTGCCTGCAGAAAATGGAGGAAACGACCCAGGTGAAACTCCTCCGCAGGAGCTTCCTTTGCTTCACACCACGACACATATTTTCTCCAAAAACGGTGATAATGCTTCGCCGTGACCACCTTTATAGCCATAAGGAGAGTGGGGATGACTTCCCCTGGAATACCTTTACGAGCTAGGATTTGGCGTTCAACCTCCATGCCATCAAACGCAGCCGTGGTAAGTCCTGAAATACGCATGGCCCCTGCAGTAACAGGTCCACTATGAGAGGAAGCGGCCAAGGATCTTCTATGAGCAATTCCTGAAGATCCGGATACCAGGCTCTCTGTGGCCAATCTGGAACGACGAGCACTGCCGGAACCCTTGTTCGTCTTATGATCCTCAACACCTTTGGAATGAGAGGAAGTGGAGGGAACACATACACCGACTGAAACACCCACGGAGTTACCAGGGCGTCCACTGCACTGGCTTGGGGGTCCCTTGAGCTGGAACAATACCTCGGAAGCTTCTTGTTGAGGCGAGACGCCATCATGTGTATGTGAGGAATTCCCCAACGCCTTGTCACTTCTGCAAATACCTCTTGATGAAGGGCCCACTCTCCTGGATGGAGATCGTGCCTGCTGAGGAAGTCTGCTTCCCAGTTGTCCACGCCCGGAAGGAAGACTGCTGACAGAGCGGTCACGTGCTTTTCCGCCCAGCGGAGAACTCTTGTGGCCTCCGCCATTGCCGCTCTGCTCTTTGTTCGGCCCTGGCGGTTTACGTATGCCACCGCTGTTATGTTGTCTGACTGAATCAGGACAGGTAGACCTTGAAGAAGGTTTTTCGCTTGCAGAAGGCCATTGTAAATGGCTCTTAACTCCAAAACATTTATGTGGAGACAAGATTCCTGGCTTGACCATTTTCCCTGGAAACTTCTTCCTTGTGTGACTGCACTCCCAGCCTCGGAGACTTGCATCTGTGGTCAGAAGGACCCAATCCTGGATTCCGAACCTGCGTCCCTCTAGAAGGTGAGAACTTTTGCAGCCACCACAGGAGAGAAATTCTGGTCCTGGAAGATAGACTTATTTTCCGGTGTATGTGCAGGTGAGACCCAGACCATTTGTTCAGCAGGTCCCACTGAAACACGTGGGCATGAAACCTGCCAAACGGAATAGCTTCGTAAGCCGCTACCATCTTCCCTAGCACTCGAGTGCATTGATGAATTGACACTCTTGCCGGTTTCAGAATCTCCTTGACCATGGTCTGGATTTCCAGAGCTTTTTCCGCAGGAAGAAACACTCTCTGTAGTTCCGTGTCTAGGATCATGCCCAAGAAGGGCAGCCGAGTTGTCGGGATCAACTGAGACTTTGGCAAATTTAGAATCCAACCATGATATTGCAGAACCGTCAGGGAAAGTTCGACATTTCTTAGCAACTGCTCTCTTGATCTCGCCTTTATCAGGAGATCGTCCAAGTACGGGATAATTGTGACACCTTGCTTGCACAGGAGTACCATCATTTCCGCCATCACTTTGGTGAAGACCCTTGGGGCCATGGAAAGCCCAAACGGCAACGTCTGAAATTGGTAATGACAATCCTGCACCGCAAACCTCAGGAAGGCCTGATGAGGAGGATATATCGGGACGTGTAAGTAGGCATCTTTTATGTCGACTGACAACATAAAATCTCCCCCTTCTAGGCTGGAGATTACAGCTCGAAGAGATTCCATCTTGTACTTGAAAGTTTTCAAGTACGGATTGAGGGATTTTAGGTTCAGGATCGGTCTGATAGCCATCCGGCTTTTGCACGACAAAGAGGCTTGAATAGAACCCTTCCCCCCTTTGGGACGGGGGAACCGGGACAATGACCCTCTGCTGACACAGCTTTTGTATCGCAGCATGTACTACTTCCCTTTCTGGAATAGAAACTGGCAAGGCTGATTTGAAAAATCGGCGGGGGGCATCTCCTGAAACTCCAGCTTGTACCCCTGGGACACTATGTCTAAGACCCAAGGATCTAGGCCCGATTGAAACCAGACCTGACTGAAGATTCGGAGACGGGCCCCCACCGGCACGGACTCCCGTAGAGGAGCCCCAGCGTCATGCGGTGCACTTGGAAGAGGCGGGGGAGGACTTTTGGTCCTGGGCGCCAGACACAGCAGGCGACCTTTTCCCCCTTCCTCTACCTTTTGAAGCGAGGAAGGACGAGCCCCTTCCTTTTTTGTATTTATTAGGCCGATAATGGTGCGCCTTTTTCTGTTGTGCGGGAACGTAAGGAAGAAAAGATGACTTACCCGCAGTAGCTGTAGACACCAGGTCAGCAAGGCCGTCACCAAACAAGACACTACCTTTAAAAAGAAGAGCTTCCATAGCTTTCTTGGAATCTGCATCAGCATTCCATTGATGAATCCACAGCACCCTCCTGGCCGAGACTGCCATGGCATTGGCCCTTGATCCCAAGAGGCCAATATCCCTCGCCGCATCCTTTAGGTAAGCTGCAGCGTCCCTGATATAACCAAGAGTCAAAAGAATGTTATCCTTATCAAGGGTATCCATGTCAGATGCCAAATTTTCAGCCCACTTAGCAATAGCACTACTCACCCACGCCGACGCCACGGCAGGCCTGAGGTGTGCACCCGTAGTGACATAAATGGCCTTTAATGTCGTTTCCTGCTTGCGATCCGCAGGATCCTTGAGGGCAGCCATGTCAGGAGACAGAAGCGCCACTTTTTTGGACAGTCGGGACAGAGCTTTGTCCACATTGGGAGACGACTCCCATTTCTCCCTGTCGTCAGAGAGGAAAGGATATGCCATAAAAATTCTCTTGGGAATCTGCCATCTTCTATCAGGCGACTCCCAAGCCTTTTCACAAAGAGCGTTCAGTTCATGAGAGGGGGGAAACTTCACCTCAGGCTTTTCCCCTTTAAAATAAGATTTTACTCACCGGTAAATCTATTTCTCGTAGTCCGTAGTGGATGCTGGGACTCCGTAAGGACCATGGGGATTAGCGGCTCCGCAGGAGACTGGGCACAACTAAAGAAAGCTTTAGGACTACCTGGTGTGCACTGGCTCCTCCCACTAAGACCCTCCTCCAGACCTCAGTTAGGATACTGTGCCCGGAAGAGCTGACACAATAAGGAAGGATTTTGAATCCCGGGTAAGACTCATACCAGTCACACCAATCACACCGTATAACTCATGATACTATACCCAGTTAACAGTATGAAATATAACTGAGCCTCTCAACAGATGGCTCAACAATAACCCTTTAGTTAGGCAATAACTATAAACAAGTATTGCAGACAATCCGCACTTGGGATGGGCGCCCAGCATCCACTACGGACTACGAGAAATAGATTTACCGGTGAGTAAAATCTTATTTTCTCTGACGTCCTAAGTGGATGCTGGGACTCCGTAAGGACCATGGGGATTATACCAAAGCTCCCAAACGGGCGGGAGAGTGCGGATGACTCTGCAGCACCGAATGAGCAAACTCTAGGTCCTCCTCAGCCAAGGTATCAAACTTGTAGACTCTTACAAAAATGTTTTAACCCGACCAAGTAACAGCTCGGCAAAGTTGTAAAGCCAAGACCCCTCGGGCAGCCGCCCAAGAAGAGCCCACTTTTCTCGTGGAATGGGCTTTTACAGAATTAGGGTGCGGCAGTCCAGCCGCAGAATGTGCAAGTTGAATCGTGCTACAGATCCAGCGAGCAATCGTCTGCTTAGAAGCAGGAGCACCCAGTTTGTTGGGTGCATACAGGAGAAATAGCGAGTCAGTTTTCCTGACTCCAGCTGTCCTGGAAACACATACTTTTCAGGGCCCTGACTACATCCAGTAACTTGGAATCCTCCAAGTCCCAAGTAGCCGCAGGCACCACAATAGGTTGGTTCACATTAAAAAATGATACCACCTTAGGAAGGAATTGGGAACGAGTCCTCAATTCCGCCTTATCCATATAAAATACAGATAAGGGCTTTTGTATGACAAAGCCGCCAATTCTGATACACGCCTGGCCGACGACAAGGCCCACAGAATGACCACTTTCCACGTGAGGTATTATAGCTCCACGGATTTAAGTGGCTCAACCCAATGCGACTTCAGGAAATCCAACACCACGTTGAGATCCCACGGTGCCACTGGAGGCACAAACGGGGGCTGACTATGCAGCACTCCCTTAACAAAAGTCTGAACTTCAGGCAGTGAAGCCAGTGCAATTTTGGAAGAAAATCGATAGAGCCGAAATCTGGACCTTAATGGAACCCAATTTTAGGCCCATAGTCACCTCTGACTGTAGGAAGTGCAGAAATCGACCTAGCTGAAATTTCTCCTTTGGGCCTTCCTGGCCTCACAGTACGCAACATATTTCCGCCATATGCGGTGATAATGGTTTGTGTTCACTTCTTTCCTAGCTTTAAATAGCGTAGGGATAACTTCCTCCGGAATTCCCTTTTCCTTCAGGATCCGGCGTTCAACCGCCATGCCGTCAACGCAGCCGCGGTACGTCTTGGAACAGACAGACCCCCTGCTGCAGCAGGTCCTGTCTGAGCGGCAGAGGCCATGGGTCCTCTGAGATCATTTCTTGGAGTTCTGGTTACCAAGCTCTTCTTGGCCAACCCGGAACAATGAGTATAGTTCTTACTCCTCTCCTTCTTATTATTCTCATTACCCTGGGTAAGAGAGGCAGAGAAGGGAACACATACACCGACTGGTACACCCACGGTGTTACCAGAGCGTCCACAGCTATCGCCTGAGGGTCCTCGACCTGGCGCAATATCTTTGTAACTTTTAGTTGAGGCGGGACGCCATCATGTCCACCTGTGGCCTTTCCCAACGGTGTACAATCATTTGGAAGACTTCTGGATGAAGTCCCCACTCTCCCGGGTGGAGGTCGTGTCTTCTGAGAAAGTCTGCTTCTCAGTTGTCCACTCCGGGAATGAACACTGCTGACAGTGCTAACACATGATTTTCCACCCATCGGAGAATCCTTGTGGCTTCTGCCATCGCCATCCTGCTTCTTGTGCCGCCCTGTCCGTTTACATGAGCGACCGCCGTGATGTTGTCTGACTGGATCAGCACCGGCCGGTGTTGAAGCAGGGGTCTAGCCTGACTTAGGGCATTGTAAATGGCCCTCAGTTCCAGAATATTTATGTGTAGGGAAGTCTCCTGACTTTTCCATAGCCTTGGAAGTTCCTTCCCTGTGTGACTGCCCCCCAGCCTCGAAGGCTGGCATCCGTGGTCATCAGGACCCAGTCCTGTATGCCGAATCTGCGGCCCCCTAGAAGATGAGCACTCTGCAGCCACCACAACAGCGACACCCTGACCCTTGGAGACAGGATTATCCGCCGATGCATCTGAAGATGCGACCCGGACCACTTGTCCAACAGATCCCACTGGAAAATCCTTGCATGGGACCTGGCGAATGGAATTTCTTTGTAAGAAGCTACCATCTTTCCCAGGGCTCGCGTGCATTGATGCACCGACACCTGTATACGTATTAGGAGGTCTCTGTCTAGAGACCACAACTCCTTGGACTTCTCCTCCGGGAGAAACCCTTTTTATCCTGTTCTGTGTCCAGAACCATACCCAGGAACAGTAGACGCGTCGTAGGAACCAGCTGCGACTTTGGAATATTCAGAATCCAGCCGTACTGTTGTAGCACTTCCCGAGATAGTGCTACTCCGACGAACAACTGCTCCCTGGATCTCGCCTTTATAAGGAGATCGTCCAAGTACGGGATAATTATTTCGGCCATTACCTTGGTAAATACCTCGGTGCCGGGGACAGACCAACGGCAACGTCTGGAATTGGTAATGACAATCCTGTACCACAATATTGAGGTACTCCTGGTGAAGAGGGTAAATAGGGACATGCAGGTAATCATCCTTGATGTCCAGTGATACCATGAAATTCTCCAGGCTTGCAATAATCGCCCTGAGCGATTCCATTTTGAACTTGAACCTTCGTATATAAGTGTTCAAGGCTTTCAATTTTAGAATGGGTCTCACCGAACCGTCTGGTTTCGGTACCACAACATTTTGGAATAGTAACCCCGGCCTTGTTGAAGGAGGGGTACCTTGATTTCAGCTGCTGGAAGTACAGCTTGTGAATTTCCGCCAGTACCACCTTTCTCCGAGGGCAGCAGGCAAGGCTGATGTGAGGTAACGGCGAGGGGGAGTCGCCTCGAACTCCAGCCTGTATCCCTGTGATACTATTCGCAGAACCTAGGGATCCACCTGTGGGCAAGCCCACTGGTCCCTGAAGTTCCCGAGACGCGCCCCTACCGCACCTGTCTCCACCTGTGGAGCCCCAGCGTCATGCGGTGGACTCAGAGGAAGCGGGGGAAGATTTTTGATCCTGGGAACTGGCTGCTGGTGCAGCTTTTTCCTTCTTCCCTTGTCTCTGTGCAGAAAGGAAGCGCCTTTGACCCGCTTGCTGTTCTGAAGCCGAAAGGACTGTACCTGAAAATACGGTGCTTTCTTAGGCTGTGAGGAAACCTGAGGTAAAAAAAATTCTTCCCAGCTGTTGCTGTGGATACGAGGTCCCAGAGACCATCCCCAAACAATTCCTCACCCTTATAAGGCAGTCCATGTGCCTTTTACAGGCAGCATCACCTGTCCACTGCCGGGTTCTAATACCCTCCTGGCAGAATGGACATTGCATTAATTCTGGATGCCAGCCGGCAAATATCCCTCTGTGCATCCTTTATATATAAGACAACGTCTTTTATATGCTCAATGTTAGCAAACTATTATCCCTGTCTTAGATATTAATATTATCTGACAGGGTATCAGACCACGCTGCAGCAGCACTATTTATGCTGAGGCAATTGCAGGTCTCAGTATATAACCTGAGTGTGTATATACAGACTTCAGGATCGCCTCCTGCTTTTTATCAGCAGGTTCCTTCAAGGTGGCCGTATCCTAAGACGGCAGTGCCACCTTTTTTGACAAACGTGTGAGCGCCTTATCCACCCTAAGGGATATCTCCCAACGTGACCTATCCTCTGGCGGGAAAGGGTACGCCATCAGTAACTTTTTAGAAATTACCAGTTTCTTATCGGGGGAACCCACGCTTTTCACACACTTCATTCATTCATCCATCTGATGGGGGAACAAAACACTGGCTGCTTTATCTCCCCAAAAATAAAACCCCTTTTATGTGGTACTTGGGTTCATGTCAGAAAATGCGTAACACATTTTTTATTGCCGAGATCATGTAACGGATGTTCCTAGTGGATTGTGTATATGTCTCAACCTCGTCAACACTGGAGTCAGACTCCGTGTCGACATCTGTGTCTGCCATCTGAGGTAACGGGCGTTTTTTGAGCCCCTGATGGCCTTTGAGACGCCTGGGCAGGCGCGGGCTGAGAAGCCGGCTGTCCCACAGCTGTTACGTCATCCAGCCTTTTATGTAAGGAGTTGACACTGTCGGTTAATACCTTCCACCTATCCATCCACTCTGGTGTCGGCCCCACAGGGGGTGACATCCCATTTATCGGCCTCTGCTCCGCCTCCACGTAACCTTCCTCATCCAACATGTCGACACAGCCGTACAGACACACCGCACACACACAGGGAATGCTCTGACTGAGGACAGGACCCCACAAAGTCCTTTGGGGAGACCGAGAGAGTATGCCAGCACACACCAGAGCGCTATATAATGCAGGGATTAACACTATAACTGAGTGATTTTTCCCCCAATAGCTGCTTGTATACATATATTGCGCCTAAATTTAGTGCCCCCCCTCTCTTTTTAACCCTTTGAGCCTGAAAACTACAGGGGAGAGCCTGGGGAGCTGTCTTCCAGCTGCACTGTGAAGAAAAAATGGCGCCAGTGTGCTGAGGGAGAAGCCCCGCCCCTTTTTCGGCGGACTTTCTCCCGCTTTTTCTGGAATACTGGCAGGGGTAATTTTACATCTATATAGCCTCTAGGACTATATATGATGTAGATTTGCCAGCCAAGGTGTCATATATTGCCCTCAGGGCGCCCCCCCCCAGCGCCCTGCACCCATCAGTGACCGGAGTGTGAGGTGTACATGAGGAGCAATGGCGCACAGCTGCAGTGCTGTGCGCTACCTTGGTGAAGACCGAAGTCTTCTGCCGCCGATTTTCCGGACTCTTCATGCTTCTGGCTCTGTAAGGGGGGCGGCGGCGCGGCTCCGGGAACGAACACCAAGGTCGGGTCCTGCGGTCGATCCCTCTGGAGCTAATGGTGTCCAGTAGCCTAAGAAGCCCAAACTACCACCTGTTAGGTAGGTTCGCTTCTTCTCCCCTTAGTCCCTCGCTGCAGTGAGTCTGTTGCCAGCAGATCTCACTGTAAAATAAAAAACCTAAATATACTTTCTTTCTAGGAGCTCAGGAGAGCCCCTAGTGTGCATCCAGCTCAGCCGGGCACAAGAATCTAACTGAGGTCTGGAGGAGGGTCTTAGTGGGAGGAGCTAGTGCACACCAGGTAGTCCTAAAGCTTTCTTTAGTTGTGCCCAGTCTCCTGCGGAGCCGCTAATCCCCATGGTCCTTACGGAGTCCCAGCATCCACTTAGGACGTCAGAGAAATAAACAAACCCGTGTATCTGGAACAGGAGGTTCCTCAGGGATATGTAAAACATATTTAATAGCCACAATCATGTACTGAATACTCTTTACCAATTTTGGATGTAAAGTGGCTTCACTAAAGTCGACACTGGAATCAGAGTCCGTGTCGGTATCCGTATCTGCCATCTGGGTAAAGGAACATTTCTGTGACCCTGAGGGAGCCTGTACCTGAAACAAGGCGTCCTCCATGGATTTCCTCCACGTTTGTGTCTGAGAATCAGATTTATCCAGCCTCTTAGATAATAACGCCACATTTGCATTCAGTGTACTCAACATATTCACCCAATCAACAGAACCACTCCCAACTCCTTCTCTGTGCCCCCAGTAACTTCCTCCGGGGAGGAGCACTCAGCCTCAAATGCTGAAACCAGGGGGCTTGAACAGTGATTTTGCTCCCAGTACTTGAAAGGAGAGTGGAGGTCCGGGCCAGCATCTCTGCATGCACTGTGAAGAGATAAAATGGCGCTGGTAAGCTGTGCGGCTAAGCCCCGCCCCTTCCCAGCGCGCTGTAGTCCCGCTTAAATTCAAATTATTATACTGGTGGAGGATTCATACATAGTGCCCAGGCACCCAATATGCTGTTTTTGCCAGTTAACAACTTCAGTAACTTGCTGCCCAGGGCGCTCCCCCCCAGCGCCCTGCACCCTGTGAGTGCCGTTGGTGTGTGGGAGCATGGAGCGCAGCGCGACCGCTGCGCTGTACCTCCGTTACTGAAGTCTTCTGCCGTCACTGAAGTCTTCTGCATAGACACCCGGCTTCTGGCTTCTGTGAGGGGGGTGACGGCACGGCTCCGGGAACAAGCAGCTAGGCGCACCAAGTGATCAAACCCTCTGGAGCTAATGGTGTCCAGTAGCCTAAGAAGCAGAGCCCTTAACTCAGCAGAAGTAGGTCTGACTTCTCTCCCCTCAGTCCCACGAAGCAGAGAGCCTGTAGCCAGCAGGTCTCTCTGAAAATAATAAACCTAACATAAAGTCTTTTCCAGAGAAACTCAGTAGAGCTCCCCTAGTGTGTGTCCAGTCTCTCCTGGGACCTAGGACTTAGTCATCGTCCACCGGTTGAGCTGACCAATGATCCCCAGTGCACTTGATATGTCCCACCCCCGGACCAATGGAAGAGCTTACATTTCCCATTGTATTGTTTTTGGACCCATTGTCTGAAAGAGGCTTCCTGGCCAGGCTCAGTGCTAATTCTCTGAAGGTCCTCTTGCTAAGACAGACTGAGTCCTGGGTCCAGGAGCGCTCGCGAACAACCGTATGTATCTATTGGTTGTAACTCTTCTCTTGTAATTTTGTTGTATTTCTATGTATATCCCTTTTAGTAAATATTTGTTGCTGCGTTGGACCACAACATAACATATACAACTGGTGTCGCATTCCATTCTTGTTTGGGTATAGAAGTGTATTCAGCCACACGTGTCGCTGTATAGTGCGCATAGCGTGTCGGCGTGCATTCACGTCAAAGGGGTATTATCTGCATTCAGCGGCCCGAACAAGTGTATTGTATGGTATAACATTTCCCTGTAAGTTAAACGAACTTAACAAGTCACATCAAGAAAGTGACAGAACACCTGAATGTACCATCTCCTCTTGTTGCATGTGTGTGGGTACATCATCACATATTAATCTATGAGATCCACTCCCCATGTGTGTGTTATACCACTCTGTACCTAACCCTGTTGCTAGGTGCTCTTGATGCCTGGAGAAAATAAAACACAATACTGATAAAGCATCAGCCACTACTACCACAGCTGCTACTAGTTATAATTTACTATATAAATAAGATTGCATAATATGCATTAAATGTTATGTTATCAGCTCTCAAAACTGGCATACGGTACATGGCTATTATAGGAGGAAAACATTTAGGCTAGGCCTAGCCTGCAGTATGGATCTTTATATTGCATGACATCCACATATGATTTTACATCAACTGTGAACAAATAAACAGAGTATTTGTTTAGACCATCTACCATGTTATGCCCTAAACGTTACTTTCCTTTCATTTAATTTTTGTACCTGCTCAGCCATATGCCAGTAAAAATATTTCACAGGAATCCCTGAAGTGTTCGGTGCTGGCAAATTTTTCTCCATTACATTTTGACCTTAAATGTTTGTCAAGCTGAAAGAATTGGGTGCTAATTAACCCAATAAAAATTAACGAATACATTCTACTACCCCAATTAGTTATAGCTGCAGAGTCACTGTGTGCCTATGGTCACACATACTAAAACTTCTTCTTTCATTGTTCTTTATAGGAATTTAAAATCTGCCACAAGTTGCCATACTGTACTTTCTAATTTTGGCAGCGCTCCTAAGAATAAGACGCAATGCACTAGTTACTGTATGTCAAAAGATAGTTTCTATAGGCGATAAGGACTTAAAAACAGATGTCCACTGTAGTGACCTCTTTGCATACAGCGTTAACCAAGACTCAAAATAGAAGTAGGATGTTGATTGGGGCAGTCTAATATTTTGGGATACATAAATTGTAGGTTACAATATACACTGTGACACTAGAGTGCATTGCTGCTACAGGATTACATTACAATAGCAACTGCCCATTGGAGACACTGTCAGAACCAAAAGCTGTATCAAATGACTTTATTAAAAAAGTATCAGCGCTAAGTATAGAAACACAAGAGGGTATGTGTACGAGGGTCAGAATTTGCCGTAGGTGCGGGATGTTAGCCGAGAATGACCGTATTTTTAAAGCGCTAATCATTTACAAGGCAAAACCAGGTTGGTTTTCCCTTTTAAATGTTTGCAGCATTAAATATCTGGTCACTCTCAACCAACATCCGACACCTCCGGCAAACTCGGCCCCTATTACATATACCTCAATATCTTGCTCCATAGAAAACATGGAGTCCATGCTGATCACCTCCATAGTAATAGGACAGATGAGCACTCACACCCAAAAGCTATGAAGAATGCAGTGTCTCATGCCTTTTCCAGAGCATGTCTGCAGTGCTTCAGTTCTGACTGCAAAGCTTTCCGGTGACCTCATACACAGACATGAGCGGCATTCCAGAAAGTCATCATATAACACATACATAAGAAATCCAGTCCCACTGTATTCCTTGATGGCTCCTTGTACAGTGCAGGCCGTACTCTAGCTTGTGCTCTGCGGTAAGCCTTTCTTTAGTAAAGAAGTCAGAAAACTTCCCAGCTCTTCATCCTAAGCAGAAAAACACATTATTATGCACACAATAACATACTGCATGATCAGAACAACTGCGGCATCTGAGCCATTCAAAGCATAAGAAGAAAAACACTAACTCGGCTTGCACTCAACATCTTTCACACTCAAATGTGCGTCTTAGTCGCAATGCAATAACACAAATCTGCTTAGTGATACTGAATGGTTTAAATATGCACCACTTGTACTTCTGTGCGAGTCTGAATCTGTATAAGAAGTGCTACGCTGCAGTAGCAGACACTTTTTTTTTCACACTAAAGGGCCCTACACACTATGCGATCCCTGCCAACGCCGATACTGGCAGCAGGGGGGGAGGGGTATCGGCAAATGCATACACACTTGCCGATGCGGCCGATATCGTGGGTCTGCCAGCCAGTGTGTACGAGCGATATGTCCGTGAGCGCCGTCGTTCCCAGACATATAGCATCGGCCCTGCAGCAAAGCCGATATACAGTATCTAACGATATACTGGAGCAAAGCTGCGTGTGTATGGGCAGTCGACCGCCCAAACACAAGTTGCAGCAGTCGGCGGTGATTGACGGCTGAACTGGGCGGGCGTGTGTGAATGCTTGCCCAGTTCATGATGTCAGTCCCGATGGATTGGGCTGTGTGTATGCTCAACACACTGCCAGGTCTTGTCCATCAATATATCTGCAGATCAATTGATCGATCGAAATCCCGACCAGGGCCCCGAATCTACACTCGGGGAGGTGGTTCACGCCACCCCCGAGGGGCAATAAATTAGTGTAGCGAGCTAAACTTGCCACCGGGCCCGAAGCGTGGCAAGTGCAGCAAGCCCGCAAGGGGACACGCTGCGCTCGCCGTCGGGATTCTGGCGTTGGTAGTATGACCTCCGGGATCCCATACTGATACCATCTATTAGTGTGTACCCAGCATAACAGGGAATCACTAAGCTTAACATATGTTCTATATATGCAGTGTGAGGTTCATGGTCTGCCGTTCACAATCAAAAAACACCAAAATATTTTTAAAAAGCATCCTGAACGTGTACAGAGCAGGGGCGGATTTAGAGGTCCGTTCCCTCTTAGGCACAATGGTAATGGCCACCCCCCAATTCTACTGTTTTCATTGTTTGGTTATAAGCACTTATTTGGGGATTTGTAGTTTAATATAACAATAATAATAATAATAATAATAATAATAATAATAAAACAAGCTATGACATTTTATTTTATGTTTAATTATATCTACATATTTACGAAGTAGGACAGTCTGCACATGTCCTACCTGTCCGCACTCCACTCGAGTTTCCAGATGGTGGTACAGTACAGTGGAAATATTTAGTAGTTACTGCTTTATATCATACTGACAGTAATAAAATAAGTGTCCAAGTGCTGCCCCCGTGTAAGTGGCGGTCCTAGGCATGTACGTCATGTGCCCAATAATATTTGTTTAGCAATTTGCATTTTAAATTATTCGTCAAACCTGTTTGAGAATTGAATTGTGGCCAATTAGAGCTGACTATAGGGGGGTACACATTTAGCGATTTTTACTTAATTTCTAAGCAATCTGACTAGACTGCTTAGAAATTAAGCACACATCGCTCCGTGTGTAGGATGCAGGCGACAGCGATGTGCAGTCCCGTGCGTCGTTATTGCCGACTCTAGATTGGCCTGCATGCATGCCAAATTTAGTTAGTTAGAGCACTCACTTCACCGCTGGGTGAAGTGAGCGCCCCCCCTCGCTCAGCACACATCGCGCTCATAGGCAAACGCAGTGGGGGTTTCCGGTTGCCTGGAAACCCCCCTCCTCTTGGCCAGCAGCTCACATTATGACCACAGTAGCAACAGTATATAACATGATTTCTTGAGCTGCCACCACAATATGCAGTTTAAGGGACAGAGCAGAACTGCTGCACATGCCCAGTGGTTGCAGCTGCTTCTACCAAGTTTGCGGTGTGTCTGTGGATATGAGGCCTCTAACACTGCACTAGACCAGAGAGTAGCTGCCAGGAAGAAAAGACTGGAGCCTTACCATGAAGTGGGAGAATGAGTGCTTATAATGTGCAGTTCTGTCTCTTACAGGTTCTATTGTATGTATGTGTATTTATATATATTATGGGATGTTTAACCTTTTCCTGACCACTTATGTTATTTATATTAAATATGTTTACAGCCTATACTATAGATAGTCTTTATAGTCAGTGTATAACTAGACCAATGTGCACATATATGTACAGGGTCAGTACTAGTTTCGTCAACCACTTCCTCAGACTTCCATAATTGATCCAATGTTCTGCAGAGTGGGAGATTGTGGAATTCATTTGGAAACACCCCTCTAGAAATCCTGCGTTTGCCCCTGATCGCGCTGTGTGCCGAGTGTGGGGAGAGATGTGTGCTGAGCGTTCTGTGATAGATCGCTCAGAACACATCTCCCCGTGTGTAACCCCTTTATCCGTACACACAAAGCCCAATCAAAGGAACATATAATGCATCTACTTTTAATAAACAAGAGAGTTAAAACATCTCCATTTTCAGTCACATGGAGGTGGAAAATCAGTGTTAGTCTGCACCAGACATTGATCTCTCCCTTACACACTTATCCTCTTTCCTTCCTTAGCTTAGTGGAGAGACGACTAGTTATAACTGCTATAAGTGCGGAGGGTTGGAGGTGGGCATTGTCCATTGCTTATGGGATTGTGCCTGGGTACAAGTGTTGTGGAATCATCTCCAATGTTATATTAAAACCACCTTGAGTATCCCATTTCAGGTTACTAAGCCTCGTTTTTTTTTTACTAGACACCCTGCGATCCACCAACCCAACTCACGAAGGGTTTCTTTTTTGTACTTGGCTTCTATTAATAGGTGCAGATTTTGTTATAAGAGCAGCTTACCTGAAACACTATTGGAACATTCCAGCGCACCTAATTTCATTCATTTTCTTTGTTTAAAAGGCCTACGGCTATAGTATTACAGATAGGTGTCTCTTTCATTGATTTAATGTATTATATCACTTAGCTACCGAGATAAAAAGAATTGTGTGGCCCCTTTAAAGTTTGCAGGGGCTGCCAAGCGAGTCCTCCTAACTGTGTCAGGTTGCCTATCACTGCTGTATACCGTGGCACTTATCATAGATAAAGAAGTGATGCTTACTACAGAAATATATCAGTTGGAAATCTCTTGCAGCATACTTTACGGAAGTATAATTATGACACGAAGAGGAGGTTCTGTAAAGAAAATTGTATAGTTTTCATAAAAAAGATACTTTCCCAATTACACACGTTCCTCAGTACTAACCTGATATGTCCAGGATATCAGCAGAACCTTTGAGCTTGGCTCATCTGAATTGGTAGAAACCTGAAGGAGGATTGACTCCACCATGATTGAACCATCAGGGAGGTGTTGTACTGTGCGATCCTTGAGGACACTGCATGGAAAATGACTAGCATTAATCTCTGTAGTAGATACACACAACATTACTTCTGGCTATATTACAAAGTAAAAGGGGTATATGCAATTGCGGTCGAATTCCCGAAATTGTCGAATTTCGGGTCATTTTCGCCCAAAAGAAAAATTCGCCTATGCAATTCAGTGCTTTCCGACCAAAAAACGGACTTTCAAAATTCGACTTTTTGAAATTCGAATTTTTGCAAATTCGACTTTTCTGCAATGATACAAGTGCTGCAATTCGACCAAAGCATATTCAATTCAAGTTTGGAAATTCGACAGCAGTGCTTTTAGACAGCAAATTCGTCATTTTCAATCCGCCACACTTTGGAGGGTGAAAACAATAAAAAAAAATTTAAACATGTTTTTTTTGGTGTTTTTTTTTTTAGGAATAGCATATCTATTTATATTAGAAGGGATTAGGTACTTTTTTTTTTTTTTTGGAGGCACAAATATTATTTATATATTTTTTAAAATATTATTTTTTTTTATATTTTTTTTATTGCTGGAACGGTAAAATCCTTAAAAAAAATGGAGTGGGGTCCCCCCTCCAAAGCATAACCAGCCTCGGGCTCTTCGAGCTGGTCCTGGTTCTAAAAATGCGGGGGGAAAATTGACAGGGGATCCCCCGTATTTTTAAAACCAGCACCGGGCTCTGCGCCTGGTGCTGGTGCAAAAAATACGGGGGACAAAACGAGCAGGGGTCCCCCGTATTTTTCACACCAGCATCGGGCTCCACTAGCTGGACAGATAATGCCACAGCCGGGGGTTACTTTTATGCCGTGCCCTGCGGCCGTGGCATTAAATATCCAACTAGTCACCCCTGGCCGGGGTACCCTGGGGGAGTGGGGACCCCTTCAATCAAGGGGTCCCCCCCCCCAGCCACCCAAGGGCCAGGGGTGAAGCCCGAGGCTGTCCCCCCCCATCCAATGGGCTGCGGATGGGGGGGCTGATATAGCCTTTTGTGATAATGAAAAGAATATTGTTTTTTCCAGCAGTACTACAAGTCCCAGCAAGCCTCCCCCGCAAGCTGGTACTTGGAGAACCACAAGTACCAGCATGCGGGAGAAAAACGGGCCCGCTGGTACCTGTAGTACTACTGGGAAAAAAATACCCAAATAAAAACAGGACACACACACCGTGACAGTAAAACTTTATTTCATACGTCGACACACACATACTTACCTATGTTCACACGCCGACATCGGTCCTCTTCTCCATGTAGAATCCACGGATACCTGAAAATAAAAGATCAATATACTCACCTCAGCCATGGTCCAGAGATACATCCACGTACCTGGCAAAAAAAGAAAACGAACACACGGGCCACCGGACTGAAAGGGGTCCCATGCTGACACATGAGACCCCTTTCCACGAATGAGACCTGTCAGTGACAGCTGTCACACAAAGGTCTCTAAAGCCAATCAGGAAGCGCAACTTTGTTGCGCTCACCTGATTGGCTGTGCGCTGTCTGAATTCAGACAGCGCATCGCACAGCCCCGTCCATTTTATTCAATGGTGGGAACTTAGCGGCTAGCGGTGAGGTCACCCGCCGGTCAGCGGCTGACCGCGGGTAACCCCACCGCTAGCCGCTAAGTTCCCACCATTGAAACTAATGGAGCGGCTTTGCGATGCGCTGTCACAGCACAGACAGCGCACAGCCAATCAGGTGAGCGCCACGGAAGTAGCGCTTCCTGATTGGCTGAAGGGACTTCAGTGACAGGAGTCACGTGATGTCCCGGCATTTGGGAGAAAGGGGTCTGATGTGAAAGCATGGGACCCCTTTTAGTCCAGTATGGAGCGGGTGTTCGGTTTGTTTTTTTAACAAGTATGTGGATTTATATCTGGACGTGGATGTACCTCTGGACGCTGGAAGGTGAGTATAATTTTTTCACAGGTACCCTCGGATCGTCGGAGACCGTGGCAGTCGGCGTGTCAACATAGGTAAGTATGTGTGTGTCGGTAGTGTGTAATAAAGTTTTACTATCAAGGTGTCTGTGCACTGTTTTTATTTGGGTATTTTTTTTCCAGTAGTACTACAGGTACCAGCGGGCCCGTTTTTCTCCCGCATGCTGGTACTTGTGGTTCTCCAAGTACCAGCTTGCGGGGGAGGCTTGCTAGGACTTGTAGTACTACTGGAAAAAACAATATATTTTTATTATCACAAAAGGCTATCAGCCCCCCCATCCGCAGCCCATTGGATGGGGGGGGACAGCCTCGGGCTTCACCCCTGGCCCTTGGGTGGCTGGGGGGGGGGGACCCCTTGATTGTAGGGGTCCCCACTCCCCCAGGGTACCCCGGCCAGGGGTGACTAGTTGGATATTTAATGCCACGGCCGCAGGGCACGGCATAAAAGTGACCCCCGGCTGTGGCATTATCTGTCCAGCTAGTGGAGCCCGATGCTGGTGTTAAAAATATGGGGGACCCCTACTCTTTTTGTCCCCCGTATTTTTGGCACCAGCACCAGGCGCAGAGCCCGGTGCTGGTTTTAAAAATACGGGGGATCCCTGCCCAATTTTTCCCCGCATTTTTAGAACCAGGACCAGCTCGAAGAGCCCGAGGCTGGTTATGCTTTGGAGGGGGGACCCCACGCCATTTTTTTTCCGGGGTTTTTCCCGTTTTTTCAAATCGCGGCAAAATCCGCCAAATCGGCCGATTTTCGCCCGCGGTTCTGGCGAATCCGTTTTTCATTGAATATGGTGAATTCCGGCAGCCACCTGCCGGAATTCACCTGGCGAATTGAGTCGAATTAAAAAACGGCGAAAAATTGCAGCGATTCGCCGTGAATTGCATATACCCCAAAGACTTAGCATTGCAGCTCACCATTATCAGTGCAGGAATCAGGAGTAAACATCACACTGATCACACACATACTTAGAGCATGTCTTACAGACAGATACAATTGAGAAGCTCAGGACCAGTGCAAAGGACTCCTGAAGAAGAGAAACTGTACTTGCTAGATATGCTCTATTTTATACCATTAATTTACTTCACAAACAAAATTAGTTCCAAACAGAAGTACAGATGGAACTAAACTACTACTCAGGGCCGTAACTAGGTGTGTGCGGAGGGGGCACAGCACATAGTGCTGTAGGGTAGGGCGTGAAATCTTCCGAACTGGAGTGCTTCGAAAGACGCCAATACCTTTCCTAACAGTCGAATGCACAAGTGCACAGAGACTGTCCGTGTCTTGAGCACTAACTGTACTAGATGACGAATACTTTGTGCTCCTCTTCTGGCAGGTAAATTCGTTGATCTACAGTATCCAGAATCATTCCTAGAAATTGAATTTGTTGAGACGGAACCAGGCTGGATTTTTTGCAGTTGACAATCCAACCGTGCTGAACTAGTACATTGTACGTCAGTAAGGCATTTTGAAGGAGTATCTGTTGAGACGAAGCCTTGATGAGAAGGTCGTTTAAGTACGGAACTATTATCACTCCCAGAGACCCGAGATGAGTAATCATCACAGACTTCACTTTTGTGAATACCCGAGGCGCTGATGAGAGGCCAAACGGTAGAGCCTGAAACTGATAATGGTTTTGTTGTACTGCAAAACCTTAAAGTACCCCTGATGCAGTAGCCAAATTGGAATGGGTACGTACGCATCCTTGAGATCCAGCAAAATCATGAATTCCTGTGATTCTAAACCAGCAATCACTAATCACAGGGACTCCATCTTGAAACTGTAGTAAGTGACGTACTGATTGAGCCCCTTTAGGTTCAATATCGGTCTGACTGAGCCGTCCGGCTTTGGTACTACAAAGAGATTGGAATAAAACCCTTAAAAACTTGTTGGTGTACTGGTACCTGAATTAAAACTGCTGAATCTACAGAGACTGAATAGCGGTCTGCAGACACCGGCAGACCTGTCTTGGAAAGCCGTATCGGTGGGAGACAATCGAACTCTATTTTGTAACCTTTGAACATTAAATTGCGGATCCATCAATCTGTGGATGTCCGATACCACGCCAAGTGAAACCTTTGAAGGCGTGCTGCCACGATTGAAGATCCAAGATGGGCTGGAAGCCCGTCATGCCACTGGTTTCTCAGCGGTCTTTGTGTCTTGACGACGGTTAGTGGTTTGTTGAAAACCACGTCCTCGATCACGTCTACTTTGTACGGTTGTTCCTCGAGCACGGCCTCGAAAGGACTGAGGTCTAAAAGATTTGAACGCTGGTCCAGAGTATTTCCTTTTAGGAACTGGTGCGGGCAACTGTAGGAAAACAGACTTACCCCCAGTAGCCTGAGAAATCCATTTGTCCAATTCAGGACCAAACAACATATCGCCTCTATACCTCGTTTTGACTCGGCCTGCCAAGAATGCAACCAAGGCGCCAGACGGGCCGCAATTATTGAAGCTGAAAAGGCGAGAACTAACTTGTCAGACATCCATAAAAGCCATACCTAAATACTCAGCTGATTCACAAATGTGATCAGTAAGAAGTATAAGCTGGTCTGAGGAAAGATCATGTTGTAGGCCTAACTTGAGCTGGTTTGCTCATACAACTACAGCCTTGTTCACCCAAACTCCAACTAAAGCAGGTCTAAGCAATACCCCTGCTGCTGTATACATGGAATTTAGCATTGCCTCCAGCTTACGCTCCGATGGTGCTTTAAGCGTCGTTGCAGCTGGGACTGGAATAGTTAACATCTTTGAAAGTTTTGAAACAGAAGAATCCACTGGCGGCGAAGTTTCCCATTTAGTTGTCATAACCTGTGGGAAAGGGTAGTTAGACAGAAATCGCTTTGGCACAGAAATGCGTTTATCTGGATTTTGCCATGCTTCCATTAACTGCTTATTAAGAGAATCTGAATAAGAAAAACACACAATCGCCCTGTCTCATAGCAAATAAAACCTCATCCTTTGACAGAAACTCCTTTGTCTCAGTGAATTCTAGCACCTGCATACTGCCCTGATGAGATCATAAATGCCCAGGCCATTAGTGACCTCACTATCCGACTCCTGGCCCAATTCACCTTCCTCCTTTTCCTCTTGAGATATCAGGTCTGGCATGGAATCATCAGAATGTAACACAGAGGAAACCGGTAAATTATGGGACAAACAATGACTACTCTTAGGATTTGAACTATTCATGGACCTTTGTAAACCCTGTAAAGTTCTAGAAATATCCCGAGCCCACTCTGGCTGATCAAACTGCATTAACCTTGAATCAGACTTAGACGCCTCACGGTCTTTTCGTGCAGCAGACAACTCTGACTTCAAATCCACCATTACAACTGCCATCATCACCCAAAAAGGATCAGGGCAGACATCCATATTTGGACCCGTATTGCAAGACACACCGTGCAAGTGGACTTAACATATTTTCACAGTTATCACAGACAAGCTGCTTTTTTGATTTAGCATTAGCTTTAATCATCATGCACACAGACACAGTACAACAGTGAAACAAGTCCGCACAAAAAAAAAAATTAAAGGAAGTGTATAAAACAGAGTGCACCATACTTGGTACACACTAGGGGGGTCATTCCGAGTTGATCGTAGCTGTGCTAAATTTAGCACAGCTACGATCATCTTCCCCGACATGTGGGGGGACGCCCAGCACAGGGCTAGTCCGTCCCGTATGTCAGTGTCGCTCCCCTCGCCCAAATAAAAAAGCATCATACAGCGGCGATGCTTTTGTATTTCAGGAGTATCTCCCGGCCAGCGCAGCTCCTGCGGCTGGCCAGGAGTTGTTCGTCGCTGGACGCAGCGGCTGTGCGAGAGCTGCCACGCAGCCGCCGCGGCCCGCTTCCCACCCAACGGTCCAGCCACACCTGCGTTGGCCGGACATCGCCTCCTAAATGGCGGCATAACGCCGCCGTCCAGCCCCCTCCCGCCCAGTGACCACCTCTGTCTCAGAGACCATCGCTAGGCAACGACGACTGCCATGCGCCGGCGCATGCGCGGTTTCGACACGATCGCTGCGCCAAACTGCAGCGAGCGATCGGGTCGTTATGACCCCCTAAGTTCTTTAAAGTTGTGCTTCACTAAATTTCATATTAACACCCCTGCCCCCTCTAGCAGCCGTGTGTTGTAGGACAGACATCAGATTGCTGCAGGAAGTCAATAGTAAAATGGCGTACACAGTGTACTTTTTGTTTTTTACATATATACATTAGAATATAACATATGTAAACACATAAAGCACCTTATATAGGCTTAATAGTCTGTATTAACCCTCATGGCTACCTACCCTTACTTATCTAGGCTTAATAGCCTGTATTGTACTAGGGACCATCATTAATGTTCCCTACCACTGTAACTGTTTGCGAGAGCTGACTGCGGCTGGGCGCCCAGCGGAGGCAGTGTCCCTGTCTCCCCCTGAGAGATATGACCGATAAGGGGAGCGGTGTACACTACAGATCTGTATACTAATGTCTTCTGGGCCAAGCCGGAGCTATTTGTATCACGGCACCCTTTCCTAGTTTTACCTTTCGCATCACCCTGGGCAACAGGGCAATCAGTGGAAACACATAGGCCAGACGAAATTCCCATCTCACTGACAGGGCATCCACAAAAGGTAGCTCTGGGATCCTTTGTTCTTGACCCGTATGTGGAAACTTTGTTGTTCTGATGGGACGCCACGCGATCTATCTCCGGTAACCCCCACTTGTCTACCAGAGTCTGGAAAACCTTGGGGTGTAAAGCCCATTTGTTTGTATGAATGGCGTGTCGACTGAGAAATCTGCTTCCCAGTTTAGGACTCACGGAATAAACACTGCGGACAAGGCTGGATGATGAAGTTCTGCCCACCTTAACGTGCGGCTTACCTCCTTCATTGCTTTTTGCCTGTGAGTTCCTCCTTCATGATTGAGGTACGCTACTGCTGTTGCATTGTCCGAGCGAATTTGAACTGGTTTCCCCTGAAGAATGTCCTTTGCCTAAATGAGTGCCATATAGATGGCCCAAAGTTCCAATATATTTATTGGCAGGCAACTTTTTTCCTTGATCCACTGTTCTTGGAAGCAACTTCTTCCTGACACTGCTCCCCAGCCCTGAAGACTGGCATCTGTTGTCAGAATTTCCCAATCTGAATCCAAAAGGGTATCCCTTTGTCCAGATGAGATGTCTGTAGCCACCAGGCTAATAACCTCCTTACTTCCAGAGGAAGGACCGTAGTCTGCGTTTTTATTGTCTGATGAAAACCATTCCATCTGGAAAGGATCAGACGTTGCAGAGGCCTCGAGTGGAACTGAGCATACTCCACCATGTCGAATGTTAACACCATCAATCCCATCACGCACATTGCTGCGTGAATGGATACCTTTTGACTGTGCAGCAGCTCCTGAATCCTTGACTGGATTTTGGATATTTTGTTCAGAGGTAAAATTACTCTCTGAAGACCCGAATCCAACACAGTCCCCAAATGAGTCATCCGTTGTGACGGAACCAGGCACGACTTTGCCCAAATTATGAGTCAACCGTGCAAACAAGCTATTGTCTGTTGCAGATGACACTAAAGCAATTCCTGAGATTGTGCCAGGATTAATAAATCGGAGCGGTATGGAAAATTCCTTATCCCCTGCTGACGGAGATAAGCTGCCATTACCAGAATTTTGGTGAATACTCTGGGAGCTGTAGCCATTCCAAATGGTAGGGCCTGAAACTGAAAATGTTGCTGGAGGATAGCAAACCTGAGATAGCGCTAATGGGACAGTGTTATAGGAACATGTAGATAAGCATCCTGGATATCCAGGGATACCATAAAATCCTCCAGCTCCATGGCCAAAATAATGGAACGTAAAGTCTCAATATGAAACCAAGGCACCCAAATGTACTTGTTCAGCACTTTGAGACTGAGTATGGGCCGGAACGACTCATTTGGCTTCTTGACTAGAAACAGGTTGGAATAAAAACCTTGTCCTCGTTGTGCAGGAGGAACTGGAATGATCACTCCAGACTGAAGGAGCTGCCTCTTGCAAAGCCCTGGCCTTCGTTTCCACCGAAAACAGGCTGGTCCAAAAAAGTCTTACTTAATGAATTGGTCATCTTTCACATTGGTCATGTCTTCTAGTATGTAGGGCCCTTTAGTGTGTACACTCAATTTCGTTTGTCAGGGCTCTGGGAAGTTTAATGGAAATTGCTCATCTTCCACATTGTTCATCTTTCACATTGATCATGTCGTCTAGTGTGTAGGGCCCTTTAGTCTGACATCAATAGTGAGGAAACTATTGGAAAGTATACTAAGGGGCAGCATACAGGACTACTTGGAGAACTCCCATGCTGTTAATAAGAACCAGCATGGTTTTGTGAGAAATAGGTCATGCCAAACTAATTTGATTAGCTTCTAAGAGATAGTAAGCGATAATCTTGACCAGGGTTACGCAGTTGATGCAATTTATCTCGATTTTGCAAAAGCTTTCGACACAGTACCTCACAGGAGGCTGATTTTCAAATGAAGGGAGCTCAGTATAGGAGACACTATTTGTACATGGGTAAGTACTTGGCTTGATAAGAGGGAACAGCGAGTGGTGATTAATGGGATGTTTTCTACCTGGGCTAAAATAATTAGTGGAAAACCGTAGGGTTCTGTGCTGGAGCCACTATTGTTTAATTTATTTATTAATGATTTAGGAGAAGGACTAGAAAGCACAGTGTCAATTTTTGCAGATGATACTAAAATATGCAGTGTAATCAAGTCAGATGTGGATGTGGAGTCTCTTCAGAGTGATTTATTTAAACTGGAAGTTTGGGCAATGAAAGATTTAATGTGGAAAAAATAATAGGATTTTAATACCGGTAAATCCTTTTCTCCTAGTCCGTAGAGGATGCTGGGGACTCCAAAAGGACCATGGGGTATAGACGGGATCCGCAGGAGACATGGGCACACTATAATACTTTGAATGGGTGTGTACTGGCTCCTCCCTCTATGCCCCTCCTCCAGACCTCAGTTATAGCAACTGTGCCCAGGGAGACGAACATTTCGAGGAAATGGATTTTTGTTAACCAAGGGTGAGAAATACACCAGCTCACACCACAACGTACAACATGGCTTTTAAGCAATACCAGTTAACAGCATGAACTAAAAACAGCAACAAGCTGAACATAACCGATACACAACCTTCGTGTAACAGAAGCAATGACTATCAATACAACTGCAAATAACAGTCCGCACTGGGACAGGCACCCAGCATCCTCTACGGACTAGGAGAAAAGGATTTACCGGTAGGTATTAAAATCCTATTTTCTCTTACGTCCTAGAGGATGCTGGGGACTCCAAAAAGGACCATGGGGTCTATACCAAAGCTCCAGACCGGGTGGGAGTGTGCGGACGACTCTGCAGCACCGATTGAGCAAACATGAGGTCCTCATCAGCCAGGGTATCAAACTTGTAGAACTTAGCAAAAGTGTTTGAACCTGACCACGTAGCTGCTCGGCAAAGTTGAAGCGCCGAGACTCCTCGGGCAGCCACCCAAGATGAGCCCACCTTCCTGGTAGAATAGGCTTTCACTGACTTCGGCAACGGCAATCCAGTCGTAGACTGAGCATGCCGAATCGTATTACAGATCCAGCGTGCAATAGTCTGCTTGGAAGCAGGAGCCCCAATTTTGTTGGTAGCATATAGGACAAACAGAGCCTCTGATTTCCTAATTTGAGCCGTTCTGGCTACATACATTTTCAAAGCTCTCACTACATCTAGAGATTTTGACACAGCCACGGCATCCGTAGCCACAGGCACCACAATAGGTTGATTTATGTGAAACGAAGAAACCACCTTCGGCAGAAATTGTTGACGAGTCCTCAATTCCGCCCTATCCACATAGAAAATCAAATAGGGGCTCTTGTGAGACAAAGCCGCCAATTCAGACACCCGTCTTGCGGATGCCAAGGCCAAAAGCATGACCACTTTCCAAGTGACAAATTTCAACTCAACCTTTCGCAAAGGTTCAAACCAGTGAGACATAAGAAATTGCAACACCACGTAAAGATCCCACGGTGCCACGGGTGGCACAAACGGAGGATGGATGTGCAGCACTCCCTTCACGAAAGTCTGAACCTCTGGAAGGGCGGCCAATTCTTTTTGAAAGAAAATAGATAAAGCCGAAATCTGCACTTTAATGGAACCTAATTTCAGGCCTGCATCCACGCCTGCCTGCAAATAATGGAGGAAACGACCCAGCTGAAACTCCTCCGTAGGAGCCTTCTTGGCTTCACACCAAGACACATACTTTCTCCAAATACGGTGATAATGCTTCGCCGTGACCTCCTTTCTAGCCTTAAGGAGAGTGGGGATGACTTCCCCGGGAATACCCTTTCGATCTAGGATTTGGCGTTCAACCTCCACGCCATCAAACTCAACCGGGGTAAGTCCTGGAAGACGCACGGCCCCTGCAGTAACAGATCCTCTCTGAGAGGAAGAGGCCAGGGATCTTCTATGAGCAATTCCTGAAGATCCGGATACCAGGCCCTCCGTGGCCAATCTGGAACGATGAGTACCGCCTGAACCCTTGTTCTTCTTATGATCCTCAACACTTTTGGAATGAGTGGAAGTGGAGGGAACACATATACCGACTGAAACACCAACGGAGTTACCAGGGCGTCCACTGCACTGGCTTGAGGGTCCCTTGACCTGGAACAATATCTCTGAAGCTTCTTGTTGAGGCGAGACGCCATCATGTCTATTTGAGGAATTCCCCAACGACTTGTCACTTCTGCAAAAACCTCTTGATGAAGACCCCACTCTCCTGGATGGAGATTGTGTCTGCTGAGGAAGTCTGCTTCCCAGTTGTACATGCCCAGAAGAAAGACCGCTGACAGAGCGCTTACATGCTTTTCCGCCCAGCGGAGAACTTTTGTGGCCTCTGCCATCGCTGCTCTGCTCTTTGTTCCGCCCTGGCGGTTTATGTACGCCACCGCTGTTACTTTGTCCGACTGAATCAGGACAGGTAGACCTCGAAGAAAGTGTTCCACTTGCAGAAGGCAGACAAGTTTCCTGGCTTGACCATTTTCCCTGGAAATTTCTTCCTTGTGTGACTGCTCCCCAGCCTCGGAGACTTGCATCCATGGTCACCAGGACCCAATCCTGGATCCCAAACCTGCGTCCCTCTAGGAGGTGAGAACTTTGAAGCCACCACAGGAGAGATATTCTGGTTCTGGAAGATAGACTTATTTTCCGGTGCATGTGCAGGTGAGACCCGGACCACTTGTCCAACAGGTCCCACTGAAACACCCGGGCATGAAACCTGCCAAACGGAATGGCTTCGTAAGCTGCAACCATCTTCCCCAGCACCCGAGTGCATTGATGAATCGATACTCTTGCCGGTTCTCCTTGACCATGGTCTGGATTTCCAGAGCTTTTTCCGCTGGGAGAAACACTCTGCAGTTCCGTGTCCAGGATCATGCCCAAGAAAGACAGCAGAGTTGTCGGAATCAACTGTGACTTCGGCACATTTAGAATCCAACCATGTTGTTGCAGAACTGTCAGGGAGAGTGCCACGTTTCTTAGCAACTGCTCCTTTGATCTCGCCTTTATCAGGAGATTGTCCAAGTACGAGATAATTGTGACACCAAGCTTGCGTAGGAGTACCATTGTCATGTCCCACGATATATGTGTTTCATGTGTTGTCATGTTTTTATTGCAGAGCTTTGCATTTTGCTAAAATTTGTCCCTCTTGATTTCCTGTAGCCAGGTTCTGATGTCATTAGTCCTGCCCTCATCCTGTCCTCAGCTCAGTGTGTGTCTGCCATTTTAGATTCTAACCAGCTCTGGTAAATCATCATCTTTTCACCTACTGCTGTTTTGTGCATAACTACAAGAATATCAGCTTGAAATAAACCCTCATCTGGATTCTTCACACGTCTCTGAGGTTGAGTTGACACTATCTGACAAGGTCTCTCGGTGTGAGTACTGGTTAATGTAGACATATACCTAGAGTAACTGTCTGAAGAACACTACACTTACAGCCTAGTTATTGAGTCAGAATAACCATCATTTCCGCCATTACTTTTGTGAAGACCCTCTGGGCCGTGGAAAGACCAAACAGCAACGTCTGAAATTGGTAATGACAATCCTGCACCGCAAACCTCAGGAAAGCTTGATGCGGAGGATATATTGGGACATGTAAGTAGGCATCTTTTATGTCGACTGACGCCATAAAATCCCCCCCTTCCAGACTGGAGATCACTGCTCGGAGAGATTCCATCTTGAACTTGAAAGTTTTCAAATACAGATTAAGGGATTTTAGGTTCAGGATCGGTCTGACCGAGTCGTCCGGCTTTGGTATGACAAAGAGGCTCGAATAAAACCCTTCTCCCCATTGAGACGGGGGTACCGTGACAATGACACGCTGTTGACACAGCTTTTGTATTGCAGCACTCACTACTTCCCTTTCTGGGATAGAAACTGGCAAGGCTGATTTGAAAAATCGGTGGGGGGGGGGGGGGCACCTCCGGAAACTCCAGTTTGTACCCTTGGGACACTATGTCTAACACCCAAGGATCCAGGCCCGAGTGAAACTAGACCTGACTGAAGAGTCGGAGACGCGCCCCCACCGGTACGGACTCCTGCAGAGGAGCCCCAGCATCATGCGGTGGACTTGGCAGAAGCCGGGTGGGGGGGGGGGGGGTACTTCTGGTCCTGGGAGCCTGGCACAGCAGGCGACCTTTTTCCCCTTCCTCTACCTTTAGAGGCAAGGAAGGACGACCCTCTTCCTTTTCTGTATTTATTAGGCCGAAAGGACTGCATCTGATAATGGGGTGTCTTTTTCTGTTGTGCCGGAACATAAGGAAGAAAGGATGACTTACCCGCTGTAGCCGTAGACACCAGGTCAGCAAGGCCGTCACCAAACAAGACACTACCTTTATATGGGAGAGCTTCAATAGCTTTCTTAGAGTCGGCATCAGCATTCCATTGATGAATCCACAGTGCTCTCCTGGCCGAGACTGCCATGGCATTGGCCCTTGATCCCAAGAGGCCAATATCCCTTGCCGCATCCTTTAGGTAAGCTGCAGCGTCCCTGATATAACCGAGAGTCAAAAGAATGTTATCCCTATCCAGGGTATCCATGTCAGATGCCAAATTATCTGCCCACTTACCAATAGCACTACTCACCCATGCAGACGCCACGGCAGGTCTGAGCAGTGCACCCGTAGTGACATAAATGGATTTTAAGGTCGTTTCCTGCTTACGATCCGCAGGGTCCTTAAGGGCAGCAGTGTCAGGAGACGGAAGCGCCACCTTCTTGGACAGTCGTGATAGAGCCTTGTCCACATTGGGAGATGACTCCCACTTTTCCCTGTCGTTAGAGGGGAAAGGATATGCCATTAGAATTCTCTTGGGAATCTGCCACCTTTTGTCAGGAGATTCCCAAGCTTTTTCACAAAGAGCGTTCAGCTCATGAGAGGGGGGAAACGTCACCTCAGGCTTTAATCCCTTATACAAACAAACCCTTGTATCTGGAACAGCAGGTACTTCAGAAATATGTAAAACATCTTTAATTGCCAAAATCATGTACTGAATACTCAACCAATTTTGGATGTAAACTGGCCTCACTATAGTCGACACTGGAATCAGAGTCCGTGTCGGTATCCGTATCCGCCATCTGGGTAAATGAACGCTTTTGTGACCCTGAGGGGGCCTGTACCTGAGACAAGGCGTCATCCATGGATTTTCTCCACGTTTGTGTCTGAGAATCAGATTTATCCAGTCTTTTAGTCAATAACGCCACATTTGCATTCAATGTACTCAACATATCCACCCAATCAGTAGTCGGCAGTGCCGACAAAGTCACTCCCAGCTCCTTATCTGCGCCCACTGCAACTTCCTCCGGGAAGGAGCACTCAGCCTCAGACATGTCGACACACACGTACCGACACGCACAAACACACTGGCTATAGCGGACAGACCCACAGGAAACCCTGTTAGAGAAACACAGAGGGAGTTTACCAGCTCACACCCCAGCGCCTATGAGGGCTAAGCCACGCCCCCTCACCGGCGCGCTGTAGTCCCGCTCAAAATTTTTATATTTATACTGGCGGGGGCTATATTTAGTGCCTAGGCACTTATAATATATATATTTCTGCCAGTTTTATACTCCAGTAATCATGCTGCCCAGGGCGCCCCCCCTGCGCCCTGCAAGTGCCGTCTGAAGTGTGTGGGAGCATGGAGTGCTGCGCGGTACCTCTTTACTGAAGTCTTCTGCAGTCACTGAAGTCTTCTGCAGTCACTGAAGTCTTCTGCAGTCACTGAAGTCTTCTGCAGTCACTGAAGTCTTCTGATCTTCTTTATACTCACCCGGCTTCTTTCTTCTGGCTTCTGTGAGGGGGTTGACGGCGTGGCTCCGGGAACAAGCAGCTAGGCGCACCAAGTGATTGAACCCTCTGGAGCTAATGGTGTCCAGTAGCCTAAGAAGCAGAGCCTTTGAACTCAGAAGAAGTAGGTCTGCTTCTCTCCCCTCACTCCCACGAAGCAGAGAGCCTGTAGCCAGCAGGTCTCCCTGAAAATAAAAAACCTAACAAAGTCTTTTCAAAGAAACTCAGGAGAGCTCCACTAGTGTGTGTCCAGTCTCTCTGGGCACAGAATCTAACTGAGGTCTGGAGGAGGGGCATAGAGTGAGGAGCCAGTTCACACCCATTCAAAGTCTTATAGCGTGCCCATGTCTCCTGCGGATCCCATCTATACCCCATGGTCCTTTTGGAGTCCCCAGCATCCTCTAGGACGTAAGAGAAATAAAGTTATGCAGTTTGGGACTAAGAATAAATATGCAACCTACCAATTAAATGGGAAAAAATAGGGGAAACTGTATTAGAAAAGTATTTGGGGTTGTTCATCGATAGCAGATTTAGCGGCAACACTCAAAGTGCAGCAACAAAGGAAAATAATAAGATTTTACTTACCGGTAAATCTATTTCTCGTAGTCCGTAGAGGATGCTGGGGACTCCGTAAGGACCATGGGGATAGACGGGCTCCGCAGGAGACATGGGCACTTTAAGAAAGAATTTAGTTCCTGGTGTGCACTGGCTCCTCCCTCTATGCCCCTCCTCCAGACCTCAGTTAGAGAAACTGTGCCCAGAGGAGACGGACAGTACGAGGAAAGGATTTTGTTAATCCAAGGGCAAGATTCATACCAGCCACACCAATCACACCGTATAACTTGTGATAACTATCCAGTTAACAGTATGAAAACAACATATCATCAGTTCAAGACCGATGCAACTATAACATAACCCTTATTGAAGCAATAACTATATACAAGTATTGCAGAAGTAGTCCGCACTTGGGACGGGCGCCCAGCATCCTCTACGGACTACGAGAAATAGATTTACCAGTAAGTAAAATCTTATTTTCTCTAACGTCCTAGAGGATGCTGGGGACTCCGTAAAGACCATGGGGATTATACCAAAGCTCCCAAACGGGCGGGAGAGTGCGGATGACTCTGCAGCACCGATTGAGCAAACATGAGGTCCTCCTCAGCCAGGGTATCAAACTTGTAGAATTTTGCAAAAGTGTTTGAACCCGACCAAGTAGCAGCTCGACACAGCTGTAGTGCCGAGACCCCCCGGGCAGCCGCCCAAGAAGAGCCCACCTTCCTAGTGGAATGGGCCTTGACCGATTTTGGTAACGGCAAACCAGCCGTATAATGCGCCTGCTGAATAGTGTTACAGATCCAGCGAGCAATAGTTTGCTTTGAAGCAGGGGCACCAATCTTGTTGGATGCATACAGGACAAACAGTGCTTCAGTTTTCCTGACTCTAGCCGTTCTGGCTACGTAAATTTTCAAAGCCCTGACCACATCAAGTAACTCGGAATCCTCCAAGTCACGTGTAGCCACAGGCACCACAATAGTTTGAATAGGTTGGTTCAAGATGAAACCACTTTTGGCAGAAATTGCGAACGGGTCCGCAATTCTGCTCTATCCAAATGGAAAACCAAATAGGGGCTTTTATGTGACAAAGCCGCTAATTCAGACACTCGCCTAGCCGAAGCCAAGGCTAATAACATGACCACCTTCCACGTGAGATATTTCAACTCCACCGTTTTAAGTGGTTCAAACCAGTGTGACTTTAGGAAACTTAACACCACATTAAGATCCCAAGGTGCCACCGAAGGCACAAAAGGAGGCTGAATATGCAGCACTCCCTTTACAAAAGTCTGAACTTCTGGGAGAGAAGCCAATTCTTTTTGAAAGAAAATGGATAGGGCCGAAATCTGGACCTTAATGGAACCTAATTTAAGGCCCAAATTCACTCCAGTTTGTAGGAAGTGAAGGAAACGGCCCAGATGGAATTCTTCCGTAGGAGCATTCTTGGTCTCACACCAAGAAACATTTTCGCCATATACGGTGATAATGTTTTGCTGTTACTTCCTTCCTAGCCTTTATCAGCGTAGGAATAACCTCATCCGGAATGCCTTTTTCTGCTAGGATCCGGCGTTCAACAGCCATGCCGTCAAACGCAGCCGCGGTAAGTCTTGGAACAGACAGGGTCCCTGTTGCAACAGGTCCTGTCTTAGAGGAAGAGGCCACGGATCTTCTGTGAGCAGTTCCTGCAGATCTGGATACCAGGTCCGTCTTGGCCAATCTGGAACAATGAGGATTGTTCTCACTCCTTTTCTTCTTATTATCCTCAACACCTTTGGTATGAGAGTAAGAGGAGGAAATACATAGACTGACCGGAACACCCACGGTGTCACTAGGGCGTCTACCGCTACTGCCTGAGGGTCTCTTGACCTGGCGCAATACCTCTGCAGCTTTTTGTTGAGGCGGGACGCCATCATGTCTATATGTGGCAGTTCCCACCGACTCACAATCTGTGCGAAGACTTCTGGATGAAGTCCCCACTCTCCCGGGTGTAGGTCGTGTCTGCTGAGGAAGTCTGCTTCCCAGTTGTCCACTCCCGGAATGAACACTACTGACAGTGTGCTTACATGATTCTTCACCCAGCGAAGAATTCTGGTGGCTTCCGCCATTGCCACTCTGCTCCTTGTGCCGCCTTGGCGGTTTACATGAGCTACTGCGGTGATGTTGTCTGACTGGATCAGAACTGGTCGGTCGCGAATTAAGGTCTCCGCTTGACGTAGGGCATTGTATACGGCCCTTAGCTCCAGGATGTTGATGTGAAGACAAGTCTCTTGACTTGACCAAAGACCCTGGAAATTTCTTCCCTGTGTGACTGCTCCCCAACCTCGGAGGCTTGCGTCCGTGGTCACCAGCATCCAGTCCTGAATGCCGAATCTGCGGCCCTCGAGAAGGTGAGCACTCTGCAGCCACCACAGTAGTGACACCCTGGCCCTGGGGGACAGGGTGATCAACCGATGCATCTGAAGATGTGACCCGGACTACTTGTCCAGTAGGTCCCATTGGAAAGTCCTCGCATGGAACCTGCCGAAGGGAATGGCCTCGTACGACGCCACCATCTTTCCCAGGACTCGAGTGCAATGATGCACTGACACCTGTTTTGGTTTCAATAGGTTCTTGACCAGAGTCATGAGTTCCTGGGCCTTCTCTATTGGGAGATAAACCCTCTTCTGGTCCGTGTCCAGAATCATGCCCAAGAAGGGTAGACGAGTCGTAGGAACCAACTGCGACTTTGGAATATTGAGAATCCAGCCGTGTTGCTGTAACACTTTCAGTGAAAGATACGCTGTTCAGCAACTGCTCTCTTGATCTCGCTTTTATGAGGAGATCGTCCAAGTATGGGATAATTGTGACACCTTGCTTCCGCAGGAGCACCATCATTTCCGCCATTACCTTGGTGAAAATCGTCGGGGCCGTTGAGAGACCAAACGGCAACGTCTGAAATTGGTAATGACAGTCCTGTACCGCAAATCTTAGGTACGCCTGATGAGGTGGATAAATGGGGACATGAAGGTACGCATCCTTTATGTCCAGTGACACCATAAAGTCCCCCCCTTCCAGGCTGGCGATGACCGCTCTTAGCGATTCCATCTTGAACTTGAACCTTTTCAAGTATAGGTTCAGAGATTTTAAATTCAATATGGGTCTGACCGAACCGTCCGGTTTCGGGACTACAAACATGGTCGAATAATAACCCCTTCCCCGTTGAAGGAGGGGAACCCTTGACCACCACCTGCTGAAGATACAATTTTTGTATTGCGTTTAACACTATTTCCCTCTCTTGGGGGGAAGATGGTAGGGCAGATTTGAAATACCGGCGAGGAGGCACCTCTTCGAATTCCAGCTTGTAACCCGGAGACACAATTTCTATTGCCCAAGGATCCACCTGGGAGTGAACCCACATGTGGCTGAAATTCCTAAGACGTGCCCCCACCGGGCCCAACTCCGCCTGTGGAGCCCCAGCGTCATGCGGTGGATTTTGCAGAGGCTGGGGAGGACTTCTGTTCCTGAGAACTAGCTGTGTTGTGCAGCTTCTTTCCTCTGCCCCTACCTCTGGCAAGAAAGGACGCACCTCGGACTTTCTTGTTTCTTTGTGAACGAAAGGACTGCATTTGATAATACGGTGCTCTCTTTGGCTGTGAGGGAACATAAGGCAAAAAATTTGACTTTCCAGCTGTAGCTGTGGAGACCAGGTCCGAGAGACCTCCCCTGAACAATTCCTCACACCTGTAAGGTAAAACCTCCATATGCCTTTTTGAGTCGGCATCACCTGTCCATTGCCGAGTCCACAGGACCTTTCTGGCAGAAATCGACATAGCGTTTATTCTAGAACCCAGTAGACTAATGTCTTTGAGCATCTCTCATATATAGGACAGCGTCTTTTATATGCCCCAGGGTCAATAATACAGTATCCTTATCTAGGGTATCCAATTCCTCAGAAAAGGTATCCATCCATGCCGCTACAGCACTACACACCCAGGCCGACGCAATTGCCGGTCTTAGTAAGGTACCTGAATGTGTATAAATGGACTTCAGGGTAACCTCCTGTTTGCGGTCAGCAGCATCTTTGAGGGTAGCCGTATCCTGGGACGGCAGGGCTACCTTTTTGGATAAGCGTGTTAAAGCTTTGTCCACCCTAGGGGAGGATTCCCATCGTAGCCTATCCGTTGGCAGGAAAGGATACGCCATAAGAATCCGTTTGGAAATCTGCATTTTCTTATCTGGAGATTCCCAAGCTTTTTCACATAACTCATTCAGTTCGTGTGAGGGGGGAAAAGTTACCTCAGGCTTCTTTCCCTTATACATATACACCCTCGTGTCAGGGACAGGGGTTTCCTCTGTGATGTGCAAAACATCCTTTATTGCTATAATCATATATCGAAGGGATTTAGCCAATTTTGGCTGTAACTTTGCATCATCGTAATCGACACTGGAGTCAGAATCCATGTCGGTATCTGTGTCAACAATTTGGGATAGTGGGCGCTTATGAGACCCTGACGGTCCCTGCGACAGAGGGTCAGGCACGGGTTGAGACCCTGACTGTCCCAATGCATCAGCCTTGTCAAATCTTCTATGCAAGGAATTAACATTATCATTTAAAACCTTCCACATATCCATCCAATCAGGTGTCGGCGCCGTCGGCGGAGACACCTCATTCATTTGCTCCCGCTCCTCTCCCACATAGCCTTCCTAATCAGACATGTCGACACAAGCGTACCGACACACCACACACACACCGGGAATGTCCTTTCTGAAGACAGTTCCCCCACAAGGCCCTTTGGAGAGACAGAGAGAGAGAGAGTATGCCAGCACACACCCCAGCGCTATAATATCCCAGGAATAACACAGTAACTTAATGTTAACCTAGTAGCTGCAGTATGTATAGTTTTTGCACCTAATTATGTGCCCCCCCTCTTTTTTCAACCCTCTTCTACCGTGTTTCAGCAGGGGAGAGTCTGGGGAGCTTCCTCTCAGCGGTGCTGTGGAGAAAAAATGGCGCTGGTGAGTGTTGAGGGAGAACCCCCGCCCCCTCGACGGCGGCTTCTGTCCCGCTTATACAGTAATTTTGGCGGGGGCTCATACATATATACAGTGCCCAGTTGTATATATGTGTACTTTTGCCAACATGAGGTCCCAAATGCTGCCCAGGGCGCCCCCCCCCCCTACGCCCTTACAGTGACCGGAGTATGTGAGGTGTGTGGAGCAATGGCGCACAGCTGCAGTGCTGTGCGTTACCTCTAGTGAAGATCATGAAGTCTTCTGCCGCCTGTGAAGTCTTCTTTTCTTCTCATACTCACCCGGCTTCTAACTTCCGGCTCTGCGAGGGGGACGGCGGCGCGGCTCTGGGGCGAACGGCGAGGGTGAGATCCTGCATACCAATCCCTCTGGAGCTAATGGTGTCCAGTAGCCTAAGAAGCAGGACCTAGCTTCAGAGAGTAGGGCTGCTTCTCTCCCCTCAGTCCCTCGATGCAGGGAGTCTGTTGCCAGCAGAGCTCCCTGAAAATAAAAAACCTAACAAAATACTTTCTATCAGTAAACTCAGGAGAGCTCACTGAAAAGCACCCAGCTCCTCTGGGCACAGTATCAAACTGAGGTCTGGAGGAGGGGCATAGAGGGAGGAGCCAGTGCACACCAGGAACTAAATTCTTTCTTAAAGTGCCCATGTCTCCTGCGGAGCCCGTCTATCCCCATGGTCCTTACGGAGTCCCCAGCATCCTCTAGGACGTTAGAGAAAAGGTGTTAGCATGCATTAAAAGGGGAACTGAGACAAGGAATGAGAGCGTAATCCTGTCACTGTACAAATCATTGGTACGGCTGCATCTTGAGTATTGTGTGCAGTTCTAGGCATCACACTATAAAAGACATATTAGAACTTGAAAAGGTTCAGAGGCGAGCTACCAAATTGATTAAGGGCTTGGAGACACTGGACTATAAGGAGAGGCTTTCTAGATTAGTTATGTTTACACTAGAAATGAGACGACTACGAAGAGATATGATTAATATTTACAAATATATAAAGTGGCAATATGCGGAGCTATCAGGTGAGTTGTTTACTAAGAGACCTCTACATAAAACGCGCAGACACCCGCTAAGGCTTGAGGAGAGGAAATTTCATACTCGGCGCAGGAAGGGATTCTTCACTGTAAGGACAATACAAATATGGAATACACTGCCAGAGAAGGTTGTAATGGCGGACTCAGTCAACACGTTTAAAAATGGGTTAGACAAATTCCTAATGGAAAAAGATATACAAGCATGTAGCCTTAACCTATATAGATTAGGGAATGCAATATAACTCAGGTTGAACTTGATGGACTACTAGTCTTTTTTTCAACCTCACCAACTATGTAATCAGCTCCTAACTGTCATTGTAACATGGCAGTTAGGAGCTGAATGGTTGGTACTTTATCACTGTGCTATTTATCACTCTCCGAGGCTTGATAAATCTGGGCCTTAGTTTCCAATTGCTGGCTAATAGCAGACACGGGTGTGGATCATAGGGTCGACACCTGAAATAGATCGACATGGTCATAAGGTCGACCCGGAAAAAGGTTGACATGGGTTTTTATGGTGTTGTTTTCTTTGTATGTTCACAGACCTATCGCTCATACACACTGACAGACGGACCTGCGATATAGAACAGAATGGCCAGTAAATTGGCCAGTGTGTACGCACCTTTAGATAGATGAGAACGACTTTCTCTGTGCCTGGAACTAGATCCCATGTGAGCAGCACAAAAACCCAGAAGTGATATCAGGATGTTAGCAGATGTACACTTCACTCTAGCAATGGGCTTGATCACCATAAAGTCTTCTTGGTGATTAAGCCTGTTGCTAGGGTGAAACATACATCCGATTAATATCCTTAAATGCATTGTGTTGGTTTAGCACCAAGAAAAGTACCATGATAGGACATGTTTTCTAGAAAACCCTTTCCTCACTGATGAAAGTTTAATTCACTGTCTGCTGGAAAATATCCAGAATTGCAAACACTGGCGCATTCATTTATCTGGTATATAAACATATTGTTGGGCAGAGTTTATATTCTACCTATGGATGAATGTAATATGTCTGCCTAATATTAATACGTTGCATACTAGAGAGCTGGTGTATTGTGTGATATGGTTTCTAGAGTATTTCCTCTTTTTTGTTTGATGGTACCCAATATGTCTACTAGAAGCCAATAATTGGACAAAGTACTAATGCATTGAATACACTGAAATATGTGACATCAATCACCTTGCTGTGCAGGGCATTTCTTACATAGGGGCAAATCATTACGGGTTTGAAAAATGACAGTTAGAAGCTGATTGGCTGGTGTGTTATCACTTTCCACTTAGCTCTTCTTTATCACTTCTCCAGGCTTAATACATCTGCTCTATACTCTTTAGCAATTAACAATAGACTTAGAACTACGAAGAGATAATTTAACTTTTACAGACCACCGTTTTGTGTAATACCAAGCACATCTACTACATAACTCCTGTTATAAAGAAATTCCACTAAGTACCTAGAACATACAGAACAACTCTCTCCATATATTGCGGAATATATAGACACATAATTGTAGTCACTTAAGATATAGGAAAGTCTGTAAAATATAATTGTATAAGTGCCTGTTGATGTGTGGTTATACATAAAACCATACCACACACTATATAGTCTCACCGAGGTGGCATCGCTAACCACACCTCCACGAGATTTGTATAAGTGAGAGGACCTTACCCTTTTTAATCCACATTTGAGTGAGTATAGATAACTAATCAAAGAGTATTATTCATTTCTCATATGTCCTAGAGGATGCTGGGGATGCTTCAAGAACCATGGGGTATAGACAGGATCCGCAGGAGACATGGGCACTTTAAGACTTTAAATGGGTGTGAACTGGATCCTCCCTCTATGCCCCTCCTCCAGACTCCAGTTAGATTCTGTGCCCAGAGAGACTGGTCACACACTGAGGAGCTCTCCTGAGTTTTTTGGAAAAAGACTTTTGTTAGGTTTATTATTTTCAGGGAGACCTGCTGGCAACAGGCTCCCTGCATCGTGGGACTGAGGGGAGAGAAGCAGACCTACTTCTCTGAGTTCAAAGGCTCTGCTTTTTAGGCTACTGGACACCATAAGCTCCAGAGGGTTCGATCACTTGGTCTACCTAGCCGCTTGTTCCCGGAGCCGCGCCGTCACCCCCCTCACAGAGCCGGAAGACAGAAGCCGGGCGAGTATGAGAAGATCAGAAGACTTCAGTGACGGCAGAAGACGCGTTTGAGGTACTGCGCAGCGGCCGTGCTGCGTGCCATACTCCCACACATAACACCGCACTGCAGAGTGCAGGGGGGGCGCCCCGGGGAGCATGAAGACCTCAAACAGCACTGGCATAAGTTAAAACAGTGCATAGGCACTAGTTAAGGGACCCCCGCCAGTATAAATATAAATTTAAGCGGGACTGAAGCGCGCCATGTAGTGGGCGGGGCTTAGCCCACACAGCTCTGACCAGCGCCATTTTCTCTTCACAGAAGCTGCAGAGACGCTGGCCCTGACCTCCACACTGCTGTGCAAGTAACAGGGTGCAAAACGGGGGGGGGGGGGGGGGGGGTCTGTCTCCTATAGCCCCAATGTGGTTGTGGGTGTCTGTACGTGTGTGTCGACATGTCTGAGGATGAGTGCTCTTCCCAGGAGGAGGCTGGAGTGGGGACAGAAAAGACTGTGAGAGTTACCGTGTCGGCACCGCTAACGGACGATTGGGTAAATATGTTGAGTGTTCTGAATGCAAATGTGACTCAGTTGTCTAAGAGGTTTGATAAATCTGAGTCTAAGAACCAGACATGGAGAAAATCCATGGAGGATGCATTGTCACAAGCTCAGACCCCTTCGGGGTCACAGAAACGTGCTTTTACCCAGATAGCAGATACAGACACGGGACTCTGATTCCAGTGACGACTATAGTGATGCCAGATTGAATCCAAAACTGGCTAAGAGCATTCAGTACATGATTGTGGCAATAAAAGAAGTGTTGCATATAACAGAGGACCCTGCTGTTCCTTATACTTGGGTCTGTATGTATAAAGGAAAGAAACCTGAGGTAACGTTTCCTCCCTCATGAACTGAACGCTCTTTTTGAAAAGGCTTGGGAAAATCCTGACAAGAAGATACAGGTTCCCAAAAGAATTCCAGTGGCATATCCGTTTCCTTTTGGGTACAGGGAAAAGTGGGAGTCAACCCCCATGGTAGACAAAGCTTTATCGCGTCTATCCAAAAAGGTGGCGCTTCCGTCTCCTGACACGGCAGCCCTAAAGGATCCTGCGGATGGTAAGCAGGAAAATACACTAAAATCCATTTATGTCACTACGGGTTCGCTACTCAAGCCTGCCGTTGCTTCGGCATGGGTGAGTAGCGCTATTGAAAAGTGGGCAGATAATTTGTCATCTGAGATAGATACCCTAGACAGGGATAATGTGCTTTTGACTCTGGGTCATATCAGGAACGCTGCAGCATATTTAAAAGAAGCTGTAAGGGATATTGGCCTTTTGGGGGTCAAGGGCCAATGCCATGGCAGTCTCGGCAAGGAGAGCATTGTTTATTCATCAATGGAATGCTGATGCCGACTCTAAGAAGGCGATGGAGTAGTTACCGTTTAACGGTAGTGTCTTGTTTGGTGACGGCCTCACTGACCTGGTATCTACGGCTACCGCGGGTAAGTCGTCTTTTTTACCTTATGTTGCTGCACAACAGAAGAAAATGCCCCACTATCAGATGCAGTCCTTTCGGCCCAATAAATACAAGAAAGGACGAGGCTCCTCCTTCCTTGCTGCGAGAGGAAGAGGAAGGGGAAAAAGGTCACCGGCTCTGGCAAGTTCCCAAGAGCAGAAGTCCTCTCCAGCTTCTACCAAATCCACCGCATGACGCTGGGGCTCCTCTGCGGGAGTCCGCACCAGTGGGGGCACGTCTGAGGCTCTTCAGTCAGGTCTGGGTGCACTCGGACCTGGATCCTTGGATATTAGAAATAGTAGACCAAGGGTACAAATTAGAGTTTCAGGACATGCCCCCTCACCGAATTTTCAAATCGGCCTTGCCAGTTTCTCTTCCGGAAAGAGAGAGGTGGTATGCGCTGCGATACTAAAGCTGTGTCAAAATCAAGTCATTGTCACGGTACCCCCGTCACAACAGGGGGAGGGTTTATATTCGAGTCTGTTCGTGGTACCGAAGCCGAATGGCTCGGTCAGACCGATTCTGAACCTAAAATCTCTCAATTTCTTTCTAAAAAGATTCAAATTCAAGATGGAATCTCTCCGAGCAGTGATCTCCAGTCTGGAGGAGGGCGATTTTATGGTGTCGGTCGACATAAAGGATGCCTACTTACACGTTCCCATATATCCTCCACATCAGGCATACCTGAGGTTTGCTGTTCAGGATTGTCATTACCAATTTCAGACGTTGCCGTTTGGTCTGTCCACGGCTCCGAGGATTTTCACCAAGGTTATGGCAGAAATGAAGGTTCTCCTGCGCAAGCAGGGAGTCACAATTATCCCGTACTTGGACGATCTCCTGATAAAGGCGAGATCCAAGGAACAATTGCTGAAAAACGTTGCACTCTCTCTGACGATTCTGCAACAACATGGTTGGCGCCTAAACTTGCCAAAATCACAGTTGGTTCCGACGACACGGTTGTCGTTCCTGGGTATGATTCTGGATACAGAAGTACAGAGAGTGTTTCTTCCAGTGCAAAAGGCTCTGGAAATAAAGAACATGGTAAAACAGATTCTGAAACCAGCAAGAGTGTCAATTCTTCAATGCACTCGGTTGCTGGGGAAGATGGTGGCGGCCTACAAGGCCATTCAGTATGGCTGGACAAGTGGTCCGGGTCTCACCTGGACATGCACCGGAAAATATTCCTGTCTACCAGGACCAGGATCTCCCTTCTGTGGTGGCTGCACAGTTCTCACCTTCTGGAGGGACGCAGGTTCGGGATTCAGGATTGGATCCTGGTGACCACAGATGCAAGTCTCCGAGGCTGGGGAGCAGTCACACAGGGGAGACATTTTCAGGGAAAATGGTGAAGCCAGGAAGCTTGTCTGCACATAAACATTCTGGAATTAAGGGCCATTTACAACGGCATTCTGCAAGCGGATCATCTTCTTCGCGGTCTGCCCGTCTTGATTCAGTCAGACAACATAACAGCAGTGACGTACATAAACCGCTAGGGCAGAACAAGGAGCAGAGCGGCAATGGCCGAGGCCGCGAGGATTCTTCGCTGGGCAGAGAAACATGCAAGCGCTCTGTCAGCGGTCTTCATTCCAGGAGTGGACAACTGGGAAGCAGACTTCCTCAGCAGACACGATCTCCATCCAGGAGAGTGGGGTCTTCATCAAGAGGTCTTTGCAGAACTGACAAGTCGTTGGGGAATTCCTCAAATAGACATGATGGCTTCCCGCCTCAACAAGAAACTTCAGAGATATTGTTCCAGGTCAAGGGACCCTCAAGCGATGGACGCCCTAGTGACACCGTGGGTGTTTCCGGTATATGTGTTCTCTCCACTTCCACTCATTCCAAAGGTGATAAAGATCATAAGAAGAACAAGGGTTCAGGCGATACTCATTGTTCCAGACTGGCCAAGGAGGGCCTGGTATCCAGATCTTCAGGAGCTGCTCATAGAAGATCCCTGGCCTCTTCCTCTACGAGAGGACCTGTTACAACAGGGTCCGTGCGTGTATCAAGACTTACCGTAGCTGCGTTTGACGGCATGGCGGTTGAGCGCCAAATCCTAGCCCAGAAGGGTATTCCCAATTAAGTCATTCCCACACTTCTTCAGGCTAGAAAAGAAGTAACGGCAAAGCATTACCACCGTATTTGCAGGAAATGTGTGTCTTGGTGTGAATCCAAGAAGGCTCCTACGAGGAATTTCAGCTGGGGCGTTTGCTCCATTTTTTACAAGCTGGGGTGGATGCGGGCCTAAAGTTGGGCTCAATTAAAGTACAAATTTCGGCCTTATCGATTTTCTTTCAGAAAGAATTGGCCTCCCTTCCAGAAGTTCAGACCTTTGTGAAAGGCATACTACACATCCAACCTCCCTTTGTGCCCCCAGTGGCGCCATGGGATCTGAATGTGGTGTTGCAGTTCCTGCTATTTCATTGGTTTGAACCTTTGCGTAAGGTTGAGTTAAAGTTCCTTACTTGGAAAGTAGTCATGTTTTTGGCCTTGGCTTCCACAAGGCAGGTCTCTGAATTGGCGGCTTTGTCTCACAAAAGTCCCTTTTTAATCTTCCATGCTGATAGAGCGGAGTTGAGAACTCGTCAGCAATTTTTGCCAAAGATGGTTTCATCGTTTCACGTAAACCAGCCTATTGTGGTGCCTGTGGCTACTGACGCTTTGGCGGAATCAAAGTCTCTCGATGTGGTCAGAGCTTTGAAAATCTATGTCGCAATCTATGTCGCCAGAACGGCTCAAATTAGGAAAACAGAGGCTCTGTTTGTCCTGTGGGCTCCCAACAAGATTGGGGCTCCTGCTTCCAAGCAGACTATTGCACGTTGGATCTGTAATACGATTCAGCAAGCTCACTCTACGGCAGGATTGCCGTTACCAAAATCTGTGAAGGCCCATTCTACCAGAAAGGTGGGCTCATCCTGGGCGGCTGCCCGGGGGTCTCGGCATTACAGTTTTGCCGAGAGGCTACTTGGTCGGGATCAAACACCTTTGCAAAGTTTTATAAGTTTGATACCCTGGCTGAGGAGGACCTCTTGTTTGGTCAATCGGTGCTGCAGAGTCATCCGCACTCTCCCGCCCGTTCTAGAGCTTTGGTATAAACCCCATGGTTCTTGAAGCATCTCCAGCATCCTCTAGGACGTATGAGAAAATAAGATTTTACTCACCGGTAAATCTATTTCTCGTAGTCCGTAGTGGATGCTGGGAACTCCGTAAGGACCATGGGGAATAGACGGGCTCCGCAGGAGACTGGGCACTCTAAAAGAAAGATTAGGTACTATCTGGTGTGCACTGGCTCCTCCCTCTATGCCCCTCCTCCAGACCTCAGTTAGGCTACTGTGCCCGGAAGAGCTGACACAATAAGGAAGGATTTTGAATCCCGGGTAAGACTCATACCAGCCACACCAATCACACCGTATCACTCGTGATACTATACCCAGTTAACAGTATGAAATATAACTGAGCCTCTCAACAGATGACTCAACAATAACCCTTTAGTTAGGCAATAACTATATACAAGTATTGCAGACAATCCGCACTTGGGACGGGCGCCCAGCATCCACTACGGACTACGAGAAATAGATTTACCGGTGAGTAAAATCTTATTTTCTCTGACGTCCTAGTGGATGCTGGGAACTCCGTAAGGACCATGGGGATTATACCAAAGCTCCCAAACGGGCGGGAGAGTGCGGATGACTCTGCAGCACCGAATGAGAGAACTCAAGGTCCTCCTCAGCCAGGGTATCAAATTTGTAGAATTTAGCAAACGTGTTTGCCCCTGACCAAGTTGCAGCTCGGCAAAGTTGTAAAGCAGAGACCCCTCGGGCAGCCGCCCAAGATGAGCCCACTTTCCTCGTGGAATGGGCTGTTACTGATTTAGGATGCGGCAATCCAGCCGCAGAATGCTCCAGCTGAATTGTGCTACAAATTCAGCGAGCAATAGTCTGCTTAGAAGCAGGAGCACCTATTTTGTTGGGTGCCTACAGGATAAAAAGCGAGTCAATTTTCCTGACTCCAGCCGTCCTGGAAATATAAATTTTTAAGGCCCTGACTACGTCCAGTAACTTGGAATCTTCCAAGTCCCTAGTAGCCGCAGGCACTACAATAGGTTGGTTCAAGTGAAAAGCTGATACCACCTTAGGGAGAAACTGGGGACGAGTCCTCAATTCTGCCCTATCCATATGGAAAATCAGATAAGGGCTTTTACATGACAAAGCCGCCAATTCTGACACACGCCTGGCCGAAGCCAAGGCCAATAACATGAACACTTTCCACGTGAGATATTTCAAATCCACAGTTTTAAGTGGCTCAAACCAATGTGATTTTAAGAAACTCAACACCACGTTGAGATCCCAAGGTGCCACAGAAGGCACAAAAAAGGGGCTGAATATGTAGCACTCCCTTTACAAATGTCTGAACTCCAGGCAGTGAAGCCAGTTCTTTCTGGAAGAAAATCGACAGAGCCGAAATCTGGACCTTAATGGAACCCAAATTTAGGCCCATAGTCACTCCTGACTGTAGGAAGTGCAGAAAACGACCCAGCTGAAACTCCTCTGTTGGGGCCTTCCTGGCCTCACACCACGCAACACACTTTCGCCAAATACGGTGATAATGGTTTGCGGTTACTTCTTTCCTGGCTTTTATCAGCGTAGGAATGACTTCCTCCGGAATGCCCTTTTGCTTTAGGATCCGGAATTCAACCGCCATGCCGTCCAACGCAGCCGCGGTAAGTCTTGGAACAGACAGGGCCCCTGCTGTAGCAGATCCTGTCTGAGCGGTAGAGGCCATGGGTCCTCTGATATTATTTCTGTAAGTTCTGGGTACCAAGCTCTTCTTGGCCCATCCGGAACCACGAGTATCGTTCTTACTCCTCGTTTTCTTATTATTCTCAGTACCTTTGGTATGAGAGGCAGAGGAGAGAATACATAAACCGACTGGTACACCCACGGTGTCACTAGAGCGTCCACAGCTATTGCCTGAGGGTCCCTTGACCTGGCGCAATATCTAGTTTTTTGTTTAGGCGGGACGCCATCATGTCCACCTGTGGCCTTTCCCAACGGTTTACCAACAGTTGGAAGACTTCTGGATGAAGTCCCCACTCTCCCGGGTGTCGGTCGTGTCTGCTGAGGAAGTCTGCTTCCCAGTTGTCCACTCCCGGAATGAACACTGCTGACAGTGCTAAGATGTGATTTTCCGCCCATCGGAGAATCCTTGTGGCTTCTGCCATCGCCATCCTGCTTCTTGTGCCGCCCTGTCGGTTTACATGGGCGACTGCCGTGATGTTGTCTGATTGGATCAGTACCGGCTGGTTTTGAAGCAGAGGCCTTGCCAGACTTAGGGCATTGTAAATGACCCTCAGTTCCAGAATATTTATGTGTAGGGACGACTCCTGACTTGACCAAAGTCCTTGGAAATTTCTTCCCTGTGTGACTGCCCCCCAGCCTCGAAGGCTGGCATCCGTGGTTACCAGGACCCAGTCCTGTATGCCGAATCTGCGGCCCTCTTGAAGATGAGCACTCTGCAGCCACCACAGTAGAGATACCCTGGTCCTTGGAGACAGGGTTATCAGCCGATGCATCTGAAGATGCGATTCCGACCACTTGTCCAAGAGGTCCCACTGAAAGGTTCTTGCATGGAACCTGCCGAATGGAATTTTGCTTCATAAGAAGCTACCATTTTTCCCAGGACTCGTGTGCAGTGATGCACCGTCTAGTACCCGAGTGTGTAAATACAGACTTCAGGATAGCCTCCTGCTTTTTATCAGCAGGTACCTTCAAAGTGGCCGTATCCTAAGACGGCAGTGCCACCTTTTTTGACAAACGTGTGAGCGCCTTATCCACCCTAGGGGATATCTCCCAGCGTAACTTATCCTCTGGCGGGAAAAGGTACGCCATCAGTAACTTTTTAGAAATTACCAGTTTCTTATCGGGGGAACCCACGCTTTTTCACACTTCATTCACTCATTTGATGGGGGAACAAAACACTGCCTGCTTTTTCTCCCCAAACATAAAACCCTTTTTTAGTGGTACTTGGGTTAATGTCAGAAATGTGTAACACATTTTTTATTGCCGGGATCATGTAACGGATGTTCCTAGTGGATTGTGTATATGTCTCAACCTCGTCGACACTGGAGTCAGACTCCGTGTCGACATCTGTGTCTGCCATCTGAGGGAGCGGGCGTTTTTGAGCCCCTGATGGCCTTTGAGACGCCTGGGCAGGCGCGGGCTGAGAAGCCGGCTGTCCCATAGCTGTTACGTCATCCAGCCTTTTATGTAAGGAGTTGACACTGTCGGTTAATACCTTCCACCTATCCATCCACTCTGGTGTCGGCCCACAGGGGGCAACATCCCATTTATCGGCATCTGCTCCGCCTCCACATAAGCCTCCTCATCAAACATGTCGACACAGCCGTACCGACACACCGCACACACACAGGGAATGCTCTGACTGAGGACAGGACCCCACACAGCCCTTTGGGGAGACAGAGAGAGAGTATGCCAGCACACACCAGAGCGCTATATAATGTAGGGATAAACACTATCACTGAGTGGATTTTCCCCAATAGCTGCTTGTATAAACAATATTGCGCCTAAATTTAGTGCCCCCCCCCCTCTTTTTAACCCTTTGAGCCTGAAAACTACAGGGGAGAGCCTGGGGAGCTGTCTTCCAGCTACACTGTGAAGAGAAAATGGCGCCAGTGTGCCGAGGGAGATAGCTCCGCCCCTTTTTCGCAGACTTTTCTCCCGCTTTTTTATGGATTCTGGCAGGGGTAATTATCACATATATAGCCTCTGGGGCTATATATTGTGATTATTTTGCCAGCCAAGGTGTTTTTATTGCTGCTCAGGGCGCCCCCCCCCCCCAGCGCCCTGCACCCTCAGTGACCGGAGTGTGAAGTGTGTATTAGGAGCAATGGCGCACAGCTGCAGTGCTGTGCGCTACCTTGGTGAAGACTGAAGTCTTCTGCCGCCGATTTTCCGGACCATCTTCATGCTTCTGGCTCTGTAAGGGGGACGGCGGCGCGGCTCCGGGAACTAACACCAAGGACGGGTCCTGCGGTCGATCCCTCTGGAGCTAATGGTGTCCAGTAGCCTAAGAAGCCCAAGCTAGCTGCAAGCAGGTAGGTTCGCTTCTTCTCCCCTTAGTCCCTCGTTGCAGTGAGCCTGTTGCCAGCAGGTCTCACTGTAAAATAAAAAACCTAACATATACTTTCTTTCTAGGAGCTCAGGAGAGCCCCTAGTGTGCATCCAGCTCGGCCGGGCACATAAATCTAACTGAGGTCTGGAGGAGGGGCATAGAGGGAGGAGCCAGTGCACACCAGATAGTACCTAATCTTTCTTTTAGAGTGCCCAGTCTCCTGCGGAGCCCGTCTATTCCCCATGGTCCTTACGGAGTTCCCAGCATCCACTAGGACGTCAGAGAAAATAGGATTTTAATACCTACCGGTAAATCCTTTTCTCTTAGTCCGTAGAGGATGCTGGGCGCCCGGTCCCAGTGCGGGCTGTATCTGCAGTTTGGTTGTAGTTACGCTCATGTTGAGTTAAGTTCAGTCAGTCTGTGACTGTTGTTGGTCATGCCGTTGCATGCGTTGCGGTTGAATGCCATGTTGTATGGCGTGTTTTGAGGTGTGAGCTGGTATGTATCTCACCTTAGTTAAAAACGTTAAATAAATCCTTTTCCTCGAAATGTCCGTCTCCCTGGGCACAGTTCCTATAACTGGAGTCTGGAGGAGGGGCATAGAGGGAGGAGCCAGTTCACACCCATTTAAAGTATTAAAGTGCCCATGTCTCCTGCGGATCCAGTCTATACCCCATGGTTCTTGAAGCATCCCCAGCATCCTCTACGGACTAAGATAAAAGGATTTACCGGTAGGTATTAAAATCCTATTTTTTAATACATACCCAATAAAGGTTATATTTTAAATCATAAGATTTCAATGAGAGTAGTGCCTTTTTTTTCTCTTTTGCTGCACTAAAAGGGAAATCCTCAAATTTTCCATACCTCAGTTTTTCCTCTGGGGAGCACAACCACCACAGAGATATTGATTAGTGAATACTTTAATGAACACAATAAAACCATATTGTTGGTCACTGTCACTGACCTAGGTTGGGGGTGTTGTGAACTCGGGGGTTCTCCCGATGGTAGGGGAGAGGAACCACAGTTGGGTCGGAACAGGGATGGCTTGATATAGGTCTTCCTCATACAGGACTCTGACAGAAAAGCTTGGTGAAAATATTAAAGGGCTTTATTGCAGGAAGAGAGCAACACAATGTCACATAATAGAGAAGGAGTGTATGGAGAAATGTCCAGGAAGTACTTGTGAGTGACGGTAAAAGATACTGGTGACTGAAGAACTTGAGAGCTGTGGTTAAAAGACACTGATGATTAGAAGAACTTGAGAGCGGTGGTTAAAGACACTGATGGTTTGAAGAACTTGAGAGCGGTGGTTAAAGACACTGATGATTTTAAGAACTTGAGAGCGAGGGTTAAAGACACTGAGGACTTGTATAACTTGAGAGCGAGGGTTAAAGACACTGAGGACTTGTATAACTTGAGAGCGAGGGTTAAAGACACTGAGGACTTGTATAACTTGAGAGCGAGGGTTAAAGACACTGAGGACTTGTATAACTTGAGAGCGAGGGTTAAAGACACTGAGGACTTGTATAACTTGAGAGCGAGGGTTAAAGACACTGAGGACTTGTATAACTTAAGAGCGACGTTTAACCTGCAGCCCACGCTGACTCCAAGAAGCACTGGTGACTAGAGCGCAGTGGAACCCAGCAGCGGCTGGGAACGCTGGAAGCTGTGCAACAACTGACACCTGGAAATGCCGGAGACACTGGGGTATGCTGCAGAGAGATCCGCCGAGGACAGAAGCACTGGCATCCACTTCAGGGGAAAAGACGATACTCAGGCGTCGAGGCGCTGCCCGGCGTCTGCCTTTGAATCTCCCGCCTCCGCTGGATTGGCGGAACAGTCTGATGACGTCACCTGCTCCCCGCCCACGTGATGCCGGGTGTCATGGCGGCGCCCCTGCCCCGGAGAACCGCCGGGAGCCGCGCCAGCCAGGCGCCGGAGCCCGTGGACCAACGAAGGCAGAGGCCGCAACACAGACCAGCAGGCACGCAGGGGTAAGCGCGGTGAACGCCGCCTATGGCGTGTGACAGTACCCCCTCCTCCAGGAGTGGCCCCCGGACACTTTCCAGGTTTTGTTGGATGTCTGGAATGGAAAATCGGCACCAGTCGGGGAGCCATAACTTCAGTAGCCTTGACAAAGCTCATCTCCTCAGGGCCAAAACCTTTCCACTCCACCAAATACTGTAGATTCTTGTGAAGATAACGAGAGTGAAGAATAGCTTTGATTTCAAAGTCCGTTCCAGCTTCAGATTCTGCAGAGGTTGGCCTCGGGGACTTTAAATGGAACCGGTTTAAAATAAGGGGGCGAAGGAGAGAAACATGAAAGGAGTTTGGTATCCGGAGGTGGTAAGGCAATCCCAATTTGCAGACAACCGGTTTCAGAACTTGTAACACGGGGTAAGGACCAATAAACTTTGGGGCGAACTTCATAGTGGGCACCCTTAACCGGAGGTTGCGGGTGGAAAGCCATACCCTGTCACCAACCTTGTATTGGGGAGCTGCTCGTCGCTTCCTATCCGCAAAGAACTTATAGCGGCCGGAAACTCTCTTGAGATTAGCATGAACTCGACTCCAAATTTGGCTGAAGTGCCGAAGAGTAGAGGCTGCAGCAGGAACCTCCTCCGGAGGACAAATGGGTAATTCAGGAACTTGAGGATGGAACCCATAATTAAGGAAAAATGGGGACTCACCAGTCGAAGAGTGGTACAGATGATTATGGGCAAACTCGGCCCATGGCAATAGTTCCACCCAATCATCTTGCGAAGGAGAAAGATAAACACGGAGAAAAGTCTCTAAATCTTGATTGACGCGTTCAGTTTGCCCATTGGTTTGTGGATGGTAAGCGGATGAAAACTTGAGTTTTATTTGTAAGGCCGTACAGAGAGCTCTCCAGAATCTTGCAGTGAATTGTACCCCCCGGTCAGAGAAAATTTCCTGAGGTAAGCCGTGCAGGCTGAAATGTTCTCGGATAAATAACAAAGCCAACTTGGGAGCTGATGGTAACCCAGTCAAAAGGTACAAAATGTGCCATCTTAGAGAAACGGTCGATAATTACCCAGACAGTATTGTGACCCTTGGAGAGGGGCAATTCGGTGACAAAGTCCATAGAGATATGGGTCCAAGGCCTCTGAGGAATGGACAGTGGATGCAATAACCCCGCAGGAGGCAAACGAGGAATTTTGTGCTGAGCACACTGAGGACATGAGTTGACATAATCTTGAATATCCTTCTTCATAGTGTCCCACCAGTAAGCCTTCGTAGAAACTCCCACATCTTTTGAACTCCAGGATGACCGGAAAACTTGGAAACATGAGCCCACTGCAACAACCTTGGTCGAAATTTAGCTGGCACAGACATTCTCCCAGGAGGAGGACCCAAAGCGGTGGGAGCCGCTGAAATAGAAACTGGACTGAGAATCAAAGCCTTCTCAATGGAATTCTCCTCATCCGAAGCTGTTAAGGAACGGGATAAAGCATCAGCCTTGGTGTTAAAAGTCCCAGCCCGGTACTTAATAACAAACGAAAACCGGGTAAAGAAGAGCGCCCATCTAGCTTGACGGGGATTCAAGCACTGGGCCGTCTTGAGGTACAGCAAATTCTTATGATCAGTGAAAATTGTAATTAGGTGTTTAGCACCTTCCAAAAGATATCTCCATTCCTCCAAGGCAGATTTTATTGCCAAAAGCTCTTTGTCTCCAATGGTGTAATTCTGTTCCGCAGGAGAGAATTTGCGAGAATGGAAACCACATGGATGTAACTTCCCATCTGGAGCGTACTGCGAAAGCACGGCACCTATGCCTACCGAGGAAGCATCATCCTCCAAGAAGAATGGTTTTGAAAAATGTGGTTGTTGAAGGACTGGAGCGGACATAAAGGCTGCCTTTAACTGAGCGAACGCTGCTACAGCTTCGGAGGACCAATGACTTGAGTCAGAACCCTTCTTGGTTAGGGTAGTAATGGGTGCCACGATGGTAGAGAATCCCTTTATGAATTTCCGGTAGTAATTTGCAAAGCCCAGAAATCGTTGTACCGCTTTCAAGGAAAGAGGCTGAGTCCAGTCCCGGATGGCAGTGAGTTTCTCTGGATCCATACGAAGCTCCGTGCCCGAAATGATGTAACCAAAAAATGGAATAGAAGGAACCTCAAAAGTACATTTGGAAATCTTGCCATAAAGATGATTCTCTCGCAATCGAAGAAGTACCTCTTTGACCTGTATTCTGTGCTCTGTGAGATTTTTAGAAAATATCAGAATGTCATCCAAATATACCACTACACTTAGGTATAGCATATCCCAAAAGACTTCGTTAATGAATCCCTGGAAGACGGCAGGGGCGTTGCTGAGGCCAAACGGCATTACCAGATACTCGTAATGCCCGTCCCTGGTATTGAAGGCAGTCTTCCATTCGTCCCCCTGTCGGATACGTATCAAATTATAAGCTCCCCTTAAATCAAGCTTGGTGAAAACTCGGGCTCCGCGAACTCTATCAAAAAGCTCCGTAATGAGCGGCAAAGGATACTTGTTCTTAATGGTGACATCATTTAGACCACGATAGTCAATACATGGTCTCCGCCCTCCGTCCTTCTTCACAAAAAAGAAACCCGCCCCTGCCGGAGAAGTAGAGGGGCAGATGAATCCTTTCTGTAGATTAGACTTGATATAGTCAGACATAGCTTGGGTCTCGGGCAATGATAAGGGATAAGTGCGACCCCCAGGTGGCATTTTCCCCGGAATGAGCTCAATGGGGGTAGTCCCAGGGTCTATGCGGTGGTAGCTGATCGGCCGCTTGCTCCGAGAACACGTCAGAAAACTCCCGATAGGCCTCCGGAATGAGCCCTTCATCGGACTTGGAAGATACACGGAGCGGATAGACTGGGGTGAGACAATTTGAATGACAAAAAGAACTCCAAGATGTTATTTGTGTCGAACTCCAGTCGACGTGAGGGTTGTGAAGTTTAAGCCAAGGGAGGCCAAGAACCAGATCGTGGGGCATCTCCCGAATCACTAGGAACTCTAGGTGTTCTTGATGCAGAGCTCCCACTTGCAGTTTGATTGGTACTGTACAACTTGAAATCAGACAGTTAGAAATTTGGGTACCATTGATAGCAGTCAACGTAATAGGTCGTTCGACCGACCGTAGCTGACAACCCAGATCCTGGGCACAGGTAAGGGAAATAAAATTCCCTGCAGCCCCTGAGTCCAGCAGAGCCTTAACGGGTTTGGCTATTGACTCAGAGAACAGAGACACGGAGAGTAAACAGTCCACTGGCGGAGAAGAAGGTTTAGAAGAAACTCCTAGCTCGACTCCTCCGGAATAAGCTAAGACTGCCCGTTTCCCGGGCGAGACTTGCAAAACTTGAGAAAGTGATCCACGGCTCCACAGTAGAGGCAGAGTCTACCCACACGACGACGCTGACGTTCTTCTGGGGACAGCCGGGATCGATTAATCTGCATGGGTTCATCAGGACTTGGAATAATCGTTTGCTTAGACGGAAGAGATCGGACCCTTGATCGATCTGACCGACTACGTTCGCCACCTCGTTCCTGCATGCGAAGATCTACCTTTACACAGAGCGAGATCAACTGTTCTAAAGAATCCGGCAAATCTCTAGTGACCAACTCGTCCTTTAGACGATCGGAGAGACCGTTCCAAAAGGCAGCCCGAAGGGCATCATTATTCCAGCGCAGTTCTGAGGCTATGGTCTGAAAATTAATCACATACTGTCCCACTGAACGAGAGCCTTGTCGGACACGAAGCAAGTCTGCAGAGGCAGCGTTCGTCCTGCCGGGCTCATCAAAGATCCTCCGGAATGACGTAATGAAATTGGTGTAACTAGAAACCAATGGATCAGATCGCTCCCATAACGAGACACCCAATCCAACGCTGAACCCTCGAGCAAAGAAATAATGTATGCCACCTTGGACCGATCAGTAGGGAAGTTATGTGAAAGCAGTTCAAAATGTACCTCGCACTGATTGAGAAAACCATGGCAATTCTTTGGATTCCCATTATAGCGAGAAGGAGTAGGGAGCTGAAGGCGTGACCTGGTTCCAGAGGAGGATGGAATATTACTAGAGACAACCACTGAAGCGGGTACTGGAGCTGGGGCCAGAGAAGTCTGAATTTGATCCAGCCGACCAGATAATTCCTGGAGATAATGCATCACCTGGCCCTGTGCTGCTTCCTGACTTTGTATTCGAGAAATCAAGTCCTGGATGGTACTTGCCTCTGGGCTCCGATCCCCCGGGTCCACGAGGCCTGAGTATACTGTCACTGACCTAGGTTGGGGGTGTTGTGAACTCGGGGGTTCTCCCGATGGTAGGGGAGAGGAACCACAGTTGGGTCGGAACAGGGATGGCTTGATATAGGTCTTCCTCATACAGGACTCTGACAGAAAAGCTTGGTGAAAATATTAAAGGACTTTATTGCAGGAAGAGAGCAACACAATGTCACATAATAGAGAAGGAGTGTATGGAGAAATGTCCAGGAAGTACTTGTGAGTGACGGTAAAAGATACTGGTGACTGAAGAACTTGAGAGCGGTGGTTAAAGACACTGATGATTTGAAGAACTTGAGAGCGGTGGTTAAAGACACTGATGATTTGAAGAACTTGAGAGCGGTGGTTAAGACTGATAATTTGAAGAACTTGAGAGCGGTGGTTAAAGACACTAATGGTTTGAAGAACTTGAGAGCGGTGGTTAAGGACACTGATGATTTGAAGAACTTGAGAGCGAGGGTTAAAGACACTGAGGACTTGTATAACTTGAGAGCGAGGGTTAAAGACACTGAGGACTTGTATAACTTGAGAGCGAGGGTTAAAGACACTGAGGACTTGTATAACTTGAGAGCGAGGGTTAAAGACACTGAGGACTTGTATAACTTAAGAGCGACGTTTAACCTGCAGCCCACGCTGACTCCAAGAAGCACTGGTGACTAAAGCGCAGTGGAACCCAGCAGCAGCTGGGAACGCTGGAAGCTGTGCAACAACTGACACCTGGAAATGCCGGAGACACTGGGGTATGCTGCAGAGAGATCCGCCGAGGACAGAAGCACTGGCATCCACTTCAGGGGAAAAGACGATACTCAGGCGCCGAGGCGCTGCACGGCGTCTGCCTTTGAATCTCCCGCCTCTGCTGGATTGGCGGAAGTCTGATCCGCCCACGTGATGCCGGGTGTTATGGCGGCCCCTGCCCCGGAGAACCGCTGGGAGCCGCGCCAGCCAGGCGCCGGAGACCGTGGACCAACGAAGGCGGAGGCCGCAACACAGACCAGCAGGCATGCAGGGGTAAGCGCGGTGAACGCCGCCTATGGCGTGTGACAGTCACATATATACCATATACCACTGTAATCGGTGCAGGATTAACTAACTCTTCTGTTAATAGAAAGTTAAGTTAAAAAGCCCATGGCAGGAGCGAGAACATGGAGAGGGAGAAGGAAGACTGGCATACATGCAAACACACTTGCGGGAAAGGCGTTTAGAGAACCGGTACTGTAGGAACTATCCACCGCAGGTCAGGAGCGTCAGGGTGGGCGTCCTGTACCCCTTATGGACTTCTAGATAAGGATTTAACAAGATAAGAACATAAATCCTCTTTTCTTCATCATCCACTAGGGGGCACAGGGAACACTGGGACATCCTAAAGCTGTCTCCTAATGGGTGAGGACGCCCCAGGGCTGCGCTAAGAACTGTACACTCGAAGGCTGCGTCTGTGTCAAACGCATAAAAATGAAGATAAAAAACAGTTTGGGCAGAGGACCACGTGGCCACTTTACAAAGCTGCTCTGCAGAACCACCACGCTAAGCTGCCAAGAAACCAAATTCAGGGGGTCAAAAGAGTGGACTGAAGAGCCCTAAGAACCAAGGACAGGTCCCATGGGGCAACTGTAGGGACAAACGGTGGATGGACGTGTACGATGAACTGGAAAAAAAAAAAAGAGACTTATGTCCAGTAAGAGAGCAAACACACAGAGATAAAGACTCACCGAATACAGCTTTTGGACATTGAGCATGGTACAAATGACCCTCCCGAAAAACCCTTTGCTCTGAAGACAGATGTCTCAAGAGTCACCCCGCCAAAGGGTGCGGGTCAGATCTAGACAGAAACACCGGCCTTAAGACAGAAGTTCCGGCCGCAGAGAAGCATCAGGACAGAGGCGTAGAAGACCTGCCCACCATGGCTGCCATAGGTAGACCGCAGCTACAAAAAAAAATCCTGCTTCACTCCAATATCAACCTGTAATGGACCCGCAGTGTCCCTGAGATGGGAGGAAGATGTCTATGAGCAGGAAAGTCCTCTGTGCCAAAAAAGTGTCCACACGAAGAGCTTGAAGTTCTCAGAAACAGTGCCTCAGCAGCCCGTGGCTGTGTCAAGACACCAATCTGGCAATGTCCAGCAAGTCACATTGATAACTAGGAGCTGAAAGGCAAGCGCTGGAAGATATTGCTCTACCCTACCGAGGATGAAACTGACCTCCCTCGTGGCACCGTGACGGTTGGTACTGTCCAGATGGATCAAGAATGCAAAGTCTGTCAAGATATCACACTGTAGCTGGACTGGACAATGCCGGAAGAGTAGCAGAGCCAGAAGTAATTGAGCTAGACTCAGAGCTCTGAAGGTCACTCGGAAGTCCAGAACATGGGGTGGTAACCAGCCTTTCTGAGCCGACCATTGACCCTGAAAGGGCTGATGACTGGTTACTGCCCTAATGACTGGTTACTGGCCTACGAAGACCTGCGTCAATGGTGAGGAGAACTTCAGACCTGATCCACAAGGAGCGGCCCTTTTCTAAGGGGAACCTTTTGGAGCCACTTCAGAAGGGAAAGATGGATTTCGATAGAGAGGAGGAACATCTTTGGTTGCACGAGGGATCTTTTCCAAAAAGAGCCAAAACTGCTATCTGAAGAGATCAGGAATGAAACAGAGCATACTCCACCATGTCAAAGGTGAAACTAGAGAGCCCAGGAACTGTATAAGAGCATACTGGCCCTCTGCGATGACGCCAGAATAGACATATCTTGTCTGTCCAAGTCTGAATACCTGATGAACCCTGGAATCCTGCATGGCTTCTGAGACAGTCAAGGAGGAATTCGTCCCATCGATGATCCGTTTGGGAGACCGGAGAAATGTGTTCCCTGAGAAAATTCGGTAACTGGGTAGGACATTCAGATAGGTTAAAATATGAGACCCTTGCACCAAAGATGTGTGAAAATACGTTTAGCCGTGGCCGTCCCAGTGACAATGGCAGAAAATGGAAATAATGCTCGCACACCTTCAACTTGAGCAAGCGCTGGTGACTGACTCCGATGGGAACATATAGGTCTAATGCTGGCCAAAACTCCCCGTTTCCAGAGATGGAATGATGGAGTGAAGAGACTCCTTCTGGAACTTGGGAATCCACAGAAACACGTCTAGCGCCTTCAGAAAGAGGATGACTGTGACAAGCCATCTGGTTTTTAAATCGGGAAGAAGTTGGCATAGAAACCCGTATCTCTTTTGAGAAGAGGGAGCCAGGTTGAAGATCCTGGAAGTTAGAAGGGAGCGAATGACTCCCCAAGAGCACCCGCTGTTCCTGGAAGTACAGGAAAGCTGGTGGCCAGGAGTGGTGGACGCACCGAAAGCCAGAGTGCATTCCTAGGAAATCATACCTTTGATTTGGTTCCTATCCACGCCTCATAAAAAATAGCGAAAGCCAGTCAGATGCGCTGAAGTCGCCCATGATATGGAGACCCATGTCCTGATCAAGCACGCCTGTCCGCTGTCTGGTGGATCAAGGCTCCCCGACCTAGGTGCCTAGAGTCCTAGAGAAGAAAGGAAGCAAGAAAAAGGAATGAAACTCATTCACGCTAGACTACTGCTGGACTATGGGGGGTGCCACAGAAGGAAGGAAAGCCGACCTGGGCGTCACCGTAGCGACTATGCTGTCAACTCTGTACCATGAGAAAAATACCTGAATAAGGGAGACCCTGAGCCTACATAAAACCCATGTCGGCGCACCCGTAACGTAGGCCGATGGCCTTGCTTGACCACCACAGCAGACGCAGACACCCAAGAGGTTAGGCATGAGGCAACGGCTACTCACCAGTTTAGGTATGGGCCAATGTAATGCATCACACTAGAGCTAATAAACACCTTTCTGTGCGTAGCAGAACTGATGGCCTCCTCTAGTGCATTCACCAGATATGACCCAGGCACAAAACCATGCCTGTCAGTAGCCACCAGTCTAACTATCCAGGCAGATGCAAAGGCTGGTAGCAACGAAAGGGGACTCCCACCTGGTCTGCAGCTGTCAAGAATCTAGATACCTAGGTGTGCCTATGCTTCGGCAGGAGGTCCTCAAGCTACTCAGAAGAAGGCAATACTAGTGTGGGATGTTAGATCCACTGTGACCGGTAGAAAATCACTGCCCCTGACTACAGGCATAGTACTCTGGCAGTTTACAATGACTGCACTGTCCGGTAACAGTTGTCATGGTGAAAAGGAATGGGATAGGCGCCAGACTGAAGGCGCACATCATTGTGCAGACCTGCATAGTTTCCTGTTCCGGGGCCAAAAGCCGCAACCCAACCAGACAAGGCATAACAAGAGAAGCTGCTTCTAGCTGTAGAAGCTCTGTCAAGCCTGTATGGAAAAGGTGCTGACAAATGTGCCAACCGCTGTGCCGACTGGCAAATTTCATCCACCGTTGCGTATGACAGACAGACTTAAGTAGAGTCTTTGCTTGTAGAAATACTAGCATGGGGAGCTAACTGGGAGCTGCAAGCTGGTAAGCTACTGCATATTACCTGTGAAAATGGGTAATGTCAGTCCCTGAGTTGCAGGCTGCTGGGACAAAAACAGTAGCTAAGTATTTGGCGCCCAGGCTCTCTCCTCTCCAGGCTATACTCAGTGTTCCCTGTGCTCCCTAGTGGACAGAAGAAGAATAGATGTCTTAATATATGTACTGTATTTAAACCACCTTTGCACGGTCTCCACCAAAACGCTTATTCATGCACTTGTCCTTTCCCACCTAGATTACGGTGATCTCCTCATTTCTGGCCTTCTTTTCATTTGGCTATCCCCATATAATCTATCATGAAAGCTGCTGCCCCAGTCATTAACCTCTCCTGCCGCTTTGTTGGCCTCTGCAAATGACTACACTGGCTCCACATGCACCACAGAATACACGCCTCTCCCCCACTTATACAGCCCTCAATTGCTCCAGTTATACCCACATTTCAGACCTCAGTTCTGTTCACAGTACGATTGGCCCTCCTCACTCCTCCATAGAAGCAGCAGCAGTAGTTATAAAGAAACTAATCTTTGGTGTGAGTTTAATGTGCAGACACCCATGAGTACCCAGTTTTATCCCATTAATGCGCATGGAGGAGGGTGGGGTGAGTGAGCCAATAGTAAATCTTGTGAATAGCCCTTTTCTGGGTATTATCACAGCTGTCTTCTGGATGCAGCCCAAACAATTGCAAAAAGTTGGTGGAGTGTCTTATCTTCTTCCACATGAGTTCTAGAGGTCTTATTGTGCAAACAATTCCTATATTTGAAGAAATGATAATTGACCCGTTGAAGATTACAGTAATCAACTGACTCTACAAAGCACTCAACCTATGCAAGTGATCCTAATTTACACCCCATGCCTCATCCCTCACAGGCTTTCACAGTGCAAGTCACCTTTTCAAGTGGTTGTATATCCGCTGCACGGTCTCCTGCTCTTTATGTGAATCCTGAATGTGTATCCTGCAGGTGAATCTCAGCTGGTGCTCACCTAGGCCGATTTCTTTCAGGGCCTGCTCAGGAGACACAAGACGGAGGCTCTGCCAGGGGTAACAAGGGAGAACTCAGGTCAGTGTGTGTAATCTCTGCAAAGAAAATGCTACAGCCCACATTATAAAGATGCAATAAAGAATAAAGAGACTGTCATTTGCATCAGTAGTGACTTTATTATTACCATCCCAGGGTGGGTTTTGAAATGATGGGTTGATCATTTAAATTCATCTTACACATTGCACTAGGTTAGCCCCGTGTACACATTGCATCAGGTAGAGCCTTTTATACACACTGCGCCAGGTACCCCTTTATATACACTGCACTGGTTCTGCTCTCCGGTCCAACTCCCACTCGCTAGACGGAAGTGAGCATTTAGCTAGGAGCGGGGTGCAGACAGCTGGAGGCAGCCAGTTAGTTAAGATTTCCAGGCATACCACTTAAGGTTTTAATGTTTGGTGTCTGGTATCTGAAATACATGTAGGAATATGGAACACCGTATAAAATATAATACCATAGCAACGAGAAGTTATCTAAGCAGGGGCTGTATCAAATACTCTTCTAGCTCACAGTACAAGACCACATCAGGCATGACACAGGGGTAATAGTCTCTTCACCGATAACTCAGACATCTACAATGTAGAAAGCTTGTACATGGAGAACAATGGTAGTGAAAAGAAGAATCTGCTTTACTTACATTATCTTTCATTATAAGGGTTCCATGCATCAATCTTGGCTTCTTACAATCGGGCACAAGACCTAAAGTTACAGAGGACCACACATTATACCATAAACCCTTACAAGAAACCTGCAGTAACAAGCCAAATAAATCTACAAATGCACACCACTATACTAAAAGGCATAATACAACCAGATAGTCATTTTCATTATAAATTTTTATTATTTTTGAGCTGGCAGACTTACCCAGTGCACTCTCTTTCTTCAGGAGACCCAATGAGATGTCCACTGGAATGTTTGGATTGGTGGCAATGGTGGCAGTCTCGCCATTAAATGGCATAGAGCACTGGATACCTGTGGACAGAGATAATGTTGTAGCAATCAACACACAACTGCATGGATAACCAGCATCCCTTCTTTACAATAAATAAGAGCAGTCCCGCAAGAAACGAAACTGGATGGAGTATGACTGAAAAAGCCTGGCCGTACAGGAGGTATTCGTTAATGGAAAAGTTCCCAACTTACGAAATTCCTGCTCAATTTTCTGCTTAAGAAATTCCATTTTCTTGGCCTCTCCATGCACTAGTAGTACATTCCGTGGCTCTGCCTGGCGAATCAGTTGCATGATACCTTTGGCATCAGCATGGGCACTGAAGGACATATATTCTACTTGCATTTTCACCTCAAGCTGGATGTGAATAACAGAAAATCTTTGTCAGCTGCAGTACATTATTCCACACTATACACACATCAGTGGTTGTTATAGGAAACATACCGTCTGCCTTCCTTCCATCTCCAGCTTGCGCTGGCCACTTAGGATCTTGTGTCCCACGGTGCCCTGCACACAGTAACCCGGCATAATTACCTGTAGCCGAACGAATGACAACCTGGTAAGTGCACGTTCTAAAGGAGACTTTTTATATCCCATCCCGCTTCAGTAGTAAGAATTTCATCCATTCTGAATATCTTGTGGCATTATATTATATTAGAACTAATCTCAAATATAACCAGCAGCTGAAATCCAAAATGGGTTTGGACTCACACATTTATTGAACAACAAACTCAAAGTGCACACACACCTCTGTGTATTGTATTATATTATTCATAGATATAAAGGCAGTAAACAAACATGAAAAACTGGTTCTCAGACACTGAATGATGTTTTATTACCCATTTTTGAAAATAAAGAACCCATAATAATTTTTAAACACTTAGGGGGTCGGACCTACACACAAACAAGCTACATCCTCCATTTCTGTCTTAGAAATGCAATACATTTAAGACCCAATTAAAAATAAGAGGGGGACACTATTAGCCTCGGATTCTACTCTATAGCTAATTAGTTGCGCTGCCCAATTTAATAACCTGCGCGATTCCTACTTGCTAAAACGCAGAGGCAGGATACAGCTTCTGAGTTAAATGCAGTGGGGTGCATATTATACGGATTAAGTGGGTTTCCATAGGTTTCCAGATGTTTTACCACGTGGGGGAAATGGAGTGATCAATTAGCTGCGGAAAAATAAACCTGCTTAGTACAGATGTGTCCTTCCTCATCTAGCCTCTGTGTGTAAGGCGTCGCAGCACAGAGGGTGCATGAGAGCCGACAGCTCCCGTGCAACTTGGACAGCACCTAATGTCTTTTTCCCTCAAAAATGTGTCTTATTCACAGTGCCATGCGAAGCACAAGCAGACTTGGCTGATTAAAATGACATGCAGCATGACTCTATTCTATGTGCAACTGCAGCGGTATCTGCGTACAAAATGCTGCGTTAGTGTTTTCCAGGAAAAAATGCATGAAAGGGCACTCGCCATTCGGAAATGTGCACACGACTGGGAGTGACAAGGAGGGCTGTTTAATGTAACTGCGGTAACAATGAGGGAGGACACATCTGTATGTGTGCTACATGCTCAAATGGAAAGTAAACTTCCTGTACATGCCAAAAAAATAGGATTTTAATTACCCACCGGTAAATCATTTTCTCGTAGTCCATAAGGGATATTGGGGAATTAGTACGATGGGGTATAGACGGGGTCCAAAGGAGCCGGTGCACTTTCAATTTCTTCAACTGGGTGTGCTGGCTCCTCCCCCCTATGCCCCCTCCCACAGGCAGTTATAGGTAAAATAGTGCCTGAAGGAGAATGGACATACTTGAGAGAAGGAACATAACTGAGTGGTGAGATTCACACACCAGCACACCAATAACATAAAACCAGCAGCAACGGCTGGGGAAAAAAAACAGCAACAGCTGACCAGGTAACCACATAAGAGAAACCAGAAAAGTCAACGCACTTGGGGGGTCATTCAGACCTGATCGCACACTAGGTTTTTTCGAAGCGCTGCGATCAGGTCAGAACTGCGCATGCGTATGTGCCGCAATGTGCAGGCGCGTCGTACAAGTACAAAGTGGTTTGTTGCCCAACGATGGATTGTACAAAGAAACCGTTCGCACAGCCGATTGCAAGGAGATTGACAGGCAGAAGGCGTATGTGGGTGGCAACTGACCGTTTTCTGGAAGTGTTTGGAAAAACGCAGGCGTGTTCAAGCATTTGCAGGGCAGGAGTCTGACGTCCATTCCGGACCCGGATAGGCTGAAGTGATCGCAGTGGCTGAGTAACTTCTGGGCTACTCAGAAACTGCACAAAACTTTTTTGTACCGCTCGGCTGCACATGTGATCGCACACTTGCAAAGTGAAAATATACTCCCCTATGGGTGGCGACTATCTGCTCGCAGCAGTGCAAAAAATCCCTAGTGAGCGATCAGGTCTGAATTAGGCCCTGAGGTGGGCAACTAATATCCCTTATAGACTACGAGAAAAGGATTTACCGGTAGGTAATTAAAATCCTATTTTCTCTTGCACCCATAAGGAATATTGGGGAATTAGTACGATGGGACGGCCCAAAGCTTCCAGAACAGGCGTGAATGTGTGGAGATGCCTGCAGCACCGCCTGCCCAAACTGGGTATCCTCTTTGGCCAGGGTATCAAACCTGTATAACTTCACAAAGGTGTTCTTCCCCGACCAGGTAGCAGCTCTGCATAGTTCCAAGGCTGATTCTCCACGGGCAGCCGCCCAGGAAGACCCCACCGATCTTGTAGAGTGGGCCTACAGAGACTGTGGAACAGGTAAGGCTGCCGACACATAGGCCTGTTGGATAGTAAGCCTAAGCCAACGAGCAAAGGACTGTTTAGAAGCAGGGCAACCTTTTTTCTGCACATCATATAACACAAACAAGGAATCCGTCCTCTGATCCGAGCCATCCTCTTGATATAGATCTTCAAGGTTCGCACAGCATCCAATGCCTCCAGAGGAGCAGAAGTGCCAGAATGTGACGGAACCACAATAGGTTGATTCAAGTGGAACGCAGAGACGACCTTCAGCAGGAACTGCTGCATAGTCCTGAGCTCCGCTATGTCCTCATAAAAGACCAAGTAGGGACTTTTACACGATAGGGCCCCCAATTCTGAGACACGCCTAGCAGAAGCCAGGGCCAGTAACATCACCATCTTCCACGTGAAGTACTTGTCTTCTACCGTCATCAGAGGTTCAAACCAGGAGGACTGTAGAAAAGGAGATTTAAGGTAGACTTACCATAGTTAAATCTCATTCTGCGAGGTACACTGGATTCCACAGGGAATAACATCGGAGTGTAGAGTTGGATATTTATCCGAGGCACCTACAGGCTAAAGCTTAGACTGTTCCCAGGATGCACTGCACCGCCTCCTCTATAGCCCCGCCTACAGGCGCTGGAGCTCAGTTTTGTTAACCAGTCCAATTCAGTAGCAGGTAAGAGAGACGGTAGATGTTAGTCACATAGACCAACATTCTCACGACAGGAGAAGGGACCAGCGGCTAATGCCATATAAACCCAAACCAAAGAAGCTAAGTGCGTCAGGGTGGGCGCCCTGTGGAAACCAGTGTACCTCACAGAAAGATTTAACAATGTCTTACCATAAATCTGCTTTTCTGCAGCGGGGTACACTGGTATTGCACAGGGAATATATCGGGGATGTCCTAAAGCAGTTCCTCATGGGAGGGGACGCACAAGAACCTGGCGTCCAAAGGAAGCATCCTTGGAGGCGGAAGGATCAAAGGCATAGAACCTGATGAATGTGTTCACTGAGGACCATGTAGCCGCCTTGCACTATTGTTCAGCGGATGCGCCACAGTGGGCCGCCCAAGAAGGTCCAACAGACCGAGTAGAATGGGCTTTGATAGCGGCAGGAGCTGGGAGCCCAGCCTGCGCATAAGCTTGTGCAATCATCATTCTAATCCGTCTGGCCAATGTTTGCTTATTCGATGGGCAGCCACGTTTGTGAAAACCAAAATAAACAAAGAGAGAATGTGATCTCCTGATAGAGACAGTCCTTTCTACATGTATACGTAGAATCCGTACGACATACAAAGACCGCTCTTTGGAGGAAAAACCAGGCGAGACAAAGGCCGAAACCACAATCTCTTGGATAAGGTGGAAAGATGACACCACCTTAGGTAGATAACCACGGAGAGTCCTAAGAACTGCCTGGACAGAAAGGGTGGACGACAAGACAAAGCACCCAAGTCTGACACCCTCCTATTAGTGGCAATAGCCAATAGAAAAATGACCTTAAGCGTAAGGCATTTAAGGTCCACAGACTCAAGAAGTTCAAACGGAGACTCTTGAAGGGCATTAAGAACAGACAGACAGATCCCATGGAGCCACAGGAGGGACATAGGGAGGTGTCAGGAATAGATACAATTTTTCGGTGAAACCACACCGACAAGGCAGAAATGTGAACCTTGAGGGAGGCCAGGCGAAATCCTAAATCCAGGACTTGTTGCAAAAAAGCCAGAAGTCTGGAAGTAATAATCTTGTATGCATCGTAATTCTCAGCAGCACACCAGGTGAAGTAAGAATTCCAGACCCTATAATAAATCCGTGCAGAACCGGGTGCGGGACTTCAACATAGTTTGAATAACCGCCCCAGAAAATCCTTTGGCCCTCAGGAGTGCAGCTTTAAGAGCCAAGCCGTCAAAGCCAGTCTTGCCAGGTCCTGGTAAACACAAGGGCTCTGAAGCAGGAGGTCTGGGCATTGAGGAAGTAGAAGAGTATGTTCGATCGAGAGACCCTGCAGGTCTGAGAACCAATGCCATCAGGGCCACGCTGGAGTGACTAGAAGCAGTATTCCTTCTTCTTGCTTGAACTTCTGTAGTACCCTGGGCAGGAGTGACACTGGAGAGAACACGTAATGCAGCTGAAAGTTCCATGGAATTGCCAGTGCGTCCATGAATGCTGCTTGAGGATCCCTTGTCCTTGCTCCGAAGACCAGAACCTTGTGATTATGTCGAGACGCCATCAGGTCTACATCTGGCAGACCTCACTTGTCCACAAGGAGTTGGAAGACCTCCGGATGAAGACTCCACTCCCCGGCGTGTACGTCCTGGCGACTGAGGAAGTCCGCTTCCCAGTTGAGGACCCCCGAAATGAACACTGGAGATATTGCTGTCAGATGGCGTTCCGCCCATCGAAGAATTTTTGAAACTTCCATCATTGCCACGCGGCTTCGGGTGCCGCCTTAATGATTTATGTACGCCACCGTGGTGGCGTTGTCTGATTGTACTTGAACAGGCCTGTACTGTACGAAAGGCAGGGCCAGTGTCAATGCATTGGACACTGCCCGCAACTCCAGAATGTTTATCGGGAGGAGAGATTCCTCCCTGGTCCACCGACCTTGGAGAGAGTGTTGCTGCAACACAGCGCCCCAACCCCGCAGTCTGGCATCCGTCGTTAGAAGGACCAAGTTGGAGATCCAGAAGGGAAAACCCCTGCTCAATTGTTGGTCCTGTAGCCACCAACTCAGTGACAGAAGAACCTCCGGAGTCAAGGAGATCATTTGAGACCTGATCCGGTGAGGCAGGCCGTCCCACTTGGAAAGGATTAACCTCTGCAGAGGGCGGGAATGAAATTTCTACCATGTCGAAAACCGACACCATGGGGCCTAGTACTTGCATCACAGAGTGTATTGTCACTCTTTGGCGAGAGAGGAAGCATCCGATTCTGTCCTGAAGTTTCAGGACCTTCTGTGGAGACAAGAACAAACGTTGGTTGTATGTGTCCAGTAATGCCCCCAGGTGCACCATGCTCTGAGCAGAGTCCAGTGAGGATTTCTTCCAGTTGATAAGCCACCCATGGTCTTGTAGGAATTGGACTGTCAGTTCCAGATGATGGAGGAGAACCTTTGGGGAGTTAGCCAGGATCAACGAGTCCTCCAGATACGGAAGGATCCTGATACCCTGATGGCGGAGAAGGGCAGTGATGACCGCCATGACCTTGGTAAAGATCCGAGGAGCCGTGGTCAGTCCGAAAGGCAAGGCTTGGAACTGATAATGAAGGTTGCCAATTGCAAACCGTAGATATTGCTGATGCGACATGGCAATAGGTATGTATAGGTAAGCATCCTGTATGTCCAGGGATACCATATGGTCCTTAGGTTCCAAAGCCAGTACAATAGAACGCAGAGTTTCCATACGGAATTTGGACACCTTCACAAATTTGTTCAAAGATTTGAGGTTGAGTATAGGCCAGGAGGATCCATTCGGCTTCGGAACTAGAAACAGCATTGAATAGTATCGCCTGCCTCATTGAGACAGAGGCACCGGCACTATCACTCCTGTATCTAGGAGGGATTGGACAACTAAATGTAGAATTTGTGCTTTTAACGGATTCGAAGGGATAACTGTTGAGCAAAACTGGTGAGGGGGACATCTCTTGAAAGAGACTGCGTACCCGTGAGAGACCACTTCCTGCACCCAAGCGTCCAAAGTGGTCTTTAACCATACCTGGGCGAACTGCAGAAGTCGGCCTCCCACCATGGGATCCCCCAGGGGGAGGCCCGCCCCATCATCCAGCAGGCTTGTCCGGTTCGGAAGCAGGCTGACGGGCAGCCCAAGAACGTTTAGGTTTAGGCTTAGAGGATTTGGAAGTGCGAGCCTGTCTCGGGTACGCCTGACCCTTTGTTTTACCTAGAGGCCGAAAGGAACGAAAAGTAGTACTCTTAGCCTTCGGAGCCGAAGAATTAGTACTTGGGAGAAACGCAGTCTTGGCCGACGCCAAGTCGGTCACAATCTTGTTCAGATCATCTCCAAACAGTATATATCCCTTAAAAGGTAGCACCTCCAAGGTCTTCTTAAGAGTCCAGGTACACCGACTAGGACCATAACCACAGAATCCGGCTAGCCAGGATAGACGTAACAGATGCCTTGGCCGCCATAACGCCTGTATCAGAGGCCGCCTCCTGAATATAGTGGGAGGCTGTGGTAATATATGACAGATATTGTCTGGCAGTGTCAGAAAAATTCAGAGTAGCTCTTCCTCAATTGCTTGAACCCATGCTTCAGTGCCTTTTGCAGCCCAAGAGGCTGCCATAGTGGGTCTATGTACAGCACCTGTAAGAGTGTAAATAGACTTCAAGCAACCTTCCACACGCCTATCCGTCAGTTCCTTTAAAGAGGTGATGGTGGTGACAGGCAGAGTAGATGACACCACAAGACGGGCTACATGTGAGTTCACTGGTGGCGGGATTTCCCACTTGTTACTCAACTCTGCAGAGATAGGATAACGAGCTAGTATCTTTTTAGACAAGGAAAATTTCTTTCCTGGAGAAGACCAGGATTCCTGACATATGTCAATTAAATGGTCAGAATGTCGCAAGACTAATTTTGTAACCCTCTGATGTTTTAACTTATCAGTTTCTTACACGTATCAGGAGGGTCATTCTCATCATCAATCTGAAGAATGAGCTTGATAGCCTCCACTAGGTAAGGAACATCAACCTGGGTTGTAGAATCTTCATCAGAAGCATCATCAGCATCTGATGGATCAGTATATACCCCACCAGAATTGGAAGAATCATCCGAAAATAGGATTTGAATTACCTACCGGTAAATTCTTTTCTCGTAGTCCGTAGAGGATGCTGGGATCCACATTAGTACCATGGGGTATAGACTGGTTCCTTGGGAGCCATGGGCACTTTAAGAGTTTAATAGTGTGGGCTAGCTCCTCCCTCTATGCCCCTCCTACCAGGCTCAGTCTAGAAACTGTGCCCGAGGAGACGGACATACTTCGAGAGAAGGAAATACACAGATAGTGATGAGATTCACACCAGCTCACACATAACAGAACACCAAGCTAACCAGCTTGAATCAAGTCAGCAACGGCCGAACAACATTACTTAACCAAGTAACAATGCAGTACTTAACCAATTAACAAGGCAGTACTGAACCAAGTAACAACTGCAGGAAAACGAAGCGCTGGGCGGGCGCCCAGCATCCTCTACGGACTACGAGAAAAGGATTTACCGGTAGGTAATTAAAATCCTATTTTCTTTTTCATCCACTAGGGGTCACTGGAGTACTCTTGGGATATGGACGGCTTCCGTAGGAAACAGCACTGAATATTTAAATTTAGAACACTCCACCCCTCCATATCACCGAGTACCTCAGTGTTTTTTCTGTGCTCGAAGTAGTAACAGCTCTGTGGCTGAGTCCACAATTACTTTGAATTATTTTTTTTTTTTGAATATTTTTTCTATTTTTTATACATCCCTTTCCCCCTTCCAAAAGGCAGGGTCAGGGATTGTGCAAGCTGCTGAAGCAGCAGTGGCGTGTCGGTCCTCACTGAATGAGCTCCCTCACAGCCACACACAGATCTCCTGCTCAGGCTTGCCGGCGCTTGTACAGAAGCCCCGTCGGAGCCTCATCACAAACAGGAGTGCAGGTATGTGTACGGGGCGGTCAGCTCCCGCTGCCGCCCCGAGGTGTGGGGACATTGTTATGCAGGATCCTATGCAGACGCCCGGCCGCCGCCGCTGCTCTGCCTGCTCACACGGCTCCGGCCGCCGCCGCTGCTCTGCCGCTCACACTGCTCCGGCCGCCGCCGCTACTCTGCCCGCTCACACTGTTCCGGCCGCCGCCGCTGCTCTGCTCACGCTGCTCCGGCCCCCACCGCTGTACTCCCGCTGCTTCCCGCTGCTCACAACGCTCGATACACAGCGCTTCACGATCCCCGCTCTCTGTCTCTAACGGTCACTGGGAGATGCGGCTCCACACGCTGCGCTGGCCGCCGCTCTGTGTCTGAAAGCATACAGGGGGGAAAGGGGGCATAATCAGGGGGCAATAGTAGGGGGCAATACAGTAAGATAAACCTGCAGCAGCAACAGCAGATGCTAGGCTGCAGGGGTATTTACACAGGATTTCATGCACTGTGATTATAGGTGAGAGCATGGCAGCCATTTTAACCATGCTTCCTGTGTCTTCCTGCTGTGATTCCAGAACGTTCCAGTACTACATCTCTACTCCACCGGAGGCGCAGGGGTGTTAGAGGGAATTCGGGATCACATTTCATAGTACTGGCCACGTGTACTGCACTTGGCCAGATATATATATATATATATATATATATATATATATATATATATATATATATATATATATATATAGACACCTTACTACTATTTTACTGAGTCGTGCAAGTGTCTGTTTTTGTGTATTGTATCGTCTGTCGCCATAATGAGTAAGGCACCAGCAAAAGAATTTACCTACCACAACAGAAAGTACAGATTCTACGCCATCTAGTACAATTAGTGCTCAAGCCACGCACAGTGTCTGTACACTTGTGCATTCGCCTCTTAGGCACAATGGTGGCAGCTTTCGAAGCACTTCAGTTCGGAAGTTTTCACTCACGTCCATTTCAACTGAATGTGCTCGCCCAGTGGTCGGGCTCGCATCTGCAGATTCACCACAGGGTGAGGTTGTCGCCAAGGGCAAGAGTGTCTCTGCTCTGGTGGCTCAAGGAACACAATTTAACCGCAGGGAGACTGTTCGGAGGCTGGAATTGGATAATTCTAACGACGGACGCCAGTCTCAGAGGTTGGGGAGCGGTAGTTCAAAATTGTCAGCTCCAGGGTCTCTGGGCGGATCACGAAAGATTGCTGTCTATAAATGTCCTGGAACTCAGCGCAATTTACAATGCGCTACGACAAGCGGTGCACATGCTTCGCTCTCAGACTGTCCAAGTGCAGTCAGACAATGCGACGGCGGTCGCATACATCAACAAACAAGGAGGAACGAGAAGCCGCATGGCAATGCGGGAGGTAGCTCGAATCCTCAATTGGGCAGAATACCACCAGGTGATATTGTCGGCCGTGTTCATTCCGGGAGTGGACAACTGGGAAGCGGATTATCTCAGTCGTCGGGATTTTCATCCAGGAGAATGGGCATTAAATCCAGAAGTGTTTCACATGTTGGTTCAGCGATGGGGTTATCCTCAGGTGGACCTGATGGCGTCTCGACACAATCACCAAACGCTCCAGTATGTGTCCAGAACAAGAGATCCAAAGGCAGTGGCGGTGGATGCTCTCACCGTCGCGTGGCCGTACAGTCTTGTGTATCTGTTTCCACCGTTTCCGTTGCTCCCTCTGGTGCTAAAACGGATCAAAAGAGAGTCTGTCACAGTCATACTAGTGGCGCCTCATTGGCCTCGGAGAGCTTGGTTCTCGGATCTCCGAGGACTACTCGCAGACGATCCTTGGCCGCTCCCACTACGTCCAGACCTGTTAGAGGGAATTCGGGATCACATTTCATAGTACTGGCCACGTGTACTGCACTTGGCCAGATTATATATATATATATATATATATATATATATATATATATATATATATATATATATATATATATATAGACACCTTACTACTATTTTACTGAGTCGTGCAAGTGTCTGTTTTTGTGTATTGTATCGTCTGTCGCCATAATGAGTAAGGCACCAGCAAAAACTAAAAAGCATAATTGCAAAGTCTGTAGCAGTGTGTTACCGGATGGATCTACCACATGTACAGTATGTTTTGTGGATTCGGTTCAGAATGCAATTTCTGCTCCAGTTTTACAGCCAATTTCCTCACCGAACCCTCCTTGGGAAATGCTAGCCAATGTACTGGCTGGGTTGCAATCAGAATTGGCCGCCGCTCGACAAGAGCGGGAAACGGCAAGATCTGAGTCTAGGGTGAGACCGCCAGAACTACCGGAGGCGTCTCAGCCTTGCGAAAGGTCCAAATCCATTTTGGGTAAACGGGATAAATTTCATATGTCTTATGATTTTCCAGTTTCTGCTATGTTGCATTCTGACGATTCCATGCCAGACCTCACGGAACAAGATGAGGGTGAGGAGGGCGAGGTGGAGTCAGATAGTGAGGATTTTAACAGCTCCGGCATTGATAATCTCATCAGAGCGGTGCGTCAGTCTCTGAGGTTTACTGAAACTGAGGAGCCTCTCACAAATGATCAGGTCGTATTTACTAAACGACAAAGAACTCCAATAAGTTTTCCTGTCTCGGAATCTCTTAATCAGATGTTAGTAGAAACACGACAGAATCCAGATAAACGGTTTTCTATACCTCGCAGATTTAAGTCTAGTTACCCGTTTCCAGACTCGGTAACATGTACATGGGAGAATCCACCAATAGTTGATTCATCAGTGTCGAAGCTTACCAAGAAATTAACCATACCAGTGCCAGCGGCTACTACGCTTAAAGACCCTTCAGATCGCAAGATAGAAACTATGCTAAAGTCCATGTATGTAGCAGCAGGAGTGATGCTGAGACCTGGATTGGTTGGCATCTGGGTCACTAAGGCGCTCATAATATGGATTACAGAACTCAAATCTGCTTTACATGACGAAAATCTGATACTTCTTGCAAATCAAATGTGTGAGGCTGCAGAGTATCTCTGTACAGCGTCTACTGACGTCTGTCAGCTCACTTCTCGTATTTCATCGTCGCTAGTTACGGCACGACGAGCACTCTGGCTGCGTGCTTATCAAGCAGAGGCAGAGGTCAAACGAGGTATAGAGGCGTTGCCTTACGATGGCAAGAAGTTGTTTGGTCCTGAATTGGACGCATGGATTGCTGAGGCTACGGGAGGTAAGTCGGTTTTCTTACCATTGCCTCCACCGGTATCAAGAAGGAGGTACGCTGGACCTTCGTTCAAATCCTTTAGACCTCAGTCCTTTCGAGGACGTGGCAGAGGAACAGCCACGCCTGCTAGACGTGGTCGTGGTTTCCAACAAACCAACACAAGTCGCCAGGACGCTAAGGCTACCGTCAAACCAGTGGCATGACGGGCTACCAGCCCATATCGGTTCTCCGATTGTGGGAGCACGCCTTCAGACGTTCCATTTGGCGTGGTTCCACACATCCGCGGATGAGTGGATCCGCAATTTAGTGTTAAAAGGTTACAAAATAGAGTTCGACTGTTTTCCGCCTCTGCGGTTTTTCAAGACAGGATTGCCTCTGTCGGACGACAAGAGGGCGGTTCTGCAAATTGCCATTGAGTCCCTACTGGATTCAGCAGTTTGATTCCGGTCCCTGTACATCAACAGGGTCAGGGTTATTATTCCAGTCTGTTTCTGGTACCGAAGCCGGATGGCTCAGTCAGACCAATATTGAACTTAAAGGGTCTCAATCAGTACGTAACTTACTACAGATTCAAGATGGAGTCTCTGCGTTCCGTGATTGCGGGTTTAGAGCCAAAGGAATTTATGATTGCGCTAGATCTCAAGGATGCGTACTTACACATTCCGATTTGGCAGCCTCATCAGAAATTCTTGCGGTTTGCAATACGCCAGAACCATTACCAGTTTCAGGCTCTACCGTTTGGCCCATCATCAGCGCCTCGGGTATTCACCAAAGTGATGTCGGTGATGATAGCTCATCTCAGATCCCTGGGAGTGACAATAGTTCCGTATTTAGACGATCTGCTCATCAAAGCACCGTCTCAACAGATGCTTTTCCAACATGCGCTGCTAACGTACAATGTACTGGTTCACCACGGTTGGATTGTCAACTTCAAGAAATCACATCTAATTCCGTCTCAACGCCTTCAATTCCTAGGTATGATTCTCGATACGGTCAATCAAAGAATTTACCTACCACAACAGAAAGTACAGATTCTACGCCATCTAGTACAATTAGTGCTCAAGCCACGCACAGTGTCTGTACACTTGTGCATTCGCCTCTTAGGCACAATGGTGGCAGCTTTCGAAGCACTTCAGTTCGGAAGTTTTCACTCACGTCCATTTCAACTGAATGTGCTCGCCCAGTGGTCGGGCTCGCATCTGCAGATTCACCACAGGGTGAGGTTGTCGCCAAGGGCAAGAGTGTCTCTGCTCTGGTGGCTCAAGGAACACAATTTAACCGCAGGGAGACTGTTCGGAGGCTGGAATTGGATAATTCTAACGACGGACGCCAGTCTCAGAGGTTGGGGAGCGGTAGTTCAAAATTGTCAGCTCCAGGGTCTCTGGGCGGATCACGAAAGATTGCTGTCTATAAATGTCCTGGAACTCAGCGCAATTTACAATGCGCTACGACAAGCGGTGCACATGCTTCGCTCTCAGACTGTCCAAGTGCAGTCAGACAATGCGACGGCGGTCGCATACATCAACAAACAAGGAGGAACGAGAAGCCGCATGGCAATGCGGGAGGTAGCTCGAATCCTCAATTGGGCAGAATACCACCAGGTGATATTGTCGGCCGTGTTCATTCCGGGAGTGGACAACTGGGAAGCGGATTATCTCAGTCGTCGGGATTTTCATCCAGGAGAATGGGCATTAAATCCAGAAGTGTTTCACATGTTGGTTCAGCGATGGGGTTATCCTCAGGTGGACCTGATGGCGTCTCGACACAATCACCAAACGCTCCAGTATGTGTCCAGAACAAGAGATCCAAAGGCAGTGGCGGTGGATGCTCTCACCGTCGCGTGGCCGTACAGTCTTGTGTATCTGTTTCCACCGTTTCCGTTGCTCCCTCTGGTGCTAAAACGGATCAAAAGAGAGTCTGTCACAGTCATACTAGTGGCGCCTCATTGGCCTCGGAGAGCTTGGTTCTCGGATCTCCGAGGACTACTCGCAGACGATCCTTGGCCGCTCCCACTACGTCCAGACCTGTTACAACAGGGTCCGTTCCTTTACCCCAATTTAGCGCGGCTGCGTTTGACGGGGTGGCTGTTGAGACCGCTCTCTTAAGAAGAGAGGGCATTCCAGAATCGGTTATACCAACCATGTTACGAGCTAGGAAGCCGGTTACGGCAGCTCATTATTACAGAATATGGCGTGCCTATATAGGTTGGTGTGAAGCTCGGAAGTTTCCGACATCATCTTTCAAGTTATCCCGCCTTTTGTTATTTCTACAGACGGGGTTAGATGGAGGACTGCGTTTATCTACACTAAAGGTGCAGGTATCTGCTTTGTCAATTTACTTTCAAAGACGATTGGCTCTATTGCCGTCTATACACACTTTTTTCCAAGGTCTCCTCAGAGTTCAGCCTCCATTCATTCCACCTACAGCGCCATGGGACTTGAATCTGGTTTTAGATTTCTTACAGTCTTCATATTTTGAACCCTTACAGCAAGTGGATATAAAGTTTCTCACTTGGAAAACAATTTTTCTTCTAGTCTTAGCTTCGGCAAGGCGTGTTTCAGATTTGGGTGCCTTGTCATGCAAGCCACCGTATTTGGTGTTTCATGATGACAGAGCGGAACTTCGGACGAATCCCGCTTTCTTACCAAAGGTAGTGTCATCTTTTCACATCAATCAACCAATAGTAGTTCCTGTGTTGACAGCACATTCTGGAACTCTGGATGTGGTACGCGCATTACGCATTTATGTATCCCGAACGTCTTCAGTTCGTAAGACGGATACGTTGTTTGTTCTCTATGATGCTGCCAAGATGGGTTGGCCAGCGTCTAAACAAATCTTATCCAGATGGATAAAACTGACCATACGTCAGGCTTACCTTCATGCTAGGTTACAGCCGCCTACATCAGTAACCGCTCATTCCACACGTTCTGTGGGAACTTCATGGGCAGCTGGTCGGGGAGCTTCTACGACGCAGCTTTGCCGTGCGGCTACATGGTCTTCAGTGCACACGTTTGTGTGCTTTTACAAGTTTGATACGTTTGCGGCATCAGCATCTAGCTTTGGCCGCCTAGTGTTACAGGTGCCAAACAGCTCTCCCGCCCACGGGGGAAGCTTTGGTACGTCCCAAGAGTACTCCAGTGACCCCTAGTGGATGAAAAAGAAAATAGGATTTTGGTATTTACCAGGTAAATCCTTTTCTTTGAATCCATAGGGGGCACTGGACGCCCACCCAGAGCAGTTTTACCTAGTTTGTGGTGAGTTCTGAGGATCTTATGGTAACACACTCTCACCGACTGGTTCAAATTATCAAGTGCTGGTTATGGTGTCAACTGTTTAGTTGTCAGTAACGTTATGTGTCAACTTCGTTATTGTCTTATGTTATATGTAATACTCCATTGTCAACCTCTCTATAGTTCCTGTTCGGCTCAGTAAAAAACACTGAGGTACTCGGGGATATGGAGGGGTGGAGTGTTCTAAATTTAAATATTCAGTGCTGTTTCCTACGGAAGCCGTCCATATCCCAAGAGTACTCCAGTGCCCCCTATGGATTCAAAGAAAAGGATTTACCTGGTAAGTACCAAAATCCTATTTTCTCTTACGTCCTAGAGGATGCTGGGGTCCACATTAGTACAATGGGGATGGACCAAAGCTCCCAGTACAGTAGGGAAAGCGCGGAGGCTCCTGCAGAACTGATTGACCAAACTTATGGTCCTCAGAGGCCAAAGTATCGAACCTGTAGAACTTGGCAAACGCGTTCGACCCTGACCAAGAAACCGCTCAGCAAAGTTGTAAAGCCGAGACACCCCGGGCAGCCGCCCAGGAAGAACCCACCTTATGAGTAGAGTGGGCCTTAACAGATTTTGGACACGGCAATCCTGCCGTAGAATAAGCATGCTGGATAGTGAACCTGATCCAGCGAGAAATCGTCTGCTTAGAAGCAGGATATCTAATTTTGTTGGGATTATAAAGGACAAACAAACAGAGAGTCTGACTTTCTGTGACGAGAAGTTCTCTTCACATAAATCTTCAAAGCCCTCACAACATCCAAGGACTTTGAGGTAATTGAGGAGTCAGCAGCCACTGGCACCACAATAGGTTGGTTGATATGAAAAACCGACACAACCTTTGGAAGAAACTGCAGACACGTCCTGAGCTCAGCTCTATCTCCATGAAAAATTAAGTAGGGGCTCTTGCAGGACAATGCCCCCAGTTCTAACACATGTCTAGCAGATGCTAATGCCAACAGTGTGACCGCCTTCCAAGTAAGAAACTTGACCTCAACCTCCTCTGTAAAGGATCAAACCAATACAATTGCAGGAACTGCAACACCAAGTTAAGATCCCAAGGTGCTGTAGGAGGCACAAAGGGAGGTTGGATGTGCAGAACCCCTTTCAAGAATGTCTGAACCTCAGGGAGGGAAGCCAATTGTTTCTGAAAAAAAATGGACAAGGCCGAAATTAATGGAGCCCAAACGCAGGCCCACATCCACACCCGCTTGATGGAAGAGGAGAAACCGCCCAAGTTGAAACTCCACCGTAGGAAACTATTTGGACTCACACCAATACACATACTTTTTCCAAATTAGATGGTAATGTTTAGACGTTACTCCTTATCTAGCCTGTATTAGGGTAGGTATAACCTTATTCGGAATGCCTTTCCTAGCTAAAATCTGTCATTCAACCTCTATGCCGTCAAACGTAGCCGTGGTAAGTCTTAATAAGCGAACGGCCCCTGTTGCAGAAGGTCCCCTCGAAGAGGGAGAGGCCTCGGATCTTCCAGCAGTAACTCCAGAAGATCCGCGTACCAAGCCCTTCTTGGCCAGTCCGGAGCAATGAGTATTGCCTGAACGCTTGATCTTTTTATAAGTTTAAGAATCCTTGGTATGAGTGGAAGTGGAGGAAACACATACACTGACTGGAACACCCACGGAGTCACCAGTGCATCCACCGCCACTGCCTGTGGGTCTCTCGACCTGGAACAGTACCTGCGAAGCTTCTTGTTGAGGCGGGATGCCATCATGTCTATACGAGGTACACCCCAAAGACTTGTCACCTCTGTGAACACCTCCGGATGGAGGCCCCACTACCCTGGATGGAGATTGTCCGCTTCCCAGTTGTCCACTCCCGGAATGAAGATTGCGGACAGTGCCGCCGTGTGCCTTTCTGCCCAGAGGAGGATCTTTGTCACCTCTGGCACTGCAGCTCTGCTCTTCGTTCCGCCTTGTCGGTTTATGTAAGCCACCGCCGTTACATTGTCTGACTGCACTTGAATGGCCTGATCTTGCAGAAGGTGGGTCGCTTGTAGAAGACCGTTGTACACGGCTCTTAGTTCCAGAATGTTTATCGGAAGGATGGATTCCAGACTTGACCACCTTCTTTGGAAGTTTTCCCCTTGGGTGACCGCGCCCCAACCTCTGAGAATTGCATCCATGGTTAGAAGGATCCAGGTCTGAATCCCGAACCTGCGGCCCTCGAGAAGGTGAGGCATTTGTAGCCACCACAGGAGTGAAATCCTGGCTTTCGGCGACGGACGTATCCTCTGGTGCATGTGCTGGTGAGATCCCGACCACTTGTCCAGGAGATCCAGTTGGAAGGACTGTGCATGAAATCTTCCGTACTGTAGAGCCTCGTAGAAGGCAACCATCTTCCCCAGCAGGCGAAAGCACTGATGAACCGATACCCGGGCAGGCTTCAAGACATCCCGGACCATTGATTGTATCACCAACGCCTTTTCCACCAGTAGAAACACCCTCTGCACTTCCGTGTCGAGGATCATCCCCAGGAAAGACAATATCCTTGTTGGCTCCAAATGTGACTTTGGAAGATTCAGGATCCATCCATGATCCCTGAGTAGTCAAGTTGTGAGAGCAATGTTCTGTAACAACTTTTCCCTGGAAGATGCTTTTAATCAGCAGATCATCCAGATATGGAATTATATTCACTCCCTGCTAGCGGATGAGTAGCATCATCTCTGCCATTACCTTGGTGAACACCCTCGGTGCTGTGGATAGGCCAAATGGCAGTGTCTGGAAATGATAGTGACAGTCCAACAGCGCAAATCTGAGATAAGCCTGGTGAGGCAGCCAAATCGGAATGTGGAGATAAGTATCTCTGATATCCAGGGATACCAGAGATTACCCCTTCTCCAGACCTGAGATCACCGCTCTCAGAGACTCCATTTTGAACTTGAATTCCCTCAAATAGGGGTTTAAAGATTTCAGGTTCAAAATCAGTCTGACCGAACCATCCGGTTTCGGTACCACAAAAAGGTTTGAGTAGTAACCCTTGGTTTCCTGATGAGGTGGAACTGGAACAATGACATTTGCCTTTTCCAATTTTTGAATGGCTTCCTGTAGGATAGCCCTTTCGGTCAGCAAAGCTGGTAAGCCGGATTTGAAAAATCTGTGAGGTGGGAGTTCTTGAAACTCCAGTCTGTACCCCTGGGACACAATATCTTGTAGCCAGGGGTCCAGGCCTGATGACACCCAGTCCTGACAATTTTTTTTAGACGCGCTCCCACCTGCCCGATCTCCAGGCTGGGGGGTCCACCGTCATGCTGAGGATTTTGAGGAAACAGAACAAGGCTTCTGTTCCTGGGAACCTGTTGGTGCAGGTTTTCTGGATTTTCCCCGACCACCTCTGAAGAAAGTGGAAGGGGGCTTGGATTTTTTAACCTTTGCAGTCCGAAAGGACTGCATTATAGAGTAGGAAAAGATTTTCTCGTTGGCGGGGTGGCTGAGGGAAGAAAGGTTGACTTACCCGCGGTTGCCGTGGAAATCCACGCATCCAATGCTTCCCCAAACAGAGCCTGACCTGTGAAGGGTAGGTTCTCCACACTCTTCTTGGATTCCGCATCCGCAGAACATTGTCGCAGCGTGCCGAGACAGCCATGGAAGACATCCTTGCATTTAGATGACCAAGGTCCTTCATAGCCTCCACCATGAAACCTGCAGAATCCTGTATGTGACGTAAAAACATTTCAATGTCACTTCTATCCATAGAGTCTAAATCCTCTAGTAATGCACCGAACCACTTTACTATAGCTTTAGAAATCCATGCACAAGCAATGGTGGGCCTTAGCGCCACGCCTGAAGCAGTGTATATTGACTTGAGCATAGTCTCAATCTTGCGGTCTGCTGGCTCTTTCAAAGCGGTAGACCACCTTTTAGACAATCTAGATACAGAAGCGTCTACTATAGGGGGGTTTTCCCACTTTTTTCTGTCCTCTTCAGGGAAAGGAAAAGCAATGAGAACCCTCTTTGGGATCTGGATTTTTTTCTCCGGGTTTTCTCAGGATTTTTAAACAATGCGTTTAATCCTTTAGACACAGGGAATGTAAGGGAGGCTTTCTTATGGTCTGTAAAGTAAGCTGCCTCAACCTGTTCAGGTACCTTGTCTGTAATGTGTAAAATGTCCCTAATGGCCTCAATCATGAGTTGCACCCCCTTATTAAGGTATGCCTCTCCCCCCAGTAAATCCCCATCACCGTCTCCCGTATCAGTCGGTATCCGTGTCGACCTGCATAATCTGGGCAAGGGCACGCTTTTTTGGGCATATACCAGTGGATTTTGATGAGCTAGTGGGAGCAGAATACGACAAAATCTCTACAGATCTTTTTAAAACCTGTGTTTCAGTCTCATTATGAGCTATCCTAGGTGAAATCTGGGATATCATTCCCGCAATAGAAGCAACCCATTGGGGTTCGGATTCAGAAGGCTGAGACAATATATTGCATTCCTGAGTACAAGGTATAGACTCTTCTGGAGAAGATACACACTCTGCAGCACAAGATACAGAGTCCTAGACATGGTAATGTGAAATATATTACACACACACACACACACACACAGGAAAATGTCAGACACATTTTCCCCCAACTACCTTCAGAGAGACAGAGTTAAGGAGCCAGCACACACAGCGTCCCAGTAGGCAGTTATATAATAAAAGCCTGGCGCTGACTTAATAGACTACACAGTACTAGAATGTGAATAAACACTCTCCCCCCCCCTCTAACACCCCCTGGTACCGCACAGGATAGCTGGAGTTATGTGGAGGGTCAGCGCTCCCAGTCAGCGTCTCTGATCTGTGATCTGCAGGGAGCAAATGGCGCTGGCGAGTGCTGAATCCGCTCTGAAGAGAAGCTCCGCACCCTGTAATGGCGCGTCTTCCGGCACTTCTGGAGATTATACTGGCCTGAGGTAATGGTGGCTAGCAGCAGTACAGAGTCCCTGATAGCAATAGTGACCAGTGTTTAGGGTATTGCGCTGGCCCTAGGCACCCCTCACACTGTACCTCTGAGCCCTCCGGAGTGCAGCCTTAGAGCACTGCGCTTCCACCCTTGTGCCCCCATTCTCGTCGGTGACCCGCTTATTGGGGCACTGGCGTCCTACTCACCACCTCGATCTTCTGGCTCTGTTAGGGGGTGGCGGCAGTGCTGAGGGAGTGAGCGGTCGCCTCGGGGGCTAGCGATCATCACCCTCAGGAGCTCAGTATCCTGTCAGCGGAGATAGGGCCATTAACCTCTAGGGTTGGATCCTTCTCCCCCCAAGTCCAACAAAGCAGGGAGGCTGTTGCCAGTAGCCTCCCTGTACCTAACTCTTTAAAAAAAAAAAAAAAAAAACATCCTAGGAGCACCCCTAGCCGTGACCGGCTCCACCAGGCACATTTTCTAAACCGAGTCTGGTAGGAGGGGCATAGACGGAGGAGCCAGCCCACACTATTAAACTCTTAAAGTGCCCATGGCTCCCAAAGGGCCAGTCTATACCCCATGGTACTAATGTGGACCCCAGCATCCTCTAGGACGTAAGAGAAATATTAGTGGATTGCAAGGAAGAAATGGCCCGCTTAGATTACCCTTTGGTCCCAGTAGGGCGATGGTTAGGTTTTTGTTTAACCAAGGACTGATTTAATTGCTGTAACTGGATTGACAGAGTATCCGCCCATGGTGGATTAACTACAGGGAAAATATGTGGCTGTAATGGCACAGGAGGTCCCACAAGGGGCGTAAGTCGTGTTACAAGCGTAGCCAGCATATTTGAAAATGCAGCCCAAGGTGAATTCTGATTTGCCACAGGTGCTGCGGGGTGACTAGGGGGTGCAGAACACCCAGTACCTGAACCCTCATCAGAAATCTTTTCCTCAGGTAAATCCGTGGCGCCAGCACTGCATGATGCAGGAGCGTCTGCGGATTTCCCACCCTGTGCAGCAGACATTATTGGGAATGTAGCCTTGGGGCGTATCAGTACAATATAGCTAGACAAACACAATACCTGACAAAACCCCCCTAAGATATGTGACCGTAATTGCAGAGTACAAACAGAGGATTTAAGTGGTATGAGGTGACTGAAACACACAGTGAAAAATACAAAACAGTATATCCTGTGGAACACTATATGGTATATGAGACCCTGACGCACTTAGACCCCCAGGGCACAGAATATAGTGATGGCAATATGTGTGATACACAGAATAGAATCCACACAGCAGCTATAGGCACACACAGTCACTGGTACAATGCAGAAATTATTACATATAAAAAATAAAACTGCACTGGACTAGCAATACTACATAAATATATGTATGTATACAGATATAACAATGCACAGTAACCACTGGAAGTATATGGCGCCCAAACACTGACAGGGAGTGAGGGAGAGAGAGAGATGCAGCTCCAGGGCGGGAACACCTTCTGTAGATGGCGCCTGGAGCTGGGGGAGGGGCTACAGGTCAGCGCCTAACCCTCTGCTGGACTTCACCACCGGGTACTATGGAGCCTATAATAAATGGATTTTAGTAAATCTGACCTGTGCTCCCTGCCCTGGTGGATATAGTGGGGTCACTACAGGGCCACAGTGTCCACGCCAGCGGCGCAGTCCGTCTCCTGGGACCGCGATCGGATCGCGATTTCGGCTGGTCCCACCTGGGGGACCCTCTTACCTCCTCCCTGAAGTGCGGCCATGCGATCCAGGAAAGCAGCAGCAGTGATGTGTGCCAGATGACCGGAGCACCTCCGCTGCAAGTACCCGGCAACAAGGGCGCGGGAGTATGCAGCGACGCTGGGGGAGGTGATGGAGCCGCAGCACAGAATGTCAGCATGACATACACAGCATCTAGTGCCTGTGCTGTGGCCCTTGAAGTCTTCTTTCTTCTTAAAAAGCTCTTATTCGGGCACTGGAGCTCAGCCCTAAGGCGGGGCTATAGAAGAGGCGGTGCAGTGCATCCTGGGAACAGACAAAGCTTTAACAAGATCAAACGCTACACCCCAATGTTATTCCCTGTGGAATACCAGTGTACCCCACTGCAGAAATTCCAACACTACATTCAAATCCCAGGGTGCCGTGTGCGGCACAAAAGGAGGTTGTATGTGGAGTACCCCTTGTAAGAAGGTCTGAACTTCTGGCAACACTGCCAATTTCTTCTGGAAGAAAATGGAGAGAGCTGAAATCTGGCCCTTAATGGAACGCAGACGCAAGCCCTCATACACACCAGCCTGCAGGAAACGTAAGAAACGTCCCAAGTGGAACTCTGCAGGCGGATACTTGTGTTCCTTGCATCAAGAGACATATCTTCTCCAGATATGATGATAGTGTTTTGACGTCACAACTTCCTGGCCTGAACCATGGTTGCAATAACCTTTTTGGAAATGCCTTTGTTCCGCTCAACCTCCATGCTGTCACACGACGTCGCCGCAAGTCCGGCCAGACGAACGGTCCTTGTTGAAGAAGAGCAATTCTGATTGGCAGAGGCCAAGGTTCTTCTACGGACATGTCCAGAAGATCCGCGGTACCACGCCCTCTGACGCCAATCCGGGGCAATCAGAATTGCCTGGAATCTTATTCCTGATTTGCTTTAGCACCCGTGGGAGCAAAGGAATCGGAGGAAATAGGTAGACCGCCCTCGCCTGAGGGTCCCTGGTTCGTGAGCAATACCAGTGACGCTTCTTGTTGAGTCGAGAAGCCATCAAGTCTATTTGTGGGCAGCCCCACCTGTCGATCTGCTGAACACCTGATGGTGAAGCCCCCACTCTCCCGGGTGGAGATTGTGACGACTCAGGAAGTCCGCTTCCCAGTTGTCCAACCCCAGAATGAAAATTGCGGACATTGCTTTTGCATTTCTTTCTGCCCAGAGAAGTATCTTTGACACTTCTCGCATGCAGGCCCTGCTTTTTGTCCCTCCTTGTCGATTTATGTAAGCCACCACTGTGGCATTGTCCGACTAAACCTTGAATGCGTGATCCTTGAGTAGAGGAGAAACCTGAGGCAGAGTATTGTAGATTGCCCGAAGTTCCAGAATGTTGATTGGAAGTAGGCCTTCGTGTGCTGACCACCTGCCCTGGAACTTAGCCCTTTGGGTGACAGCTCCCCATCCCCTCAGACTCGCATCTGAAACTTCGACCTTCCAGTAGGTTCGAGGAGGGAAATCATGGCCTGAGGTGACAGCCGTATTATCCGGTGCATCTGAAGATGTGAGCCGGACCACTTGCTCAGGAGATCCAATTGAAATGTTCTGGCATGGAATCGTCCATACTGGATCGCCTCGTAAGGGGCTACCATTTTCTCCAACAATCTTGTGCAAAGATGGATGGATATTCGAGTAGGCAATAGAAACATTCGGACCATCTCCTGGAGTGTTCTCGCTTTGTCCTCTGGGAGGAACACTTTCTGAGCCACAGTAGCCAGTAACATTCCCAGGAACAGGAGCCGCTGAGTTGGCTACGGGCGGGACTGCTGTAAATTGAGGATCCACCCATGGTGTGACAGAAGCTGAATAGTGCAGTCTATATGGAGCAATTAAAGCTCCCTGGATCTCACTTTTATCAAGAGATCGCCCAGATAAGGGACAATATTGACCCTCGGAGTTGTGGACAGGTTGAAGGGTTGTGCCTGGAACTGGTAGTGATCGTTCAGCAGGGCAAACTATAGGTAAGCCTGTGGAGGCGGCCAAATCGGGATCTGGAGATAGGTGTCCTTTATATCCAACGAGACCATGAACTCCTGTTCTTCCAGACCCGCAATCACTGCTCGCAAGGATTCCATCTTGAACCTGAAAACCTTAAGGGTTCAAGGATTTTAGATTCAGAATGGGCCTTACTGAACAGTCTGGTTTCGGTACCACGTACAGCTTGGAGTAGTAACCCTTTCCCTGTTGTTGTAGTGGCACTGGAACAATGACTTGGGCCAACTTTATGATGGCCTGTTGCAGCGTAACTCTGGTATCCTCCAAAACTGGTAAGCTTGATTTGAAAAATCGCTGGGGAGGAGCACCGTCGAACTCCAGCTTGTAGCCCTGAGAAAGGAGGTCCTTTACCCAGGTATCCTGGCAGGAACTTTACCAGATGCAGCTGAAGTGACGCAGCTGAGCTCCCATCTCGAGATCCCCTTGGGGTGGGTGGGCACATCATGCTGAGGCCTTAGTGGAAGCTGAACTGGTGCTCTGTTCCTGAGAACCTGCGGTTGCTGGTTTTCTTGTCTTACCTCTGGTGCCTCTAGCCGCATTGGAGGCACCACTGGCCCTAGATCTAAACCTGTTAGACTAAAAGTACTGGTCAGACGGCCCCGGGTAGGAACGTCTAGCCGGCGGGGCCCCAGAGGGGAGAATCGTGGATTTTCCCGCAGTAACTTCAGAAATCCACATATCCAATTGAACCCCGAAGAGCCAATCCCCTTAAAAAGAAAGAGACTCTACACTGCGCTTGGACTCTGCGTCCACTATCCACTGATGAAACGACAAAGCTCTGCACGCCGACACTGCCATAGCAGTGGTCCTAGCATTAATATTGCCTGTCACTTGAGAGAGTCACACAGGACGCGTGCAGTGTCACCGTAGTGATCAGGGACATATCCCCCCGAGATGCCCTCTTGAATTTGAGTAGCCCACGTATGAATGGCATGAGTCATCTAGCAACCCGCTATGACCGGTCTTTGTGATATACCAGCCGCTGTGTAGATAGACTTCAGCGTAGTTTCTATTTTTCTATCCCCAGGGTCGTTTATGGTAAAGCAGCCCGGAGCTGGCAGTACCACCTTTTTAGCGAGAGACTGATACGTCTACAGCCGGGGGTTCTTCCCAGAGTTTCCTGCCTTCAGGAGCAAATGGGAAGGTGTGCAAAAACAGTTTTGTCACTTGGTATTTCTTATCTGGATTTTTCCAGGCTAACTTAAACAGGTCATCCAGCTCTGCAGAATCAGGGAAAGGGACACTGAGTTTGCTCTGTGTTAAGAAAAACGACTGCTGTGCTGCAGCGTCCTCTAGAGGGAGTTTTAACACGTCCCGTATAGCAAGAATGAGGGGCTCAATACCCTGTGCAGAAGTGGAATCCCCAGTAACAAGATCCAATTCCTCCCCCTCCTCCTGTATCTCCTCATCAGAGTCTGAGAGTAAAGAAGGTAACCCACGTTTTTGTGGTCCAGATCTAGAGAGGGAGGGGCTGTGGAACATCTGCCCTTGCAGCTAGGTCTGCAACAGCCTTTGCAGTTGTTGAGTTTTCCGAGTATTAGCAGTGGGCTGAGTTGACATATCTAACATCATGGATTTTATGGCACCTAGCCAGGAAGGCTCGTAACCCCCCCCAGCACCCTCACAGAGTTGTGAGGACTGGCGGCATTGCATTGTTCACAAGATATGGAACCAGATGTAGAGGGAGAGAATCTGGTGTGACATACACTGCATAATTGGTGTTTTACCATGTTTAAACAACACTTATACACACAGACAAGTAATATAATAGCAAGCCTGCCCTTACTGTATGTGAGAGGGAGACAGAGAGAAGAGAACAGCACACCCAAGCTAAACAGCCCCAATGAGACTGCAAGCTGTTATATCACGGTGTAACACCAGAGTATTAGTCCTTTCCAGGACACAGATAGTGTACAATAGCGGCTCTCCCCCTTTGCTACACCCCAGTACCAATTTTCCTGCGTATCCTGAGTGTCTGGAGGAGCTGTGTGTGTGCCTGCTGCTACAGCTGTAAGCAGAGGAAGGCGCCAAAACACAGCTGGTCCCGCTCTGAGGAAGCTCCGCCCCCTGTAATGGTGCCAGAGCTTCATAGATATATATACTGGCAAAGTCTCCAAGAAAAGTGTAAAAACATCACAGAAGTGTTAGTTACCACTACCGCTGCCAGTGTACACAGGTGGGCTGTAGCAGATCCCCCCCCCCCCTCCACCCAGGAGGGTCCCGTATGCCGCCCCTGCATTTTTGACATAGCAAGAACCGGGGGACCCCCCTAGTGGGGCCCCCAGTTTGTACTCCCCACTCTTCTCACCTTCAGGCTACTGTTAGGGGTGTGCCTCATGCTGCAATTGTGACTACTAAGGCGCAGTGCCTCGCTGTATAACGACCTCTCAGGATAGTTGTCCTGCAGCGGGGAAGCGGCTCTGACCGGTAACCATCTATGGTGCAGGTATGCTGTTGCCCAAACAGCATACCGAAAATAATAAAGTTTTAAAATAAACTGAAGAAAACTCTCTGGAGCTCCAGAGTGTGCATCCTCTCCTGAGGGCACTGTTTTCTAAACTGCCTGTGGGAGGGGGCATAGAGGGGAGGAGCCAGCACACCCAGTTGAAGAAATTTAAAGTCCACCGGCTCCTTTGGACCCCGTCTATACCACATCGTACTAATTCCCAATATCCCTTATGGATGCTAGAGAAAGATGCATTTTCAAGTGTGGCAAGAGAACACTATGGAGCCAATTCACAGTTGTGAGCAAAGTAAAGGAGTAACTTTATGCCTGTGCAAAACTATGGTGGGTTTGGTAGGTCAGATTTAAAATGTGTAAAAAGATTTAAAGTTGGGAGGGGCGTGGCCAAACTCATATCTAAATTGCAGTGTAGACATAAAACTGTCCAGCATTTGTGGGCTATATGCAAAAGCAGCCAATATTTACCCTGCATGCAAAAATAAACATATTGCACCCCTTCAATAGAAGAATGGCTTTTCCAGGTACAAAGTTACTTTTTTTTTTTGCTTTTCTCTCAAGTCTGAAAAAGCCTGTTTGTCCAGGTGCAGATGTGCTCCCTATAATCAGGATTTTGGTACTTACCGATAAATCCCTTTCTCCGATTCCACAGGGGCCACTGGAGCGTAGTTACAATGGGGAAATAGTAGGCAGTAATTGGGAGCTGGCACTTTAAAATTCTTCACTCTGTGGCTAGCTCCTCCCCTACTATCTCCCCTCCAAGCCAGTCTACGTAAAACTGTGCCCGAGGAGAGCTGGAATAAACAAACCGTAAGGTAGAGGAGGTTAATGAAGCCCTGTAAACCAGGATAACACAAACCAAACCTGGAACAGCACCTAACAAACAACCGGCTAGCCCGAACTCAACAAGCAGTCATATGGTGATCTGCAAACCGTTAAGCAAACAACAAGGAGGAACAGCGCTGGGCGGGCGTCCAGTGGCCCCTGTGGAATCGGAGAAAGGGATTTATCGGTAAGTACCAAAATCCTGATTTCTCCTTCATCCACTAGGGGCCACTGGAGCGTAGTTACAATGGGGACGTCCCAGAGCTCCCAAAACGGGTGGGAGAGTGCTGAGAGTCCTGTAAAACCGCTCGGCCAAACTGTGATGCAGAGGCCGCAAAAGTGTCAAACTTGTAGAATTTGACAAAACGTATGTCGGTCCGACCAAGTAGCCGCCCGACAAAGTATTCATGGAGACCCCACTGGCAGCTGCCCACTAGGGTCCCACAACGCGCGTAAAGTGCGCTGAAATGGAAAACGGAGGCTCCCGAGCCACCGCCAAGAAGCCTGTCTGATGGTCAGATGTATCCAACAGCCCAGCATATGCTGGTACCCCGGCGATTTAGTACGGGAGCATCGTACAGAACAAAGAAGAAAAACCCTTTGTCGAATAGCCTAAGACCTCTGTAGAGAGGGGCGGCGAGCCTTGACAACAGTCAAATAGTAACTGAAAAACACTAGTGTCAGATTTATATGAAAAACGGACATCCCCTTTGGAAGAAACGACCTCTGAGGTCGAAGCTCAGCCGGGGGAGTTGCCAATAGAGTACTCCCTGAGAGAGCGCCCAAACTTATGGCCGCCAGGCCAATCTCTTTTGGAAGAAAACCGAAAAAGGCAGAGACCTAAAATTCAGGTCAATGTGGTTTTAAGCGCAGCGGAGCAAAACCTCCCAGAGAAACCAAAGATGACGGCTGAATGGTAACTGAAAGAAGGGGAAAACCCCTTTCATCCTTATTATGTCCCATACAGTTTTCCAAAAGAGGCAAAAGCGAGGAGAGGTAACAGACTTCTGAAATCGGGGCCCAGTAGGCCTAACCGAACTAGGGAACTCCTCCCTTCTGAGGTCTCGTGAACAGTCACATGGTTAAATGAAACCAGTGTAAGATTGAACAAGGAAAAGGACCCTGTTGAAGTAGACAGTCCAGTCGAGGTAGGAGCCAAGGCTCCTCTACTGATAACAGGTGTAGCCGTATCTTCAAGTCATGGGTGGCCCAACCAGAGCCACCGAGAGGACTAGCACGCATATTCTCCTCCTGTGTTACCGAAAGTGAGGTAGAAATAGAAAAGGAGGCAGGATAGAATAACCAGAAAACTCCCAGGAGCCCTGAGGGCATCCTCGGCTACTGCCTCCAGAGCTCACGTCCGAGAGTAGTAAAGAGTTAAAGAGTCAGTCAGAACGTCCTGAGGTCAATTCGAAATCTCCGCCCCTAGCAGACCAGCTGACAAAACTCCGGGGAATGTACCCTCACCCGGGAGTCTGACCTGGTGGCTTGTGGAAAGAAGATTGTTGTCCCCCGCTCGGAGGGGAATGTAGGCGACCACTCATTGCGCCGCAACTTGACTGAAGAAATAGAGTACCTGGTGCCGAGAAAGGAAAAATCCTCTGACGGACCGTGTTGAGAAAGCGACTACGAGGAGCATAAATTGGATCTGTGTCGAACCAGAAGCTCCTGGATTCTCCGGATATTCAGAAGCCACCTAATGTACAGAGTGGGATAGCAGCAGTAGATTGTCCCATTAGGGAACCAACGTCACCTCCTGCCCTTGAAAAAGAGTTATTCTGTGATCTTCCTGAACCCTGTGGGAGCGGAAGAGAGACCGAAAGGAAAGGACTGACAGTGAAAATGAGAATCCTGTAATGCGACTCTGAGAAAAGCCCGATGAGGAAATCCAATGGAAATCAGTAAACAGGCATCCCTGAAGACAAGGGACCCGTAAAAACTCCCTTTCGTGTTTAAACTAGCAATCCAAGACTGAAAGGATTCTAAGGCCAGAATAGGCCTGTCCGAGCCAACTGGCTTCGGAACGTGAAAAGAAAACAAAGGCCTGAAAACTGTCCCGATTCCAATGATATGTGAAAACAGGGATCAACACCCTTTGCGGTTAGAAGCATATGGAGCGCCGCCTGCAGTATGACTCTCTTGTCATCGTAAATCGGCCGACCCCTGCAGAGGGACTCCTGAGACGGTTGTACTCCAAAATCTAGTCTGTAACCGCCCAAGCCTTCTCCCACCGACATGCGCCTACCCTGGGACCCTCCAGGTGGTAGGAAAGTCTGACCTGTAGTGTGTGTCTAGGATGATGTAAAATCAGACTGGACCGAGGATGCTGAACCTCTGCTTCAGCTTGTTGCCCTGAGATCCCCTGGCGACGGAGATATCGCCCGTGTGGAGTCGAAAGCTTGAAAGGGCACGGAAAAAACTAAAGGAAAGACCGGTAAAGGTCTGTCTTGGAGCTGGGGAAGTAGTAGGAGAAAGCAAAGTGGACTTACCTCCAATGGTTCAAGAAATCCTGCAGAAAGTCCTTCCCCTGAACCATCTGCCCCGTAGGATTTCATGTTCGCCTGTCACTGTCGCAGCCCCAGAGGTCGACGGGTTAAGACAGCCCAAGCGAAAATGCAGGTTCTGAGTCTCCAGACGTGGAGACCTCCAAAGAACATAAAGAAGAATCGTGATTCTGACCCGTATCAAAGTATCTATTGATCCTGATGCGAAACATCCTGTATCCTAGAGGACAATTGTTCCACAACCTACCTGCTCCGGACAAGGTAGAACCCCCGCTGCCGTATATGTGTCTTCGATGGATCCCTGAGCAAGGTTGCCTCAGGAAAACGGCAGCTTGTTGGACCGGCGATACATCGGGGGGTATACCCTGGAGAGGTACTGATACGATTTCCTGCCGTCTGCGGGGAAAGGATAGGAAAAATAAGATTTTACTCACCGGTAAATCTATTTCTCGTAGTCCGTAGTGGATGCTGGGAACTCCGTAAGGACCATGGGGAATAGCGGCTCCGCAGAAGACTGGGCACAACTAAAGAAAGCTTTAGGTCACCTGGTGTGCACTGGCTCCTCCCACTATGACCCTCCTCCAAGCCTCAGTTAGGACACTGTGCCCGGACGAGCTGACATAATAAGGAAGGATTTTGAATCCCGGGTAAGACTCATACCAGCCACACCAATCACACCGTATAACTCGTGATACTATACCCAGTTAACAGTATGAATATAACTGAGCCTCTCAACAGATGGCTCAACAATAACCCTTTAGTTAGGCAATAAGTATATACAAGTATTGCAGACAATCCGCACTTGGGATGGGCGCCCAGCATCCACTACGGACTACGAGAAATAGATTTACCGGTGAGTAAAATCTTATTTTCTCTGACGTCCTAGTGGATGCTGGGAACTCCGTAAGGACCATGGGGATTATACCAAAGCTCCCAAACGGGTGGGAGAGTGCGGATGACTCTGCAGCACCGAATGAGAGAACTCCAGGTCCTCCTCAGCCAGGGTATCAATTTTGTAGAATTTAGCAAACGTGTTTGCCCCTGACCAAGTTGCAGCTCGGCAAAGTTGGAAAGCCGAGACCCCTCGGGCAGCTGCCCAAGATGAGCCCCCTTCCTTGTGGAATGGGCTTTTACAGATTTTGGCTGCGGTAGTCCAGCCGCAGAATGCGCCAGCTGAATTGTGCTACAAATCCAGCGAGCAATAGTCTGCTTAGAAGCAGGAGCACCCAGTTTGCTGGGTGCATACAGGATAAACAGCGAGTCAGTTCTCCTGACTCTAGCCGTCCTGGAAACATAATTTTTCAAGGCCCTGACTACGTCCAGTAACCTGGAATCCTCCAAGTCCCTAGTAGCCGCGAGCACTACAATAGGTTGGTTCAAGTGAAAAGCTGATACCACCTTAGGGAGAAACTGGGGACGAGTCCTCAATTCTGCCCTATCCATATGGAAAATCAGATAAGGACTTTTATATGACAAAGCCGCCAATTCTGATACACGCCTGGCCGAAGCCAAGGCCAATAACATGACCACTTTCCGCGTGAGATATTTTAGATCCACGGTTTTTAGTGGCTCACACCAATGTGATTTTAAGAAACTCAACACCACGTTGAGAACCCAAGGTGCCACTGGAGGCACAACCGGGGGCTGAATATGCAGCACTCCTTTTACAATGTCTGAACTTCAGGTACTGAAGCTAGTTCTTTCTGGAAGAAAATCGACAGAGCCGAGATCTGTACCTTAATGGAGCCTAATTTTAGGCCCATAGACACTCCTGCTTGTAGGAAATGCAGAAATCGACCTAGTTGAAATTCCTCTGTTGGGGCCTTTTTTGGCCTCACACCAAGCAACATATTTTCGCCATATGCGGTGATAATGTTTTGCAGTTACATCTTTCCTGGCTTGAATCAGCGTAGGAATGACTTCCTCCGGAATGCCCTTTTCCTTTAGGATCCGGCGTTCAACCGCCATGCCGTCAAAACGTAGCCGCGGTAAGTCTTGGAACAGACAGGGCCCCTGCTGCCGCAGGTCCTGTCTGAGCGACAGAGGCCATGGGTCCTCTGATATAATTTCTTGAAGTTCTGGGTACCAAGCTCTTCTTGGCCAATCCGGAACCACGAGTATCGGTCTTACTCCTCGCCTTCCTATTATTCTTAGTACCTTTTGTATGAGAGGCAGAGGGGGGAACACATAAACCGACTGGTACACCCACGGTGTTACCAGAGCGTCCACAGCTATCGCCTGATGGTCCCTTGACCTGGCGCAATATCTTTTATAGCTTTTTGTTGAGGCGGGACGCCATCATGTCCACCTGTGGCCTTTCCCAATGGTGTACAATCCTTTGGAAGACTTCTGGATGAAATCCCCACTCTCCCGGGTGGAGGTCGTGTCTGCTGAGAAGATCTTCTTCCCAGTCGTCCACTCCGGGAATGAACACTGCTGACAGTGTTAACACATGATTTTCCGCCCATCGGAGAATCCTTGTGGCTTCTGCCATCGCCATCCTGCTTCTTGTGCCGCCCCGTTGGTTTACATGGGCGACTGCCGTGATGTTGTCTGATTGGATCAGTACCGGCTGGTTTTGAAGCAGAGGCCTTGCCTGACTCAGGGCATTGTAAATGGCCCTCAGTTCCAGAATATTTATGTGTAGGGAAGTCACCTGACTTGACCAAAGTCCCTGGAAGTTTCTTCCCTGTGTGACTGCCCCCCAGCCTCAAAGGCTGGCATCCATGGTCACTAGGACCTAGTCCTGTATGCCGAACCTGCGGCCCTCTTGAAGATGGGCACTCTGCAGCCACCACAGTAGAGATAACCCTGTCTTCAAGGACCAGGGTATCAGCCGATGCATCTGAAGATGTGATCCGGACCACTTGTCCAACAGGTCCCACTGAAAAGTTCTTGCATGGAACCTACCGAATGGGATTGCTTCGTAGGAAGCTACCATTTTTCCCAGGACTCGCGTGCAATGATGCACCGATACCTGTTTTGGCTTCAGGAGGTCTCTGACTAGAGATGACAGCTCCTTGGCTTTCTCCTCCGGGAGAAACACTTATTTCTGTTCTGTGTCCAGAACCATCCCCAGGAACAGTAGACGTGTCGTAGGAACCAGCTGTGACTTTGGACTGTTTAGAATCCAACCGTGCTGTTGTAGCACTTTCCAAAATAGTGCTACCCCGACTAGCAACTGCTCCTTGGACCTTGCCCTTATAAGGAGATTGTCCAAGTACGGGATAATTAAAACTCCCTTTTTTCGAAGGAGTATCATCATTTCGGCCATTACCTTGGTAAACACCCTCGGTGCCATGTACAGTCCAAACGGCAGTGTCTGGACTTGGTAATGGTAATCCTGTACCACAAATCTGAGGTACTCCTGGCGAGGATGGTAAATGGGGACATGTAGGTAAGCATCCTTGATGTCCCGGGATCCCATGTAATCCCCCTCGTCCAGGCTTGCAATAACCGCCCTGAGCGATTCCATCTTGAACTTGAATATTTTTATGTATGTGTTCAAGGATTTTAAATATAAAATGGGTCACACCGAACAATGCGGTTTCGGTACCCCAAACCGTGTGGAATAGTAACCCCATCCTTGTTGAAGTAGGGGCACCTTGAGTATTACCTGCTGGGAATACAGCTTATTAATTGCCTCTAGCGCAGCCTCCCTGCCTGAGGGAGTTGTCGGCAAGGCATATTTGAGGAAACGGCGGGGGGGCAGACATCTCGAATTCCAGCTTGTACCCCTGAAATACTACTTGAATGAAACAGGGATCCACCTGTGAGCGAGCCCACTGATCGCTGAAATATTTAAGACGGCCCCCCACCGTACCTGGCTACACCTGTGGAGCCCCCGCGTCATGCTGTGGACTCCGAGGAAGCGAGAGAAGAATTTTGATTCTGGGAACAGGCTGACTGGTGCAGCTTTTTCCCTCTTCCCATGTCTCTGTACAGAAAGGAAGCGCCTTTGACCCGCTTGCTTTTCTGAAGCCGAAAGGACTGTACCTGATAATACAGTGCTTTCTTAGTCTGTGAGGAAACCGGAGGTAAAAATATTTCTTCCCAGCTGTTGCTGTGGATACGAGGTCTCAGAGACCATCCCCAAATAATTCCTCACCCTTATAAGGCAGAATCTCTATGCGCCTTTTAAAGTCAGCATCACCTGTCCAGTGACAGGTCTCTAATACCCTCCTGACAGAATGGACATTACATTCATTTTGGATGCCAGCCGGCAAAATATCCCTCTGTGCATCCCTCATATATAAGACGACGTCTTTAATATGTTCTTATGTTTGACAGGGTCACCGACCACGCTGCAGCAGCACGATCTGCAGGTCTCAGTCTAGTACCTGAGTGTGTAAATACAGACTTCAGGATAGCCTCCTGCTTTTTATCAACAGGTACCTTCAAAGTGGCCGTTCCTAAAACGGCAGTGCCACCTTTTTTGACAACCGTGTGAGCGCCTTATCCACCCTAGGGGATATCTCCCAGCGTAACTTATCCTCTGGCGGGAAAGGGTACGCCATCAGTAACTTTTTAGAAATTACCAGTTTCTTATCGGGGGGAACCCACGCTTTTCACACACTTCATTCATCTGATGGGGGAACAAAACACTGCCTGCTTTTTCTCCCCAAACATAAAACCCTTTTTTAGTGGTACCTGGGTTAATGTCAGAAATGTGTAACACATTTTTTATTGCCGGGATCAAGTCACGGATGTTCCTAGTGGATTGTGTATATGTCTCAACCTTGTCGACACTGGAGTCAGACTCCGTGTCGACATCTGTGTCTGCCATCTGAGTGAGCGGGCGTTTTTGAGCCCCTGATGGCCTTTGAGACGCCTGGGCAGGCGCGGACTGAGAAGCCGGCTGTCCCACAGCTGTTACGTCATCCACCCTTTTATGTAAGGAGTTGACACTGTCGGTTTATACCTTTCACCTAACCCTCCACTCTGGTGTCGGCCCCACAGGGGGCGACATCACATTTATCGGCATCTGCTCCGTCACCATATAAGCCTCCTCATTAAACATGTCGACACAGCCGTACCGACACACCGCACACACACAGGGAATGCTCTGACTGAGGACAGGACCCCACAAAGCCCTTTGGGGAGACAGAGAGAGAGTATGCCAGCACACACCAGAGCGCTATATAATGTGGGGATTAACACTATAACTGAGTGAAATTTCCCCAATAGCTGCTTGTATATATAATATTGCGCCTAAATTTAGTGCCCCCCCTCTCTTTTTAACCCTTTGAGCCTGAAAACTACAGGGGAGAGCCTGGGGAGCTTTCTTCCAGCTGCACTGTGAAGAGAAAATGGCGCCAGTGTGTCTGAGGGAGATAGCTCCGCCCCTTTTTCGCGGACTTTTCTCCCGCTTTTTTCTGGATTCTGGCAGGGGTATTTACCACATATATAGCCTCTGGGGCTATATATTGTGGTATTTTTGCCAGCCAAGGTGTTTTTATTGCTGCTCAGGGCGCCCCCCCCAAGCGCCCTGCACCCTCAGTGACCGGAGTGTGAAGTGTGTATGAGGAGCAATGGCGCACAGCTGCAGTGCTGTGCGCTACCTTGGTGAAGACTGATGTCTTCTGCCGCCGATTTTCCGGACCTCTTCTTGCTTCTGGCTCTGTAAGGGGGACGGCGGCGCGGCTCCGGGACCGAACACCAAGGCTGGGCCTGCGGTCGATCCCTCTGGAGCTAATGGTGTCCAGTAGCCTAAGAAGCCCAAGCTGGCTGCAAGCAGGCAGGTTCGCTTCTTCTCCCCTTAGTCCCTCGCTGCAGTGAGCCTGTTGCCAGCAGGTCTCACTGAAAATAAAAATAAGAATTTACTTACCGATAATTCTATTTCTCATAGTCCGTAGTGCAGGGGTCTTCAACCTTTAAGACAGTGTGGGCCACATAAAAAAATGAAACGAAGCCGAGGGCCACTAAGCTATACTGCGGTATTTAGAATCTAAATTTTAATTTATGATTGTAATGGAGACCTTTTCTAGACTCATAAGACCATAAAAAAGACTTCAAAAGATAATTATTGTAATTTAATGAATGAAACATGGTCTACTTTACCTTTGTTATTATAATAAGTTCATATCAGTGGGAAACTTGGCATTGTTTTTGCTTGGCCAGCTTGTCGATGTTGGCATCAATGTTAGAAGTCGCTATGCGCAGAGTATTCTCAAGATGTTGGTCTGTAAGCACTGAACTGGACTCATACGGCAGTATCACTGGACTGGTGGGTATAATGTGGGCATGCTTTCACAATATTGCTGCTGTCTGTCTGTGATGGGGGGAGGGAGGGTATGATAGCGCCTATGTCAAGACATAGGTGCTATCATACCCTCCCTCCTCCCCATCACAGACAGACAGCAGCATTGTCAAAGCATGCTCCCTGCCATCTCTGCTCTTAATACTTAATACACCCCCTGCTGGGTCCCCCGCCACGCCCCCTGCCCTCAATACTAATTTATTCACTGCCATGCTCAGGCTGCCGCACCCCCGTCCCCGCCGCTCCCGCACGCCGGGTTCCTGCACTGCCCCCTGCCCTCAACACTTATACACTTTTATTCTCCTGCCGCAGCCCCCCCCCCCCCCCGCGCCGGGTCCCCGCCGCACACAGCCATGCTCAGGCTGCATACATGCTGCCGCACCCCCTCCGCTCCCGCCCGCCGGGTTCCCGCACTGCCCCCTGCTCTCAATGGTAACTTGCCGCACCCCCCCCAGCCGGGTCCCCGCCGCTCTCACCCACCTATTCAACACTGCAGGCGGAGGGAGACACAGGGAGGGAGACACAGTAAGGGTGACCAGACCACTGACCAGCCTAAGAGGAGCTACTCCCCTTCTTCACAGGCAACCAGTGACAGTGCGGGGGAGTCACAGGACTCCGGGAAAGGGAAAAAATTTTTTTTTTTTTTTTTGTGTTCATATGTGCGCTGCGGGCGGGCGCGTCGGCGGGCCATGGAAACCATAGCAGCGGGCCACCTGTGGCCCGCGGGCCACGGGTTGAAGACCCCTGCCGTAGTGGATGCTGGGGACTCCGAAAGGACCATGGGGAATAGCGGCTCCGCAGGAGACTGGGCACAAAGTAAAAGCTTTAGGACTAGCTGGTGTGCACTGGCTCCTCCCCCTATGACCCTCCTCCAAGCCTCAGTTAGGATACTGTGCCCGGACGAGCGTACACAATAAGGAAGGATTTTGAATCCCGGGTAAGACTCATACCAGCCACACCAATCACACCGTACAACTTGTGATCTGAACCCAGTTAACAGCATGATAACAGAAGGAGCCTCTGAAAAGATGGCTCACAACAACAATAACCCGATTTTTGTAACAATAACTATGTACAAGTAATGCAGACAATCCGCACTTGGGATGGGCGCCCAGCATCCACTACGGACTATGAGAAATAGAATTATCGGTAAGTAAATTCTTATTTTCTCTAACGTCCTAGTGGATGCTGGGGACTCCGAAAGGACCATGGGGATTATACCAAAGCTCCCAAACGGGCGGGAGAGTGCGGATGACTCTGCAGCACCGAATGAGAGAACTCCAGGTCCTCCTCAGCCAGGGTATCAAATTTGTAGAATTTAGCAAACGTGTTTGCCCCTGACCAAGTAGCTGCTCGGCAAAGTTGTAAAGCCGAGACCCCTCGGGCAGCCGCCCAAGATGAGCCCACTTTCCGTGTGGAATGGGCTTTTACAGATTTTGGCTGTGGCAGGCCTGCCACAGAATGTGCAAGCTGAATTGTACTACAAATCCAACGAGCAATCGTCTGCTTAGAAGCAGGAGCACCCAGCTTGTTGGGTGCATACAGGATAAACAGCGAGTCAGATTTTCTGACTCCAGCCGTCCTGGAAACATATATTTTCAGGGCCCTGACTACGTCCAGCAACTTGGAATCCTCCAAGTCCCTAGTAGCCGCAGGCACCACAATAGGTTGGTTTAAGTGAAATGCTGAAACCACCTTAGGGAGAAATTGAGGACGAGTCCTCAATTCTGCCCTGTCCGTATGAAAAATTAGGTAAGGGCTTTTATAGGATAAAGCCGCCAATTCTGATACACGCCTGGCTGAAGCCAGGGCTAACAGCATTACCACTTTCCATGTGAGATATTTCAAGTCCACAGTGGTGAGTGGTTCAAACCAATGTGATTTTAGGAATCCCAACACTACATTGAGATCCCAAGGTGCCACTGGAGGCACAAAAGGAGGCTGTATATGCAGTACTCCCTTGACAAACGTCTGAACTTCAGGAACAGAAGCTAGTTCTTTTTGGAAGAATATCGACAGGGCCGAAATTTGAACCTTAATGGACCCTAATTTGAGGCCCATAGACAGTCCTGTTTGCAGGAAATGCAGGAATCGACCCAGTTGAAATTCCTCCGTAGGGGCCTTCCTGGCCTCGCACCACGCAACATATTTACGCCAAATACGGTGATAATGTTGTACGGTTACATCCTTCCTGGCTTTGATCAGGGTAGGGATGACTTCATCCGGAATGCCTTTTTCCTTCAGGATCCGGCGTTCAACCGCCATGCCGTCAAACGCAGCCGCGGTAAGTCTTGGAACAGACATGGTCCCTGCAGGAGCAGGTCCTGTCTTAGAGGTAGAGGCCACGGGTCTTCTGTGAGCATCTCTTGAATTTCCGGGTACCAAGTCCTTCTTGGCCAATCCGGAGCCACGAGTATAGTCTTTACTCCTCTCTTTCTTATGATTCTCAGTACTTTTGGTATGAGAGGAAGAGGAGGGAACACATACACTGACCGGTACACCCACGGTGTTACCAGAGCGTCCACAGCTATTGCCTGAGGGTCCCTTGACCTGGAGCAATATCTGTCCAGTTTTTTGTTGAGGCGAGACGCCATCATGTCCACCTTTGGTTTTTCCCAACGGTTTACAATCATGTGGAAGACTTCTGGGTGAAGTCCCCACTCCCCCGGGTGAAGATCGTGTCTGCTGAGGAAGTCTGCTTCCCAGTTGTCCACTCCCGGAATGAACACTGCTGACAGTGCTATCACATGATTTTCCGCCCAGCGAAGAATCCTTGCCACTTCCGTCATTGCCCTCCTGCTTCTTGTGCCGCCCTGTCTATTTACGTGGGCGACTGCCGTGATGTTGTCCGACTGGATCAATACTGGCTGACCCTGAAGCAGAGGCCTTGCCTGACTTAGGGCATTGTAAATGGCCCTTAGTTCCAGGATATTTATGTGAAGTGACGTTTCCATGCTTGACCACAAGCCCTGGAAATTTTTTCCCTGTGTGACTGCTCCCCAGCCTCTCAGGCTGGCATCCGTGGTCACCAGGACCCAATCCTGAATGCCGAATCTGCGGCCCTCTAGGAGATGAGCACTCTATAACCACCACAGGAGAGACACCCTTGTCCTTGGAGACAGGGTTATCCGCTGATGCATTTGAAGATGCGATCCGGACCATTTGTCTAGCAGATCCAACTGAAAAGTTCTTGCGTGGAATCTGCCGAATGGAATCGCTTCGTAAGAAGCCACCATCTTTCCCAGGACCCTTGTGCACTGATGCACTGACACCTGGCCTGGTCTTAGGAGTTTCCTGACTAGGTCGGATAACTCCCTGGCTTTCTCTTCCGGGAGAAACACCTTTTTCTGTACTGTGTCCAGAATCATCCCTAGGAACAGCAGACGTGTCGTCGGAATCAGCTGCGATTTTGGAATATTTAGAATCCATCCGTGCTGTCGTAGTACTATTTGAGATAGTGCTACTCCGACCTCTAACTGTTCTCTGGACCGTGCCCTTATCAGGAGATCGTCCAAGTAAGGGATAATTAAGACGCCTTTTCTTCGAAGAAGAATCATCATTTCGGCCATTACCTTGGTAAAGACCCGGGGTGCCGTGGACAATCCAAACGGCAGCGTCTGAAACTGATAGTGACAGTTCTGTACCACAAACCTGAGGTACCCTTGGTGAGAAGTGCAAATTGGGACAGGGAGGTAAGCATCCTTGATGTCCAGAGACACCATGTAGTCCCCTTCTTCCAGGTTCGCTATCACTGCTCTGAGTGACTCCATCTTGAACTTGAACCTTTTTATGTAAGTGTTCAAGGCTTTCAGATTTAAAATGGGTCTCACCGAGCCGTCCGGCTTCGGTACCACAAACAGCGTGGAGTAATACCCCTTTCCCTGTTGTAGGAGGGGTACCTTGATTATCACTTGCTGGGAATACAGCTTGTGAATGGCTTCCAATACCGCCTCCCTGTCGGGGGTAGACGTTGGTAAAGCAGACTTCAGGAACCGGCGAGGGGGAGACGTCTCGAATTCCAATTTGTACCCCTGAGATACTACCTGCAGGATCCAGGGGTCCACTTGCGAGTGAGCCCACTGCGCGCTGAAATTCTTGAGACGGGCCCCCACCGTGCCTGAGTCCGCTTGTAAGGCCCCAGCGTCATGCTGAGGACTTGGCAGAAGCGGGGGAGGGCTTCTGTTCGTGGGAAGAAGCTGTCTGTTGCAGTCTTTTTCCCCTTCCTCTGCCCCGGGGCAGATATGAGTGGCCTTTTGCCCGCTTGCCCTTATGGGGACGAAAGGACTGAGCCTGAAAAGACGGTATCTTTTTCTGCTGCGAGGTGACTTGGGGTAAAAAGGTGGATTTCCCAGCCGTTGCCGTGGCCACCAGGTCCGATAGACCGCCCCCAAATAACTCCTCCCCTTTATACGGCAATACTTCCATATGCCGTTTGGAATCCGCATCCCCTGACCACTGTCGCGTCCATAATCCTCTTCTGGCAGAAATGGACATCGCACTTACTCTTGATGCCAGAGTGCAAATGTCTCTCTGTGCATCTCGCATATATAGGAATGCATCCTTTAAATGCTCTATAGTCAATAATATATTGTCCCTGTCCAGGGTATCAATATTTTCAGTCAGGGAATCCGACCAAGCCACCCCAGCACTGCACATCCAGGCTGAGGCGATTGCTGGTCGCAGTATAACACCAGTATGAGTGTATATACTTTTAAGGATATTTTCCAGCCTCCTATCTGCTGGCTCCTTAAGGGTGGCCGTTTCTGGAGACGGTAACGCCTCTTGTTTTGATAAGCGTGCGAGCGCCTTATCCACCCTAGGGGGTGTTTCCCAACGAGCCCTAACCTCTGGTGGGAAGGGATATAGTGCCAATAATTTTTTAGAAATTAGCAGTTTTTTGTCAGGGGTAACCCACGCTTCATCACACACTTCATTCAATTCATCTGATTCAGGAAAAACTACGGGTAGTTTTTTCACACCCCACATAATACCCCTTTTTGTGGTACTTGCAGTATCAGAGATGTGCAAAACCTCCTTCATTGCCGTGATCATGTAACGTGTGGCCCTACTGGAAAATATGTTTGTTTCTTCACCGTCGACACTGGAGTCAGTGTCTGGGTCCGTGTCGACCCACTGAGGTAACGGGCGTTTAATAGCCCCTGACGGTGTTTGAGATGCCTGGACAGGCACTAACTGAGCTGCCGGCTGTCTCATGTCGTCAACAGTTTTCTGTAACGTGCCGACACTGTCACATAATTCCTTAATTACGGCCATCCATTCAGGTGTCGACTCCCTAGGGGGTGACATCACCATTATAGGCAATTGCTCCGCCTCCACATCATTTTCCTCCTCATACATGTCGACACACACGTACCGACACCCAGCACACACACAGGGAATGCTCTGATAGAGGACAGGACCCACTTAGCCCCTTGTGGAGACAGAGGGAGAGTTTGCCAGCACACACCAGAGCGCTATATATGTATAGGGACAACCTTACAATAAGTGTCTATCCCTTATAGCTGCTTATATTAGTTATTTTGCCAAATAAGTGCCCCCCTCTCTTTTTTACCCTGTTTCTGTAGTTGCAGGATGCAGGGGAGATTCTGGGAGCCTTCCTACCAGCGGAGCTGTGTGGGAAAAATGGCGCTGTGTGCTGAGGAGATAGGCCCCGCCCCCTTCACGGCGGGCTCTTCTCCCGCTTTTTTTTGGAAAACTGGCAGGGGTTAAATACATCCATATAGCCCAGGAGCTATATGTGATGTATTTTTTGCCAAATAAGGTAAATTCATTGCTTCCCAGGGCGCCCCCCCCCCCCAGCGCCCTGCACCCTCAGTGACCGAAGTGTGAAGTGTGCTGAGAGCAATGGCGCACAGCTGCAGTGCTGTGCGCTACCTTATGAAGACAGGAAAGTCTTCTGCCGCCGATTTATGGACCTCTTCTTGCTTCAGCATCTGTATGGGGGCCGGCGGCGCGGCTCCGGGACCCATCCATGGCTGGGCCTGTGATCGTCCCTCTGGAGCTAATGTCCAGTAGCCTAAGAAGCCCAATCCACTCTGCACGCAGGTGAGTTCGCTTCTTCTCCCCTTAGTCCCTCGATGCAGTGAGCCTGTTGCCAGCAGGTCTCACTGAAAATAAAAAACCTATTTAAACTTTTACTCTAAGCAGCTCAGGAGAGCCACCTAGATTGCACCCTTCTCGTTCGGGCACAAAATCTTAACTGAGGCTTGGAGGAGGATCATAGGGGGAGGAGCCAGTGCACACCAGCTAGTCCTAAAGCTTTTACTTTGTGCCCAGTCTCCTGCGGAGCCGCTATTCCCCATGGTCCTTTCGGAGTCCCCAGCATCCACTAGGACGTTAGAGAAAAACCTAATTCTATACTTTCTTTCTAGAAGCTCAGGAGAGCCCCTAGTGTGCATCCAACCTCGGCCGGGCACAAATTCTAACTGAGGCTTGGAGGAGGGTCATAGTGGGAGGAGCCAGTGCACACCAGGTGACCTAAAGCTTTCTTTAGTTGTGCCCAGTCTCCTGCGGAGCCGCTATTCCCCATGGTCCTTACGGAGTTCCCAGCATCCACTAGGACGTCAGAGAAACAAACATTGTTTGATACCTGAAATTGTGTATTCGGGTGTCTGCCGGCCGTCTACCGGAGCCTGGCCAGCTCATCCGAAACTGGACCAGTCGCTGTCATTTCGTCATAGGCGTCGAACCCTGATGGACTTGACGTGTCCGCCTCCTTTACCTGCAGTATCAGACGAACTGCTGTATAATGCACCTGGATATTCTGAGACACTGGTTCAGACCCCACAGAAAACAGACATCATCAGTATTGTAACATGGAAGGTTAGCAATGTTGCTTTAGAAAGCTGGAGAAGGTGAAATGACTTAAAAGGTCTCTGGTTAACAGTGAGATTACCTGCATAATCTGAGCTGTTCAAACAGGAGTGTCCCGCAGGTGCGTGGAGGGCTAAGTAGATGGCTCCACCGCATACTTTACACCTAAGAGGGAATTCTTTGACTATCCCAGGTGAGAAACGAAAGGAGAAAAGGTGGGTTAAATAAACACAGCCCTATGTAAGGTCTGCACTAAAATGTGTGACTGACGCGATTCAACTAAACTTTCTGGAGCAGCGGAGACCTGAACCAGTAGCGCTGCGCTGTGGGACAGGAGTCTTAGCCACTAGGCTATAGGAGCTCCCCTTAAAGTTGTATTTTTTTTTTTTTTTTTTTTTTTTATGCTTGGGATTCAAACCCTTGTCTTTCAGGTACCCGCTACTAGCGTACTGAGCCACAGCGCTATTTGTCCGATACCTTAAACACATTCCCCAAATTACAAATAGCATTAGTACCAAGTGACACCAAGGAATAATAAAGGGAAGGCAACACCCCGCCCTGTATGTAGTGTACCTTAATTTAGGTGCACCAGATGTTTTTCTGAGGTTCCGCTGGCTTTCCAAAATGGTGACCAGCCTGTGTAATGTATATGTGTGTGTGCATGTATCCACACACACATTATATATATTATATATATATTATATATATATATATATATATATATATATATATATATATATATATATATATATACATACATATACATACATACATACATACATACATACATACATACATACATATATATATACACATACATACACATATATATATACATATACACATATATACCCATATACACACATATATACACATACACTCACACAGTGAACCCAACAGGGTAGATAAAATAAGAATTTACTCACCGGTAATTCTATTTCTCGTAGTCCGTAGTGGATGCTGGGAACTCCGTAAGGACCATGGGGAATAGCGGGCTCCGAAGGAGGCTGGGCACTCTAGAAAGATTTATGACTACCTGGTGTGCACTGGCCCCTCCCACTATGACCCTCCTCCCGGACGAGCTGACATAATAAGGAAGGATTTAGAATCCCGGGTAAGACTCTTACCAGCCACACCAATCACACCGTACAACTCGTGATACTATATCCAGTTTGACAGTATGAAAAACAACTGAGCCTCTCAACAGATGGCTCAACAATAACCCTTTAGTTAACAATAACTATTTACAAGTATTGCAGACAATCCGCACTTGGGATGGGCGCCCAGCATCCACTACGGACTACGAGAAATAGAATTACCGGTGAGTAAATTCTTATTTTCTCTGACGTCCTAGTGGATGCTGGGAACTCCGTAAGGACCATGGGGATTATACCAAAGCTCCCAAACGGGCGGGAGAGTGCGGATGACTCTGTAGCACCGAATGAGAGAACTCCAGGTCCTCCTCAGCCAGGGTATCAAATTTGTAGAATTTAGCAAACGTGTTTGCCCCTGACCAAGTTGCAGCTCGGCAAAGTTGTAAAGCCGAGACCCCTCGGGCAGCCGCCCAAGATGAGCCCACCTTCCTTGTGGAATGGGCATTTACAGATTTTGGCTGTGGTATGCCTGCCACAGAATGTGCAAGCTGAATTGTACTACAAATCCAGCGAGCAATAGACTGCTTAGAAGCAGGAGCACCCAGCTTGTTGGGTGCATACAGGATAAACAGCGAGTCAGATTTTCTGACTCCAGCCGTCCTGGAAACATATATTTTCAGGGCCCTGACAACGTCTAGCAACTTGGAGTCCTCCAATTCACTAGTAGCCGCCGGCACCACAATAGGCTGGTTCAGGTGAAATGCTGACACCACCTTAGGGAGAAATTGGGGACGAGTCCTCAACTCTGCCCCATCCATATGGAAAATCAGATAAGGGCTTTTACATGATAAAGCCGCCAATTCTGACACTCGCCTGGCTGAAGCCAAGGCTAATAACATGACCACTTTCCACGTGAGATATTTCAGATCCACGGTTTTTAGTGGCTCAAACCAATGTGATTTTAAGAAACTCAACATCACGTTGAGATCCCAAGGTGCCACAGGAGGCACAAATGGGGGCTGAATATGCAGCACTCCTTTCACAAATGTCTGAACTTCAGGTACTGAAGCTAGTTCTTTTTGAAAGAAAATCGACAGAGCCGAGATCTGTACTTTAATGGAGCCTAGTTTTAGGCCCATATCCACTCCTGCTTGCAGGAAATGCAGAAATCGACCTAGTTGAAATTCCTCTGTTGGGGCCTTATTGGCCTCGCACCATGCAACATATTTCCGCCATATGCGGTGATAATGCGTTGCCGTAACATCTTTCCTGGCCTTAATAAGCGTAGGAATGACTTCTTCCGGAATACCCTTTTCCTTTAGGATCCGGTGTTCAACCGCCATGCCGTCAAACGCAGCCGCGGTAAGTCTTGGAACAGACAGGGCCCCTGCTGTAACAGGTCCTGTCTGAGCGGTAGAGGCCACGGGTCCTCTGAGAGCATCTCTTGAAGTTCCGGGTACCACGCTCGTCTTGGCCAATCCGGAACCACGAGAATTGTGTTTACTCCTCGCTTTCTTATTATTCTCAATACCTTTGGAATGAGAGGCAGAGGAGGGAACACATAAACCGACTGGTACACCCACGGTGTCACTAGAGCGTCCACAGCTATCGCCTGAGGGTCCCTTGACCTGGCGCAATATCTTTTTAACTTTTTGTTGAGACGGGACGCCATCATGTCCACCTGTGGTTTTTCCCAACGGTTTACCAGCATCTGGAAGACTTCTGGGTGAAGTCCCCACTCTCCCGGGTGGAGGTCGTGTCTGCTGAGGAAGTCTGCTTCCCAGTTGTCCACTCCCGGAATGAACACTGCTGACAGTGCTAGTACATGATTCTCCGCCCATCGGAGAATTCTTGTGGCTTCTGCCATCGCCATCCTGCTTCTTGTGCCGCCCTGTCGATTTACATGGGCGACTGCCGTGATGTTGTCTGACTGGATCAGCACCGGCTGGTGTAGGAGCAGGGATTTTGCTTGACTTAGGGCATTGTAGATGGCCCTTAGTTCCAGAATATTTATGTGAAGGGAAGTCTCCTGACTCGACCATAGTCCTTGGAAGTTTCTTCCCTGTATGACTGCCCCCCAGCCTCGAAGGCTGGCATCCGTGGTCACCAGGACCCAGTCCTGTATGCCGAACCTGCGGCCCTCTAGAAGATGGGCACTCTGCAGCCACCACAGTAGAGACACCCTGGTTCTTGGAGACAGGGTTATTAAGCGATGCATCTGAAGATGCGATCCGGACCACTGGTCCAACAGGTCCCACTGAAAGATTCTGGCATGGAACCTGCCGAAGGGAATTGCTTCGTAAGAAGCCACCATCTTTCCCAGGACCCGTGTGCAGCGATGCACTGATACCTGTTTTGGTTTCAGGAGGTCTCTGACTAGAGATGACAACTCCCTGGCTTTCTCCTCCGGGAGAAACACTTTCTTCTGGACTGTATCCAGAATCATACCCAGGAACAGTAGCCGTGTCGTCGGAACCAGCTGTGACTTTGGGATATTCAGAATCCAGCCGTGCTGCTGCAGCACCTCCTGAGATAGTGCTACTCCCACCAACAACTGTTCCTTGGACCTCGCTTTTATTAGGAGATCGTCCAAGTACGGGATAATTAAAACTCCCTTTTTTCGAAGGAGTATCATCATTTCCGCCATAACCTTGGTAAATACCCTCGGTGCCGTGGACAGGCCAAACGGCAGCGTCTGGAATTGGTAATGGCAATCCTGTACCACAAATCTGAGGTACTCCTGGTGAGGATGGTAAATGGGGACATGCAAGTAAGCATCCTTGATGTCCAGGGATACCATGTAATCCCCCTCGTCCAGGCTTGCAATAACCGCCCTGAGCGATTCCATCTTGAACTTGAATTTTTTTATGTACGTGTTCAAGGATTTTAAATTTAAAATGGGTCTTACCGAACCGTCCGGTTTCGGTACCACAATATAGTGTGGAATAATAACCCCGGCCTTGTTGAAGTAGGGGTACCTTGATTATCACCTGCTGGGAATACAGCTTGTGAATTGCCGCTAGCACCGCCTCCCTGTCTGAGGGAGCAATCGGCAAGGCAGATTTTAGGAACCGGTGGGGTGGGGACGCCTCGAATTCCAGTTTGTACCCTTGAGATACTATTTGCAGGATCCAGGGATCCACCCGTGAGCGAGCCCACTGATCGCTGAAATTCTTGAGGCGACCCCCCACCGTACCTGGCTTCGCCTGTGGAGCCCCACCGTCATGCGGCGGACTTGGAAGAAGAAGCGGGGGAGGACTTTTGCTCCTGGGAACCTGCTGTTTGTTGCAGCCTTTTTCCCCTACCTCTGCCTCTGGACAGAAAGAACCCGCCTTTTCCACGCCTGTTTTTCTGGGTCCGAAAGGACTGAACCTGATAAAACGGCGCCTTCTTAGGCTGTGAGGGGACATGGGGTAAAAATGCTGACTTCCCAGACGTTGCTGTGGAAACTAGGTCCGAGAGACCATCCCCAAATAATTCCTCACCCTTATATGGCAACACTTCCATGTGCTTTTTAGAATCTGCATCTCCTGTCCACTGGCGAGTCCATAAGCCTCTCCTAGCAGAAATGGACAATGCACTTACTTTAGATGCCAGTCGGCAGATTTCCCTCTGTGCATCTCTCATATATAAGACTGAGTCTTTTATATGGTCTATGGTTAACAGGATCGTGTCTCTGTCTAATGTGTCAATATTTTCTGACAGTTTATCTGACCACGCAGCGGCAGCACTGCACATCCAAGCTGACGCAATAGCTGGCCTAAGTATAATGCCTGAGTGTGTATATACAGACTTCAGGATCGCCTCCTGCTTTCTATCAGCAGGTTCCTTGAGGGCGGCCGTATCCGGAGACGGTAGTGCCACCTTTTTAGACAAACGTGTGAGCGCTTTATCCACCCTGGGGGGTGTTTCCCAACGTGACCTATCCTCTGGCGGGAAAGGGAACGCCATTAGTACCTTCTTAGGAATTACCAATTTTTTATCAGGGAAAGCCCACGCTTCTTCACACACTTCATTTAATTCATCTGATGGGGGAAAAACTACAGGTAGTTTTTTCTCCCCAAACATAATACCCTTTTTAGTGGTACCTGTAGTTATATCAGAAATGTGTAACACCTCTTTCATTGCCTCAATCATGCAGTGAATGGCCTTAGTGGGCATCAGGTTAGACTCATTGTCGTCGACACTGGTGTCAGTATCAGTGTCGACATCTGGGTCTGCTTGCGGTAGCGGGCGTTTTAGAGCCCCTGACGACCCATGCGACGCCTGGGCAGGCACGAGCTGAGAAGTCGGCTGTCCCACATTTGGCATGTCGTCAATTTTCTTATGTAAGGAGTCTATACGTGCACTCATTACTTTCCATAAGCTCATCCACTCAGGTGTCTGCCCGCAGGGGGTGACATCCCTTCTAACGGCATCTGCTCCGCCTCCACATCATTATCCTCATCAAACATGTCGACACAGCCGTACCGACACACCGCACACACACAAGGAATGCTCCGAATGAGGACAGGACCCACAAAAGCCCTTTGGGGGGACAGAGTGAGAGTATGCCAGCACACACCAGAGCGCTATATAATGCAGGGACTAACTGAGTTATGTCCCCTATAGCTGCTTTTTCTATATATTATATACTGCGCCTAAATTTAGTGCCCCCCCTCTCTGTTTTTACCCTGTTCTGTAGTGTAGACTGCAGGGGAGAGCCAGGGAGCTTCCTTCCAGCGGATCTGTGAAGGAGAAATGGCGCCAGTGTGCTGAGAGATAGCTCCGCCCCTTTTCCGCTGACTATTCTCCCGCTTTTTTCCATATTCTGGCAGGGGTATTTTCCACATATATAGCCTCTGGGACTATATATTGTGGAATTTTTGCCAGCCAAGGTGTTATTATTGCTTCTCAGGGCGCCCCCCCCCCCCAGCGCCCTGCACCCTCAGTGACCGGAGTATGAAGTGTGTATGAGGAGCAATGGCGCACAGCTGCAGTGCTGTGCGCTACCTTGGTGAAGACTGATGTCTTCTGCCGCCGTTTTTCCGGACCTCTTCTTGCTTCTGGCTCTGTAAGGGGGACGGCGGCACGGCTCCGGGACCGAACACCAAGGACTGGGCCTGCGGTCGATCCCTCTGGAGCTAATGGTGTCCAGTAGCCTAAGAAGCCCAATCCGGCTGCAAGCAGGCGAGTTCGCTTCTTCTCCCCTTAGTTCCTCGCTGCAGTGAGCCTGTTGCCAGCAGGTCTCACTGAAAATAAAAAACCTAAATCTATACTTTCTTTCTAAGGGCTCAGGAGAGCCCCTAGTGTGCATCCAACCTCGGCCGGGCACAAAATCTAACTGAGGCTTGGAGGAGGGTCATAGTGGGAGGGGCCAGTGCACACCAGGTAGTCATAAATCTTTCTAGAGTGCCCAGCCTCCTTCGGAGCCCGCTATTCCCCATGGTCCTTACGGAGTTCCCAGCATCCACTAGGACGTCAGAGAAATACTGTCTATGTGAACCTATAGGGTAGATAGGTAAATTAATCTATGCACACTAGTTTTGAATCATTAATGAGCTGAGCCACAGCTCCTGTTATAGAGCAGACTCCCTGATCTACAGCCTCTCTGAAATGCTGGGCAGAGGACTCCCCTGCAGGGAGGAATGGCAGCCAAACTTAGATATTACAAATATTTTAGTATTACAATGCACAGAAAAAACTAAAATCCCACTGAGACAGTAACTGTGCATAGAGACAATGAGCGCTGCGAGCCCGCTGAGTAAAGCGGGAATAAGCTCCTCCCCCAACTCATACCTTCTAAATGTAAGATGGAAAATATCCTGCACCGAACAGCCAGCAGAGGGAAGGTAGCCTGCAGCGGCCGGGGAGCGTCTTGGTATGCTGCAGCGGCCGGGGAGCAATAGGACTGTGAAGCGGTGAGCGTGCAGCGGCCGGGGAGCGGAGCGCGCTGAGCCCGCCGTACAGAGCGGGAGTTAGCTCCGCCCCTCCGTTTCGGCGCCAATTTCAAAACAGACCCGCTTTAGTGTAAACGAAGCGGGAAGCGCCGAGTATCTGCAACATAGCATTGCATGACAAATTCAGTAGGAGTATGCTAATGCACCTACATTCAATAGCAAGTAGCGTCTTCAATGAGGCACACAACACCTAAAGCCTCAGTAATCTTACCAACTACTAGAAACTGGATGAGCTACATTCTTTCATGCCATGTATTCTGCGGCCGGGGAGCGGAGAGCGCTGAGCCCGCTTACAGAGCGGGCTGAAGCTCCACCCCCCCATAATGGCGCCAATTTTAAAATAGTAAGTGCGCCTTTGATACTCTCCACAGACTCTGACTGAGGATTATAGGGGAGCCTCCAAACACCACATAATGTGCACAATTAAATGAAAGTGTAAAACCTACATCATTGTGGAGGGGGAGGGGGGTTTGTACTCACCGCTGTTCAGATGGAGTGGTCCCGACACCGCCGCACTCATCGGTGTTTACACATACTCTGCACGACATAAAAGGCCCCGACATGCGCCGCACGCAGCGGTGTCCGACTTACCGCTGCCTTGCTGTTAGATGGAGTGGCCCCGACACGCGCCGCACGCAGGTGTGTCCGGCCGCTGATACTCACCGCTGCCATGCTGCCGGAATCTTCTGCTGGATGGAGTGGCCCCGACACGCGCCGCACGCAGCGGTGTCCGGCCAACTCAGGAGAGCTCAGTGTCTCCCTCAGCCGGGGCCCATCCCGAGCCGCACGCAGCTGCGATGGGACCCCGCCGGCAGCTCCCGCGGTGCAGACTGGCAGTGGCAGAGCTGCCATCTGTGAGTGTAAGTAAGAAAAATAAAAATAATAAAGAAAAAAGAAAAAATTTCTTCAGCTAAACCCAAGTGAACCAGCTACCTCGGGCACTAAACTAAGACTGGCTTGGAGGCGAGATAGTAGGGGAGGAGCTAGCCACAGAGTGAAGAATTTTAAAGTGCCAGCTCCCAATTACTGCCTACTATTTCCCCATTGTAACTACGCTCCAGTGGCCCCTAGTGGATGAAGGAGAAAATGGATTTGCTACAAACTTTAAAAGAAGCCCTTACTGAACAATATGGGTTGTGTATATTTAGTATTAGAAAGAAACATCATAGACCCTACAAAACTGATCTCACCATGTTCTTTTCATTGCCGGCCCATTTACGGAAAATATGCAGAGACTGACCAGCGTGTAACATCCCCGGAGTTGCAAACACCACCTACAAGTCACAAAGCTATAAATAAGTCTGCTTGTGTTACACAAACTAAGATCTAAGCAACATTTATTGATTTGAAATGGAAGTATCAGCTCAGAACCTGAAAAGTGATTTCACTTTATTTAAATATAGTAACCATTACTATCTGTGTTAGAACACTGAAAAAGTAACTGTATTACAGAAATTCAATTAATACGGAATACATACTCTACAGTGACCGTTCTTAATAAATCAAAGAAATGTGAACACAAGTCACACAGCACTGTAATACATAGGGGGGAATCCAAATGCCGGCGTGTTATAAAAAAAACAAAAAACTTGCAGCGCAGGGTTTTGCTATTCAATAATTGGACTGAAAATGGGACGCAGTGATTTCTAGAGAAGTCACATCATCTTTTTTTCCCCCCTCGCACCTCCAGAGCAAGTCGGATTTTTACTAAAATCGTTATTTTTAGGAAAAATCACCGGGACTTGCTCTGGGCCCCCAATGCCTCCCCCTTCACATGACTAATTAAGCAATTGGAGGTTTCTAATTAGATTAGTTAGGCTGTAATTACTCACGTTCAGAAGCATTGTCTTCTTCTTCCAATGTCAGTAGCCAGGTCTTCTGCAGCAGTGTGAGTATGCAGTGGTTGTGAGGGTGTATGAGTGTCTGTGCGGGGAATCCAATTGCAGATGGGAAATTTTAATAACCTTATGGCACTGGGTTTTTCCCACAGCTATTGAATTACAGGATAGAAAATGAGACACGGTGGTTTCTATAGAAATCACTGCGTCTTTTTTCTAGCACCTCCAGAAAAAGTCTGATTTTTTCCTAAAATCGTTAATTATGGAAAAGTCACCAGGACTTGCCCTGGCACCCCCTCCCTGAGGACTAGTTAGGCAATTGGAAGTTTCCAGTTAGCTTAATTAGTCAGTAATTACTCGACTTCCAAAGTGGGGTCTTTTCCAGCGTTGGGAGCCGGGATGAGTATTTGCTAGGGTGTGTGTGTGACTCCTCCCACCCCCCTATTCTGTGTCATACTCCTGGAGCTGGCTGCTGGGAGAACTACATCTCCCAGCAGCCATGCACCTTCCAGCAACCCCCTCCCCACGATGGCGGGGAGACCACTGGGAGCACAGGAGACCAAAGGAGAGCATAGGACAGGTGAGTATGTTTGCTTTTTTTGGGGGGAAGGGTGGGGGTGTTTCAGATGCAGTGACCATTTTTTCTTATTGCATACCGTGGGTATCGGGGTCGCACATACACAAGGTATTCCACAATTGGGCATACGGTATGCATGTTTTTTTACCTCGCTAAATTTTTCTCCCAACTGACTTCCCCTTAATATGTATTGTTGTAAAATGGAAGCTATTTCCTCACCATAGGACCTGGGTTGTCTGCAAACGCCCGGTCAAAAGCCTTTATGTGCTTAAACTCAAACATGTTCCTCTGTACAAAAGTTTTCCTGATCTTCTGGTTGGTCCATGTAATAAAGAGCTTGTAGTAGTGGTTCGCCTTCTCCGTCAGACCCGTGGAGAAGTAAATAGGGGCTTTCAAATTCATACGTTCCCTGAGGGAGGAGAATCATATTACTATAAGTTCAGGCCTACACGATAAGGAATCTATTGCACATTGATAGATCAGGTTACCCCATGCTGTTCTTAGCTGTCCTTAATGCTGTATTATTCTTATTATCAACTTATATTTAAAGGGTGCCATATAGGGACAAAGGATTTACATAAATATTGAGGGGGGAAAAAAAACATAGGATAACCATAGACACAATAAAGGAATTAGAGACAGCATGTGGGGGTGAGGGTGCGGAGTAGAGAACAGGCTAGGGAGAATCATTGTTTATAAAACAATACTGTTTGTGTATATCTCTGATGTTTTCACAAGTGTGTATGTGCAGACCTGTGCCTGCGATGACACTCACAGTGCCTCCAAAACCATAGTGCAGTTTGGGGGAAGGGGTGGCAGCGCCCAGCGTTTCAGAAAACAGGGACGAGATGTCCCTTTTCTTGGGCATGTGGATGCCAGTGGCTGCATTCTTGGATGCAGCTTCACTGACCTCGGCAGCATGAAAACATCGGTCAGCCTGAGATTTACTCAGAGAACCGATGTAAAGATGTGGCCAAGCTCATTCATCCTAAGGCACAGCCGCAAAGGCACACATGTCGTGGATGCGACTTGGTACGCCAGGCTACAACTATTCGCAGCTGCGATCGCACTACAGAAAGCCTACAGGGCGCAAGCACAATAATGCGCACACGCGCCCCACGCCAGATGCATCGTGGGTGCGCCTAGTGGCAGCCAAGCTGACCTTGGCTATATCTGTACACAGAAATTATCCAATTCTGCGTCCTCAGATACAGCAGTGGATCAGTGATGTCAGCTGGAGGCCTCTATTTACACAAGACACCTGTAGAATTAGCATATTTTCGTACAGCAGTTGCTGTATGAACTGCGGCCATCTCTGAATTGTCTCCATTGATGTCAGAAGTTCCTAGTGAATAAATACACAGTACAGCTCACAAAAAGGCTGTCTCCACACTTTCTAGATGGCCGCTATATGTTAGACAAATATAACCTGACTGAAATGTAAAAATAGATAGACATAAAACAGGTCATATCTGAATCTCTCCATCCACCACACTAGTGTAATCTGTGTTATAAAGACAGCAATACATTCTACCTAAACACAGAACAGATGTTACCAGAATGTTTCCAGCAAGATGCAGAGTTCCTGAGCCCTCCCCAGAGCAAATACAGGAATGAGAACCTACCAGGAGAAAACAGGGTGCATTATTTACCAAAACATAGAGCATATTTATTACACAACTGCAAATTCAACTATCTTATGTATATAGAGAACATGTTAAAGAGTATTCTCTAACAATAAAAAGATATCCTAGGTAATATCCAGCACCAAAGGGTTACAGAATTGGGTTTCTTTAACATCTTGCTCAGGAGAGGAGGGTGCAGCAGACGAGGAACCTTTACAGTAGGTGCCGTGAGATTACAGAGCAGTGGTAGGCGCAAGTAAGAATTCAATTGTTTAAATCGCACCCGATTTGCGATATTAAATTGTCCGCCCTTTATCGCACTCATATCAGTTGGGTTTAGCAGCATAAAAGCAGCAAAACTCGACTAAACCAAGTCCCGTTTGGACGTGTCACTTTTCACGCATTTCAGCTTGCTGACACCAGTTGGTACACGGAGGATAGTATATAAAATGTTTCAGTACCTTTCCACCCTTTTCCACACTCTCGTGAACCTTCTTCAGGAAATCCCGCTCACGGCAACGTTTAGAGTCTCTGATTGTTGTTGCGTACGTGGATTCGGTAATAAGCAGGTCAGGACGACATTTGTCAATCCATGCAGCTCTAAATAATTGAAAAACAAGAACTTTGAAGAGTAAACTTCCTTCCAAACCTCTGGATGAAAATTAGACTATAACCAAACATTTACAAAGGTGATCAGCAGGAGTATAAAGCAATTAAAAGGGAACCCTCAAAATACAATGAATACTGTATGTTGTGTAAACCAAATATTATATATGTATGCGTAGATTTGTTATGCTCTTCACTTTTGTAGTATTTCTACTAATGTTTAATACTATTTAAGTGTGAGGTTACAGTCACTTGTTGCAAAGTAATGGTTTAGAACAAACAAAAAAAGAAAAAAAGAAAAAAAAGTTGTTACTTGAGAATAATTTCATGATAATTTGAACAGTAGAGGGCCCCGTTCCATTGTAATCTATGGGTGATGTTTATTTGAACAGAACAAGCTACACAGCTCTCCCTACCAATACTTGCAGAAAGATATAATTTTCCTGTAATGTTATATCAATCCATCCTCTCTGGTGGGAGCAGATTCACAATTTTTAAACAGCAGCATATAAGTAAAATATCTCCAACATTACTATGGCTTATCGTTGTTCCCATCACTCATAGCTCAGCAACAGTCAGTCATTACAGTGAAGTCTGCAATAAGAGAGCCTACCCTAAATGACGGTCTGGAGTCATGTTGTAATCACCCTGGAAGAAAACAAAAATATAACAATTTTATTTATATTTTGCTTTCTCTACAATAGGACAATCAAGATGCTTAACAGATAGAATGAACATAATACAGTACAGAACCAATGAAGTTCAGAAAAGTAAAACACAGAGAGCATGGAGATATTAAAAGGGACATTAAGGGAATGTTTGAGTAAACAGAAAAGTCTTGAGTCTGTTTTTGGAGGATTCTAGAGTGGGAGCCTCTCAAACTGTGCGGGGAAGTGAGTTCCATAAAGTTGGAACCGCATGCTAAAAGTTCGACTCCCAGATGAATTATGGGAGATTCTACGTAAGGCTAAAAGTCCTTCATCTACAGATCGTAGTAATCGAGTGGGGCAGTATGGAATCAGAAGCTGCTTCAGGTACCTTCGGCCCTGGTCATGTAGGGCTGTGAAAGTCAGTAAGCCAAGATGATTCCCCATCTTATAGGCAAACAGTGGAGGGAGTAGAGAAAAATATAAATAGCACTGAAGTATTTTTGCAATGACAGAACCAATTATACCATACACTCTATTAGAAGCTTGGTTGAGGCAGGGTCCAGATCACAGGCAGTGGGAAGCAGAATGCGGGCAATTTTCGTGATGTCTTTTACATCCAGTGGGTCAAAGCTGGTCCATGAAGACAGGTGGCTTACACTGGCAGGCTTGGTAGTTTGGCACTCCTTTGATGGCACTGTGTAGATTCCAGCCCTGATGGTGGATATTTTATCTGTAAAGAAGTTTGTGAACTCATTGCATCTCGTCAAGAAGAGTGTTTCATCAGGCACCTAGCATGCTGGCTTGCAAATCATCTCCACTGTGCGGAACAGCTGAGCTGGCCTATTGTTTGCTGCTGTGATCTCATTTGACTTTGGCTTTATTAGTGTTATCTTGTCCACCACCAGGTTAGTTTTCCTCCATTGTCTTTCCAGTCTACTCCTCCTTTTCTTGAGCTCATTAACACAGTTTTCAAGCCAGGGGTGATAATATCAATTGCAGCCGTCACATCACTATTATAGCAACAGACTAATCAACTGGGATCTTCACAGGCACCCAATATAGCAGATAGATCCAGATTTGCTGCGAGAGCCTGGGGAGTAATACCCCTCCTTGGACAATATCTAGTCAACTCCACAGGCAAAAATCTAATTTCGAGGAATAATCCCTTCAGCTAGCAAGTAATAAAAATGCTGCTTATCACCAAACCAAGTAGGTGAATCCAAAACAACCCATCCCTGGGTACAGATAAGAGGTTTGGGGTTTGGATTTTTGGTACAAATTGAAGGTTGAAAAGGTATCTGTAATAACCAACATATGGCTACTGACTGCCTCAAGGGTTTTTGCAGTAGTGCTTTGTTGGTGGGGCTCCCAGAAATTAGTTCAGAACTAATTATTTTGGGGTGTTTTGCGGAGAAGCAAGAAGACTGTTTTCGTCTCTCTGGGGCACACTTAATCTAATGGTAAGAATATAATAGGATTTTAATACCTACCAGTAAATCCTTTTCTCTTAGTCCGTAAAGGATGCTGGAGTCACCATTAGAACCATGGGGTATAGATGGGATCCACAGGATACATGGGCATTTTAAGACTTTCAAAGGGGTGTGAACTGGCTCCTCCCTCTATGCCCCTCCTCCAGACTCCAGTTATAGGAACTGTGCCAAGGGAGATGGACATTTAGAGGAAAAGGATTTATTGCTAAACTAAGGTGAGATACATACCAGCTCACACCTCAAGCACGCCGTACAACATGGCATTTAACACAACGCAAGTCAACGGCATGAACATCATCAGCAACAGGCTGACTATAAACGTAACACAACATGTGTGTAACCACAACTACTAACTGCAGATACAGTACGCACTGGGACGGGTGCCCAGCATCCTCTACGGACTAAGAGAAAAAGAATTTACCGGTAGGTATTAAAATCCTATTTTCTCATATGTCCTAGAGGATGCTGGGGTCGCATCAAGAACCATGGGGTTATACCAAAGCTCTAGAACGGGCGGGATAGTGCGGATGACTCTGCAGCACCGATTGACCAAACATGAGGTTCTCATTGGCCAGGGTATCAAACTTGTAGAACTTTGCAAAGGTGTTTGAACCCGACCAAGTAGCTGCTCGGCAAAGTTGTAATGCCGAGACCCCCCCCCCCCCCCCGGGCAGCCGCCCAGGACGAGCCCACCTTTCTGGTAGAATGGGCCTTCACCGATTTTGGTAACGGCAATCCAGCCGTAGAATGAGCCTGCTGAATCGTATAACAGATCCAGCGCGCAATAGTCTGCTTGGAAGCAGGAGCCCCAATTTTATTGTGAGCATACAGGACAAACAGAGCCTCTGTTTTCCTAAACTGAGCCGTTCTGGCGACATAAATTTTCAAAGCTCTTACTACATCGAGAAACTTCGATTCCAGCAAGGCGTCAGTAGCCACTGGCACCACAATAGGTTGGCTCAAGTGGAACGACGAAACCACTTTCGTCAGAAACTGCTGTATCTTCTGTATCTGCTCTATCTTCATGGAAGATCAAATAAGGGGTCTTGTGAGAGACAAGGCCGCCAATTCTACACCCGCCTTGCAGATGCCAAGGCCAACAGCATGACCACTTTCCAAGTAAGAAATTTTAACTCTACCTTCTGCAAAGGTTCAAACCAATGAGATTGAAGGAATTGCAACACCACGTTAAGATCCCATGGTGCCACAGGGGGCACAAAGGGAGGTTGGATGTGCAACACGCCTTTCATGAAGGTCTGAACTTCTGGAAGGGAGGCCATTTGTTTTTGGAAGAAAACCGAAAAGGCTGAAATTTGAACTTTAACTGAGCCCAACTTTAGGCCCGCATCCACACCGGCTTGTAGAAAATTGAGAAAACGTCCTAACTGAAATTCTTCCGTAGGAGCCTTCCTGGATTCACACCAAGACACGTACTTTCTCCAAATACGGTGGTAATGTTTAGACGTTACTCCCTTCCTGGCCTGAATAAGAGTGGGGATAACTTCCTCGGGATACCCTTCCGGGCTAGGATCCGGCGTTCAACCTCCAAGCCGTCAAACCCAGTCTGGAACAATGAGGATCGCTCGAACCTTTGTTCTTCTTATGATCTTTATCACTTTTGGAATGAGTGGAAGCAGAGGAAACGCGTACACCGACTGAAACACCCACGGTGTTACTAGGGCATCCACTGCTATTGCTTGAGGGTCTCTTCACCTGGAACAATATCTCTGAAGTTTCTTGTTGAGGCGAGACACCATCATGTCTATTTGAGGAATTCCCCAAAGACTTGTCACTTCTGCAAAGATCTCTTGATGAAGACCCCACTCTCCTGGATGGAGATTGTGTCTGCTGAGGAAGTATGCTTCCCAGTTGTCCACTTCTGGAATGAAGATCGCTGACAGAGCGCTTGTATGCCTTTCCGCCCAACGGAGCATCTTTGTGGCCTCTGCCATTGCCGATCTGATCTTTGTTCCGCCCTGGCGGTTTATGTACGCTACTGCTGTTATGTTGTCTGACTGAATCAAGACGGGCCGATTGCGAAGAAGATGTTCCGCTTGCAGAAGGCCGTTGTGAATGGTCCTTAACTCCAGAACGTTTATGTGTAGACACATTTCCTGGCTTGACCATCTTCCCTGGAAGCTTTCCCCCTGCGTGACTGCTCCCCAGCCTCGGAGACTCGCATCCGTGGTCACTAAGATCCAGTCCTGGATCCCGAACCTGCGTCCCTCTAGGAGGTGAGAGCTGTGCAGCCACCACAGGAGTGAGATTCTGGTCTTGGAAGACAGGGTTATCCTTTGGTGCATGTGCAGATGGGACCCGGACCACTTGTCCAACAGGTCCCACTAAACACTCTGGCATGGAATCTGCCAAACTGAATGGCCTTGTAAGCCGCCACCATCTTTCCCAGCAACCGAGTGCATTGATGGATCGATACTCTTGCTGGTGTCTGCAATTGTTTGACCAGGTTCTGAATTTCCAGCGCCTTTTCCACTGGAAGAAAGACTCTCTGTTATTCTGTGTCCAGAATCATTCCCAAAAACGACAGCTGTCTCGTCGGAACAAACTGTGATTTTGGCCAGATTAGGAACCAACCATGTTGCTGCAGAATTGTCAGGGAGAGCGTAATGTTCTGCATCAATTGGTCCCTGTATCTCGCCTTTATCAGGAGATCGTCCAGGTACGGGATAATCGTGACTCCTTGTTTGCGTAGGTGAACCATCATTTCGGCCATTACTTAGGTGAAAACCCTCGGAGTCGTGGACAGACCAAACGGCAACGTCTGAAATTGATAATGACAATCGCGAACTGCAAACCTCAGGTAAGCCTGATGTGGGGGATAAATGGGAACATGAAAGGCATCCTTTATGTCTACCGACACCATAAAATCCTCCTCCTCCAGACTGGAGATCACTGCCCGGAGAGATTCCATCTTGAATTTGATTTTTTTTTTTTTAGGTAGAAATTGAGGGATTTGAGGTTGAGGATTGGTCTGACTGAGCCGTCTGGCTTTGGGACCACGAACAGGCTCGAATAAAAGCCTTCTCCCTGTTGCGACGGGGGAACCCTGACAATGACTTGATTGTGACACAATTTTTGTATTGCGGCGCATACCACCTCCCTGTCTGGAAGAGAAGCTGGTAAGGCTGATTTGAAAAATCGGTGACGGGGGACGTCTTGAAACTCCAGTTTGTACGCTTGGGACACTATTTCTAAAACCCATGGGTCCAGGGCCGAATGAGCCCAGAACTGACTGAAGAGCCTGAGACGTGCCCCCACCGGTGCGGACTCCTGCAGAGGAGTCCCAGCGTCATGCGGTGGACTTGGCAGAAGCCGGGGAGGACTTCTGCTCCTGGGAACCGGCCACGGCCGGTGATCGTTTACCTTTTCCCTTTCCTCTCGTAGCAAAGAAGACCCTCGGCCCCTTCTGTATTTATTGGGCCGAAGGGACTGCATCTGATAGTGGTGTGCTTTCTTTTGTGGTGCAGGCACATAAGGTAAAAATGATGACTTACCCGCGGTAGCCGTAGATACCAAATCAGCGAGGCCGTCACCAGACAACACACCACTCTTATACGGTAGAGACTCCATAGCTTTCTTAGAGTCCGCATCAGCATTCCATTGATGAATCCACAATGCTCTCCTAGCCGAGACTGCCATGGCATTGGCTCGTGATCCCAGGAGGCCAATATCTCTCGCAGCTTCCTTTAGGTAGACTGCAGCGTCCCTGATATGACCTAGTGTCAAAAGAATGCTATCCCTATCTAGGGTATCCATTTCAGATGACAAGTTATCTGCCCATTTTTCGATAGCACTACTCACCCACGCAGATGCAATGGCTGGTCTGAGTAGCATACCCGTGGTGACATAAATGGATTTCAATGTATTTTCCTGCCTACGATCCGCAGGATCCTTTAGGGCTGCCATGTCAGGGGACAGGAGAGCTACCTTTTTGGACAGCTGTGACAGAGCTTTGTCCACAATGGGGGCAACTCCCATTTTTCCCTATCCCCAGAAGGAAACGGATATGCCACTTCAATCCTTTTGGGAATCTGAAACTTTTTGTCAGGACTTTCCCAAACCTTTTCACAAAGTGTGTTCAGTTCATGAGAGGGAGGAAACGTTACCACAGGTCTTTTTTCTTTTATACATACAGACCCTAGTATCCGGAACAGTAGGGTCCTCAGTGATATTTAATACATCTTTTATAGCCACAATCATGTACTGAATGCTCTTTGCCAGTTTTGGATCTAATCTGGCATCACTATAGTCGACACTTGAGTCAGTGTCCGTGTCAGTATCAGTGTCTGTCAGCTGGGCAAATGAACGTTTTTGAGACCCAGAGGGGGTTTGGACTTGAAACAACACATCCTCTACGGATTTCTTCCAAGCCTGGTTCTGAGACTCAGATTTATCCAATCTTTTATTTATCAGAGCCACATTTGCATTCAAAGCACTGAAAACATTCACCCAATCAGGTGCCGGCGGTGCCGACAGGGTCACTCCCACAGCCGTTTGTGTCCCTAACATAGTCTCCTCCTGGGAAGAGCACTCCGCCTCAGACATGCCGACACACGTGCACCCACCACACGCAGATACACTGGGCCTATAGGGGACAGACCTACAGTAAAGCCTGTCAGAGAGACACAGAGGGAGATCTTGCCAGCTCAAACCCCAGCGCCCAAACCCGGTCTGAACACTACAGAAAAATGTCCCAGACCTGCAGCGCTTTTATAAATGACATACCATGCACCAAAATCACTGTGCCCTCCCCCGTATTGCACCGTTACTTGTACAGCAGTGTGAGTAAGGACCAGCGTCTCTGCAGCCTGTGTAGAGAAAATGGCGCCGGGCTGTGTGCTGTGAGGGTTAAGCCCCCCCCCCCCCCCGCGCTCTGTAGTGCCTCCGAGTGTGGGAGCATGGTGCGCAGCGCGCCCGCTGTGCGGTACCCCAAAGCCGTCACTGAAGTATTCTGATCTTCTTCTACTCACCTGTCTTCTGACTTCTGGCTCTGCAAGGGGGGGGTGACGGCGGGCTCTGGGAACGAGCATCTAGGCGTACCTAGCGATCAGACCCTGAGAAGCTAATGGTGTCCTGTAGCCAAAGAAGCAGAGCCTTTAAACTCACAGAAGTAGGTCTGACTTCTCTCGCCTAAGTCCCACGAAGCAGGGAGACTGTTGCCAGCAGGTCTCCCTGAAAATAAAAACCTAACAAAGTATTTTCAGAGAAACTCAGTAGAGCACCTCAGTGTGCATCCAGTCTGCCTGGGCACAGATTCTAAACTGGAGTCTGGAGGAGGGGCATAGAGGGAGGAGCCAGTTCACACCCCTTTGAAAGTCTTAAAGTGCCTATGTCTCCTGTGGATCCCGTCTATACCCCATGGTTCTTGATGTGACCCCAGCATCCTCTAGGACGTATGAGAAATTATATTAAGCGGTAAGTATAGGTTACACAGTGGATATGAATTTAAATTTAAAACTTTACTTTTGTTAATTCGTGTAGAATTTTTTTTTCCCTAAACAGACGATAACAAAAAAACTTCTGTGAAAATATTAAAATATTGGTGGTCATTCCGAGTTGTTCGCTCGCTAGCTGCTTTTAGCAACATTGCAAACGCTAGGCCGCCGCCCTCTGGGAGTGTATCTTACCTTACAGAATAGCGAACGAAAGATTAGCAGAATTGCTACTAAAAATTTTCAAGCAGTTTCTGAGTAGCTCCAGACCTACTCCTAGATTGCGATCAGCTCAGTCCGTTTAGCTCCTGGTTTGACGTCACAAACATGCCCTGCGTTCGGTCAACCACTCCCCCGTTTCTCCAGACACTCCTGCGTTTTTGCATGACACGCCTGCGTTTTTTAGCACACTCCCGGAAAAAGCTTAGTTACCTCCCAGAAACGCCCCTTTCCTGTCAATCACTCACCGATCAGCACTGCGACTGAAAAGCGCTGCACGAACAACAGCAAAACTGCTAAGTTTTTAGTTAAATAACTAAGCGCATGCGCGCTGCATACCATGCGCATTTAGCAACAAATCGCAGCATAGCGAAAATCGGCAACGAGCGAACAACTCGGAATGACCACCATTATTAACTACATTGCTCACTCGTGATCTAGTGCTTCTGTACACACCTACTGTATCCAAGGTGAGTACAATTAAACAACGTTTATCAGAGCGAAAATAAGATTTTACTTACCGGTAAATCTATTTCTCGTAGTCCGTAGTGGATGCTGGGGACTCCGTAAGGACCATGGGGAATAGACGGGCTCCGCAGGAGACAGGGTACTTTAAGAAAGAATTAGGATACTGGTGTGCACTGGCACCTCCCTCTATGTCCCTCCTCCAGACCTCAGTTAAGGAAACTGTGCCCGGAAGAGCTGACAGTACAAGGAAAAGACTCATACCAGCCACACCGTATAACTCGTGATAAACTTACCCAGTTAACAGTATGAACAACAACAGAGCATCAGATAACCCTGATGCAACCATAACATAACCCTTATTGAAGCAATAACTATATACAAGTATTGCAGAAGAAGTCTGCACTTGGGACGGGCGCCCAGCATCCACTACGGACTACGAGAAATAGATTTACCGGTAAGTAAAATCTTATTTTCTCTAACGTCCTAGTGGATGCTGGGGACTCCGTAAGGACCATGGGGATTATACCAAAGCTCCCAAACGGGCGGGAGAGTGCGGATGACTCTGCAGCACTGAATGAGCAAACACAAGGTCCTCCTCAGCCAGGGTATCAAACTTGTAGAACTTTGCAAAAGTGTTTGAACATGACCAAGTAGCCGCTCGGCAAAACTGTAATGCCGAGACCCCTCGGGCAGCCACCCAAGAAGAGCCCACCTTCCTTGTGGAGTGGGCTTTTACTGATTTTGGAAGCGGCAATCCAGCCGCAGAATGGGCCTGCTGAATCGTGTTACAGATCCAGCGAGCAATAGTTTGCTTTGAAGCAGGAGCACCCAGCTTGTTGGATGCATACAGGATAAACAGCGACTCAGTTTTCCTGACTCTAGCCGTTCTGGCTACATAAATCTTCAAAACCCTGACCACATCTAGTAACTCGGAATCCTCCAAGTCACGAGTAACCACAGGCACCACAATAGGTTGGTTCATATGAAAAGATGACACCACTTTTGGCAGAAATTGCGGACAAGTCCGCAATTCTGCCCTGTCCATATGGAAAACCAGATAGGGGCTTTTATGTGACAAAGCCGCCAATTCCGACACACGCCTAGCCGAAGCCAAGGCTAATAACATGACCACCTTCCACGTGAGATATTTTAACTCCACGGTTTTAAGTGGCTCAACCCAGTGTGATTTCAGGAAACTCAACACCACGTTAAGATCCCAAGGTGCCACTGGAGGCACAAACGGGGGCTGAATATGCAGCACTCCCTTTACAAACGTCTGAACTTCAGGTAGAGAAGCCAGTTCTTTTTGAAAAAAAAATAGATAGGGCCGAAATCTGGACCTTAATGGACCCCAATTTTAGGCCCAAAGTCACTCCCGACTGTAGGAAGTGAAGGAAACGGCCCAGCTGGAATTCCTCTGTAGGGGCATTCCTGGCCTCACACCAAGCAACATATTTACGCCATATACGGTGATAATGTTTAGCAGTCACATCCTTCCTAGCCTTTATTAGCGTAGGAATAACCTCATCCGGAATGCCTTTTTCTGCTAGGATCCGGCGTTCAACCGCCATGCCATCAAACGCAGCCGCGGTAAGTCTTGGAGCAGACAGGGCCCTTGTTGCAATAGATCCTGTCTTAGAGGCAGAGGCCATGGGTCCTCTGTGAGCATTTCTTGCAGTTCTGGATACCAAGTCCTTCTTGGCCAATCCGGAACAATGAGTATTGTTCTCACTCCTCTTTTTCTTATGATTCTCAGCACCTTGGGTATGAGAGGAAGAGGAGGAAACACATAAACCGACTGGAACACCCACGGTGTCACCAGTGCGTCCACAGCTATCGCCTGAGGTTCTCTTGACCTGGCGCAATACCTCTGTAGCTTTTTTTGAGGCGGGATGCCTAATGTCCACCTGTGGCAGTTCCCATCGCCTTGCAATCTGCGTGAAGACTTCCTGATGAAGTCCCCACTCTCCCGGGTGGAGGTCGTGCCTGCTGAGGAAGTCTGCTTCCCAGTTGTCCACTCCCGGAATGAACACTGCTGACAGTGCGCTTACGTGATTCTCCGCCCAGCGAAGAATTCTGGTGGCTTCCGCCATCACCACCCTGCTCCTTGTGCCACCTTGGCGGTTTACATGAGCCACTGCGGTGATGTTGTCCGATTGAATCAGCACCGATTGGTTGCGAAGCAGGGTTTCCGCTTGACTTAGGGCGTTGTATATGGCCCTTAGTTCCAGGATATTGATGTGAAGGCAAGTCTCCTGACTTGACCACAGACCCTGGAAATTTCTTCCCTGTGTGACTGCCCCCCACCCTCGGAGGCTTGCATCCGTGGTCACCAGGACCCAGTCCTGAATGCCGAATCTGCGGCCTTCGAGAAGCTGAGCACTCTGCAGCCACCACAGAAGAGACACCCTGGCCCTGGGGGATAGGGTGATCAGCCGATGCATCTGTAGATGCGATCCAGACCACTTGTCTAACAGATCCCACTGAAAGGTCCTCGCATGGAACCTGCCGAAGGGAATGGCCTCATATGACGCCACCATCTTTCCCAGGACTCGCGTGCAGTGATGCACCGACACCTGTTTCGGTTTTAAGAGGTCTCTGACCAGTGTCATGAGTTCCTGAGCCTTCTCCGTCGGGAGAAAAACCTTCTTCTGGTCTGTGTCCAGAATCATGCCCAGGAAGGGCAGACGCGTTGTAGGAATCAGCTGCGACTTTGGAATATTCAGAATCCAGCCGTGCTGTTGTAACACTTCCCGAGAGCGTGCTACGCTGATCAGCAACTGCTCTCTTGACCTCGCCTTTATGAGGAGATCGTCCAAGTATGGGATAATTGTGACTCCTTGCTTTCGCAGGAGCACCATCATTTCTGCCATTACCTTGGTAAATATTCTCGGTGCCGTGGACAGACCAAACGGTAACGTCTGGAATTGGTAATGACAATCCTGTACCACAAACCTGAGGTACTCCTGATGATGTGGATAAATGGGGACATGAAGGTAAGCATCCTTTATGTCCAGAGACACCATAAAATACCCCTCCTCCAGGCTTGCGATGACCGCTCTGAGCGATTCCATCTTGAACCTTTTCAGGTATATGTTCAGGGATTTTAAATTCAATATGGGTCTGACCGAACCGTCCGGTTTCGGTACCACAAACATTGTCAAATAGTAACCCAGTCCTGTTGAAGGAGGGGAACCTTTACCACCACCTGCTGGAGATACAATTTGTGAATTGCAGCTAACACTATTTCCCTCTCTATGGGGGAAGCTGGCAGGGCCGATTTTAGGTAACGGTGAGGGGGCATCACTTCGAATTCCAGCTTGTATCCCTGAGACACAATCTCTATAGCCCAGGGATCCACCTGTGAGTGAACCCACTTGTGGCTGAAATTTCGGAGACGCGCCCCCACCGGGCCTGGCTCCACCTGTGGAGCCCCAGCGTCATGCGGTGGATTTAGTGGAAGCCGGGGAGGACTTCTGTTCCTGGGAACTAGCTGTATTGTGCAGCTTCTTTCCTCTACCCCTGCCTCTGGCAAGAAAGGACGCACCTCGGACTTTCTTGCCTTTTTGTGATCGAAAGGACTGCATTTGGTAATACGGTGCTTTCTTAGGTTGTGAGGGAATATATGGCAAAAAATTTGACTTTCCAGCTGTAGCTGTGGAGACCAGGTCCGAGAGACCGTCCCCAAACAATTCCTCACCCTTGTAAGGTAAAACCTCCAAGTGCCTTTTGGAGTCGGCATCGCCTGTCCATTGCCGAGTCCACAGGACCCTTCTGGCAGAAATCGACATTGCATTTATTCTAGAGCCCAGTAGGCTAATGTCTCTTTGGGCATCTCTCATATATAGGACAGCGTCTTTTATATGCCCCAGGGTCAGTACTATAGTATCCTTGTCCAAGGTATCAAGTTCCTCAGATAAGGTATCTGTCCATGCTGCTACAGCACTACACATCCAGGCCGACGCAATTGCCGGCCTTAGTAGGGTACCTGAATGTGTATAAATGGACCTCAGGATACCCTCCTGCTTTCTATCTGCAACATCTTTTAGGGTGGCCGCATCCTGTGACGGCAGGGCTACCCTCTTGGATAAGCGTGTTAAAGCTTTGTCTACCCTAGGGGAGGATTCCCAGCGTAACCTGTCCGTTGGCGGGAAAGAATACGCCATAAGCATCAGTTTGGAAATCTGCCGTTTCCTATCTGGAGATTCCCAAGCCCTTTCACATAACTCATTTAACTCATGTGAAGGGGGAAAGGTCACCTCTTGCCTTTTTTCCCCATACATATAAACCCTCGTTAGGGACTGGGGTTTCCTCTGTGATGTGTAACACATCTTTCATTGCTATAATCATGTAGCAGATGGCTTTAGCCATTTTAGGCTGCAACTTTGCATCATCGCCATCGACACTGGAGTCAGAATCCGTGTCGATATCTGTGTCAACAATTTGGGATAGTGGGCGCTTCTGAGACCCTGACGGCCTCTGCGCTGTAGGATCAGGCATGGGTTGAGATCCTGACTGTCCCAAGGCTTCAGCTTTATCCAACCTTTTATGCAAGGAATTAACATTATCATTTAAAACCTTCCACATATCCATCCAATCGTGTGTCGACGCCGTCGGCGGCGACCCCACATTCATTTGTACCCACTCTATTTCCACATAGCCTTCCTCGTCAAACATGCCGACACACGCGTACCGACACACCACACACACACAGGGGATGCTCTATTTGAAGACAGTTCCCCCACAAGGCCTTTTGGAGAGACAGAGAGAGAGAGAGAGTATGCCAGCACACACCCCAGCGCTATATGACCCAGGAATCATACAGTAACTTAGTGTTAACCCAGTAGCTGCTGTATATACTGTTTTTACGCCAAATTTATGTGCCCCCCCCCCCCTCTCTTTTCACCCTCTTTCTACCGTGATTCTGCAGGGGAGAGCCTGGGGAGCTTCCTCTCAGCGGAGCTGTGGAGAAAAAATGGCACTGGTGAGTGCGGAGGAAGAAGCCCCGCCCCCTCAGCGGCGGGCTTCTGTCCCGCGTTTTGTGTGTAAAATAATGGCGGGGGCTCATGCATATATACAGTGCTCAACTGTATATATGCTGCTTTTTGCCAAGAGGTTCCCAATTGCTGCCCAGGGCGCCCACCCCTGCGCCCTGCACGCTACAGTGACTGGAGTGTGTGGGTTTAGTGTGGGAGCAATGGCGCACAGCTGCAGTGCTGTGCGCTACCTCATATGAAGACTGGAGTCTTCTGCTGCCGATTTCAAAGTCTTCCTGCTTCTCACGCCGGCTTCTGTCTTCTGGCTCTGCGAGGGGGACGGCAGCGCGGCTCCGGGATCGGACGACCAAGGGTGCGTTCCTGTGTACGATCCCTCTGGAGCTAATGGTGTCCAGTAGCCTAAGAAGCAGGACCCATCTTCTAGTGAGTAGGGCTGCTTCTCTCCCCTCAGTCCCACGTAGCAGAGAGTCTGTTGCCAGCAGATCTCTCTGAAAATAAAAAATCCTAACAAAATACTTTCTTTTTAGCAAGCTCAGGAGAGCTCACTAAGGTGCACCCAGCTCGTCCGGGCACAGATTAAAAACTGAGGTCTGGAGGAGGGACATAGAGGGAGGAGCCAGTGCACACCAGTATCCTAATTCTTTCTTAAAGTGCCCTGTCTCCTGCGGAGCCCGTCTATTCCCCATGGTCCTTACGGAGTCCCCAGCATCCACTAGGACGTTAGAGAAAATGTCTTTTCAGTTCCCTCAATCAGCTTATGAGATGTGTGTGCATACTCATAAGAGAGGAACAGAAAACAGGCTTGATGACTCCAAACTCCTACAGGGTAACCAGTTGAGTTAACATTTGGTACAGTGTAACATCCATACTTGGGGAAGTGGTAAAAATTGGGTGCTTAAGTTATGCCCCACTTATATTCGAAAGAGTGTAAGAGAGTATTAGAGAACCAGTCACTTCTGCTTTGGACCATCTGTTACCATCGAATGGGCAATGAGAGAATGTTTGCGCCCAGATAATTTGGTTGTGAAGAAAGTAAAGTACACTTCTGCTTTCCTGGGTACGGGAATGAATTGCACTATCCCTTACAGTATCTGGTATTCCCAGAAGGTCTCCCTTTCTGGTACTGACCAAGCCCAGCACTGCTTGGCTTCCAATATCAGATGAGATCGGGCATATCCAGTGTGGTATGACTGTAGATAATTGATAGAGAATATTGGTTTGCATGCAGGAGTACCCAAATTGGATGAGAGAGTGTTATGGAGTGAAGAGAAGTATTTAGAAAGTAAGGTAAGTATTGGAACTGAGTGTTCGAAAAGTAAGGCAAGTATTAGACCTGACAAATCAGGATTAGGAAAGAAGGTAAGTATTGCACTTCTGATGTCCGCTAGGAAGCCTCTGTTGCTATAATGTGCATTGCAGAGGACAGTCCTTAATTGTAGATGAGAGAGTGCAGGAGGGGTGGAAGATGAAACATAAGAATCTGGAGCTATGTAAGAAAATGTCACTAGACACCCAAGAAATCAGTGTAATTCCTTCAAATCCTATGGTACTCTTCCCAAGAGATCCACTTAGTTCATCAAATTGCCCGGGGCAATAAATATAAGCCTGGTAAATCCAAGCAGGTGCCTATTACTCAGTATACATACATTATTCCATTGGTTCTTAAAACCACATTAGAAAGAACAATAGTGCAATTCTGGATAATGTTAAAATTTGTTAATCAGGATAATGCTTACTGACAGATGGATATTGCTATATTGGTTCTTTGAACCCCATCAGAAGGAAAAAATCATGGATGATTATCTGCCAGGATAATATTCACTGACAGAAGGAAGTACTCAAAAATGGTTACCATAAAGTGCATTAATGTGCATATATCTACAAACACTGAATTCATATATAGCAAAAAGTAGTAGTGTACTGTGTCATATGTAATTGGACACTGAATAGTATATAGTGTCAAAGGTAGCACGGTGTAAAATATTAGCTGTAGTGAAGTAATCTCTGAAGTTTAGAACAAGAAAAATATATGTATATACATATATACACATACCTACATGGAGCGTCTAAATGCTATTTGTATGGAGGTGTAAGTAACACACAATACATTGTTGCTTATCACATATCAATATAGCTTCCAAGACAGCATATTGTTGTAGGCAAGGCTCAGAATATATCCCCAGATGCTGCAGAGATCCACACCAGGTGACAATCCCATGTACTGTTATGTTGCCCAGGTTTCAATAGATATATTTGCTTAAGTGGTCTGGGCAGTGCTAGTTCCCGGCGGGATCACTGGTGGGCACAAACAACTATACAACTGTAGTGTCTGTTCAAACAATACCAGAAGTTGCCGGTGTTCTTATACCCTGAGAAGCCCTGTATTCAGTTCTTCCTGTGTGCAGACACAAGATGGAGTGGGCGGGTTCCCGCTGTCGCTGTGTATAGTAGGTGGTGACCCGGGGATTAGAGTCCTGTATGGAGGTCTGCTAGGAGCAGCTGGGGAGAGATTTTCCGTGCTGACTGCGCAATGGAGAAAGGAGTCAAGCCTGCCGGAGCGCCGTCCTAGAGATCCCGGAAGTGGGGCGTTTCGCTAAGAGGAGCTTGTTCACCTGATCGTCTGATCAGACAGCCCTCCGTGCATGGTTCTTTACTGCTGTGCTGACCAATCCGTTGAGGGTGAAGCTGGGGGAGGTTCCGGGGGATTAACAAGCTGTTGGGCCAATGAGAACCTCGTATAGATCTCCTCCTGCACTCTCTCAGCCACAATTAAGGACTGTCCTCTGCAATGCGCATTATAGCAACAGAGGCTTCTTAGTGGACCATACTTGCCTACCTGACCCTCTCCATGAGGGAGAAAATACTCTGTTCCTGAACTTTCCTGGTAATGTATGATTGCCATCACCTGTGGTGAAACACCTTTCTTATCAATTAACTAGCTCACCACAGGTGATGGCAATCATACATTACCAGGAAAGTCCAGGAACAGAGCATTTTCTCCCTCATGGAGAGGGTCAGGTAGGATGTACTGGACTGCAAAAGAAGTGCAATACTTACCTTCTTTCCTAATCCTGATTTGTCAGGTCTAATACTTACCTTACTTTTCGAACACTCAGTTCCAATACTTACCTTACTTTCTAAATACTTCTCTTCACTCCATAACACTCTCTCATCCAATTTGGGTACTCCTGCATGCGAACCAATATTCTCTACCAATTATCTACAGTCATACCGCACTGGATATGCCCGATCTCATCTGATATTGGAAGCCAAGCAGTGCTGGGCTTGGTCAGTACCAGAAAGGGAGACCTTCTGGGAATACCAGGCACTGTAGTATTAAGGGGTAGTGCAATCCATTCCCGTACCCAGGAAAGCAGAAGTGTACTTTACTTTCTTCACAACCAAATTATCTGGGCGCAAACATTCTCTCATTGCCCATTCGATGGTAACAGACGGGCCAAAGCAGAAGTGACTGGTTCTCTAATACTCTCTTACACTCTTTCGAATATAAGTGGGGCATAATTTAAGCACCCAATTTTTACCACTTCCCCAAGTATGGATGTTACACTGTACCAAATGTTAACTCAACTGGTTACCCTGTAGGAGTTCGGAGTCATCAAGTCTGTTTTCTGTGCCTCTCTTATGAGCATGCATACACATCTCATAAGCTGAAAAAATAGACATTTTTGCTCTGATAAACGTTTGATTGTACTCACCTTGGATACAGTAGGTGTGCACAGAAGCAATAGATCACCTAACTGATCACGAGTGAGCAATATATTTAATAATATTTTAATATTTTCACAGAATTTTTTTGTTATCTGTTTAGAAAAAAAAATGTCTACATGAATTAAAAAAAGTTAAGTTTTAAATTAAATTCATATCCACTGTGTAACCTATACTTACTGCTTAATATAATATATTTCACCATTAGATTTAAAGTGTGCCCCAGAGAGACAAAAACGGTCTTCTTTCCGCAAACCCCCCCCCCAAAAAAAAATATCCCAGGGTACAGTGTAGTATACTCACGGTATAAACGACAGACTCAGAGCCTACTTTAATCTGAAACATTGCAGCTCCCAAGACGTGGCCGGCATAGTAGGCCTTAATTTCCAACTCATCATCAACCTGAAAAAGAGTCAGAAGAAAATGTATGGACATTCAAGAAAGAAAAAAAAAAGTGAAAGATAAATGGACTATTTTCTGTTTTAAAAGGTAATCCATAGACGAAAGAAAAAAGGGTGTGGCCCAGAACATAAAATAGGAGGCAGCGGTATCCCAAGTGCAGAGGGTAGTTTCTGCCAGGGGTGGTGAGCATAGTCTGCCAAAGTAGATGGACTATTGGGGGAAAGGGGACAGTACATTGTTAACTTAACTGGCATGGTCAGATTTCATGCGACTACACTGTCCCACCCTGTCCCCCCGTTATGACGAGGAGATCCATTCTGCAGATGTGCATAATACCTGTATAATGTTTAACTATTTAGAAGAATACTTTTTAAACTTTATTAAATAAAATAAAATTTAAAAAAAACAATGTTATTAACAGTTTTGAAGGGAAAATCGTCAGTTAAGTGGTTAAAAGGGTGATGGAATTTGAGTCACTTGTCAGGGCTTTTGCACAGTTTGCTATGGTAGAAAGGAGCCCTATAGGCTAATATTTAACCATTCAATGACACATTTGCTATTAAAACCTAATCAAATATAAGTTGATCCACAAAGGAGAAACCATTTTGCAACAGTTAAAAAATGTATAAGTCATGGGGGAAGGGAAAATGTCAGCAATGGTATATGCAGGAGATATGTGCGTTTTTATCCTGATAAAGTTCTGTGAAGCTTACTAACAATGGGGGTCATTCCGAATTGTTGTTGTAGCTGTGCAAAATTTTGCACAGCTACGATCATCTTTCCTGACATGCAGAGGAATGCCCACCACGGGGCTAGTCCGCCCCGCATGTCAATCCGGCCCCCCTCGCAGAAGTGCAAAGGCATCGTACAGCGGCGGTGCCTTTGCACTTCAGGAGTAGCTCCCGGCCAGCGCAGCTTTAGCGAGCTGGCCGGGAGCTACTCCTCGCTCCCTGGCCCGCAGCGGCTGCGTATGACGTCACGCAGCCGCTGCGGCCCGCCCCCGTTCGGTCTGGCCACGCCTGCGTTGGCCGGACCGCGCCTACGAAACGGCGGCCAAACGCCGCCGTTTCGCCCCCTCCCGCCCATCGATCGCCTCTGCCTTTCAATCAACTGCTACGGCTGTTGGCCGGCCCGCATTCGCAGGCGCATGCGCAGCAGGGACCCGTTCGCTCTGCTGCTTGAAAACGCAGCAAGCGAACGGGTCGGAATGACCCCCGATATACGTTTAGCAGGTGGACATAGCCCCTCAGGGAGCATGTTACTCAGATTCTCTCTCACCTGTACAGTTTGGTGAAGATTAACAGCCACCACTTTCTTCATACAGTCTTTAATCATTTGGGAGGTGAAGAAGTTTGTTTCCCCTTTCTTGTCTACAGTGATCTTTCTATAATCTTCCAGCAGGATGGGACAGATGGCTTTAGTGGGGTGAGTCATGTAAATGGGTCCATCAAAGCCAACCATCTCACTCATGTATGGCAGCGCTCCACAGTGGTCCAGGTGAAAGTGGCTGGTGGAGACATGTAATGCTTATCATAATGTAGAACAACCAATTCATTAGTCATTAAAAGTACCTATTTATTCCACTGCCAAATTAAATAAGGGAGAATTACGTTTTCTCTGTGAATTTAATGAGATGCAGTATCAAATTATTTCACAATACTGTATGGTGATACTCTGGTAAGTGAACAAAAAAGCATATAGCAGTAGGAGAGAGGGAACTATGTTGTACTGTATGCTAGCATAGGTACGTATAATCAGAATATAAAGGAGCCGTTAGATTTTTCTGTAAATCCCCCTACATCTCTCATCAATTGCTTTAATAAATTATTTGATTTTAGAACTAACCGTAAAATCTATTCCTCAGGGGACACTGCCATGACGTTGGGTAGAGGGGCTGGCTGAGGAGTTCTGGCCCTAAAAGTAGTGTTAGGCTACGCCCCTGTCTAAACCCCAAACCCCACCCGCCAGACCTCAGTTTGAAAAAGCCGCATGGAGTAAATATACAAAATCCGCGAACCATCAAGTCTAATCTATCTATTGAACAGCATATCGAGACACAGCCAGTGCTTACTAAACCAGAGAATAACATATACATACAAACATAATCCCATGTAATGAGGATATTAAAGAAATATACAGTAGCATTTAAAAATATAGAATAATTGACTCAGTGGCTTCAGGACCAGGGAAGCCATGCAACACTTTCACATACAATACAAAGAGCTGACATATAAAACCCTTACATCATATTAATAGCGAAATGGGGAACTGAAGGCGCCATTCAGACCCACACACCAAAAGCACCAGAAGACTAGTAGGTATCACTATTGTTACAAGCTGCTAGCGGCGCATCTGTGTTACTTCATTCCAGCAGCTAGATTCCTGCATGTATCCCTATGTTCAGCCTCAGCTGCTGCATAATTAATAGTTTGCCTCTGCGTGTCTAGCTGTCCAGCTGCACGTCTTCTACTTTAATCATTACCTCTCTGGATTCCTGGGGCTGATTGGAGCAGCCACATATAAATTCCCTTCTTGGTCACTCCCAATCTGCTGGCGATAGTTTCTGCTACATGCGAGAACCAATCAGCCCTGTGAACTCCTGAAATTCGGATACCCTGCCTTGTGCATTTTCCCGATTTGAACCAGCTCTCCTAGAATTCAGGTTTTTCTGTGGATCTTCCACACAGAGTCTTGCCTTCCGCATTTATTTAATTATTGTTACTACCTTGTGCATTGTTGCATTTATAGTCGGTTAAGTTGCTTATATCACCCTGTGCATTGTTGCATTTACATACCATCTGTGATTTATTATTATACCACCCTGTGCACTGTTGCATTTCATATACGTTCAGTGTTTATTATTATAATAATCAATCTGGCCAAGGTCAGCTTATTCGCAGGCCGGCCACATTTGTGAAAACCAAAAGGACAAAAGCGAGAATCAGATCTCCTAAGGGAGGCGGTACTCTTCACATAGATACGGAGAGCCTGTACCACATCCAAAGACCGCTCCTTGGAGGCGGAAGGATCAAAGGCATAGAACCCGATAAATGTGTTCACGGAGGACCACGTAGCCGCCTTGCACTATGGTTCAGAGGACGCGACACGGCGGGCCACCCAAGAAGGTCCAACAGACAGAGTAGAATGGGCCTTGATAGCAGCAGGAGCTGAGAGTCCATCCTGCGCATAAGCTTGTGCAATCTTCATTCTAATCCATCTGCCCAAGGTCTGCTTATTTGTAGGCCAGCCACATTTGTGAAAACCAAAAATAACAAAGAGAATCTGATCTCCTGTTAGAGAAAGTCATTTCTACATATATACGTAGAGCCTGTACGACATAAAGACCGCTTTTTGGAGGACAAACCAGGAGAGATAAAGGCCGGAACCACAATCTCTTGGTTAAGGTGGAAAGATGACACCACCTTAGGTAGATAACCAGGGCGAGTTCTAAGAACTGCACGGTCATGGTGAAAAATCAGAAAGGGTGACCGAAATGGCAAGGCACCCAAGTCTGAAACTCGTCGAGCAGAGGCAATAGCCAGCAAAAATAAAACCTTAAGCCTAAGCCATTTAAGGTCCACAGACTCCAGAGGCTCAAATAGAGAGACTCTTGCAGGGCAATCAGAACAACAGACAAATCCCATGGAGCCACAGGAAGGACATACGGAGGTTGAATCCGTAAAACACCCTGAGTGAAAGTGTGAATGTCAGGCAGAGATGCAATCTTTCTCTGAAACCACACCGACAAGGCAGAGATATGAACCTTGAGGGAGGACAGACAATGGCCTAAGTTTGGAAATACTGAACTTGAATATATTGTAATTCTTAGCCGCACACCAGGTGAAGTAAGAATTCCAGACCCTATAATAAATTCGAGCCGAAGCTGGTTTACGGGGCTTTCAATATAGTTTGAATGAGTGCCTCAGAAAATCCTTTGGCTCTCAACAGTGAAGCTTCAAGAGCCACGCCGTCAAAGCCAGTCAGGCCAGATCCAGGTAGACACAAGGGCCCTGAACGAGGAGGTCTGGGCATTACGGAAGCAGAAGAGGACGCTCTATCGAGAGATCCTGCAGGTCTGAGAACCAATGCCGTCTGGGCCACGCTGGAGTGATTAGAAGTAGTATTCCTCCTTCTTGCTTGAATTTCCTTATTACCCTGGGCAGGAGTGACACCGGAGGGAACACGTACGGCAGCCGAAAGTTCCATGGAATTGCCAGTGCATCCACGAACGCTGCTTGAGGATCCCTTGTCTTTGCTCCGAAGACCGGAACCTTGTGATTGTGTCGGTACGCCATCAGGTCTACATCTGGTAGGCCCCACTTGTTCACTAGGAGTTGAAATACTTCTGGATGAAGGCTCCACTCTCCGGCATGTATGTCCTGGTAACGGAGGAAGTCCTCTTTCCAGTAGAGGACCCCCGGAATGAACACTGCCGATATGGCTGGCAGGTGGCGTTCCGTCCAATGAAGAATCTCTGACACTTCCAACATTGCCATGCGGCTTTGCGTGCCACCTTGATGATTTGTGTAAGCCACCATGGTGGCATTGTCCGACTGTACTTGAACAGGCCTGTTCTGTACCAGAGGCAAGGCAAGTTTCAGAGCATTGAACACTGCCCGCAACTCCAGAATATTTAATCGGGAGGAGAGACTCCTCCCTGGTCCACCGACCCTGAAGAGAGTGTTGCACAAACACCGCGCCCTAACCCCGCAGACTGGCATCCGTTGTTAGGAGGACCCAGTTGGAGATCCAGAAGGGACAACCCCTGCTCAATTGTTGGTCCTGTAGCCACCAGCTCAGTGACAGACGAACCTCCGGAGTCAAGGAGATCATGCGAGATCTGATCCAGCGAGGCAGGCCGTCCCACCTGGCAAAGATTAGCTTCTGCAGAGGGCGAGAGTGAAATTGAGCGTACTCTACCATGTCGAAAGCCGACACCATGAGGCCTAGTACTTACACTCTGCGATGCATCGACCCTCGTGGGTGAGAGAGGAAGCATCTTATCCTGTCCTGAAGCTTCAGGACCTTCTCTGGAGACAAGAAAAAACGTTGGTTATGTGTGTCCAGTAATGCCCCCAGGTGCACCATGCTCTGAGAAGGGACCAGTGAGGATTTATTCCAATTGATGAGCGACCCGTGTGCTTGTAGGAATTGGACCGTCAGTTCCAGATGACGTGTGAGAACCTCTGTGGAGTTCGCTAGGATCAGCAAATCGTCCAGATACGGCAGGATCCTGATACCTTGCTGACGGAGAAGGGCCGTCATGACTGTCATGACCTTGGTGTAGATCCGAGGAGCTGTAGTCAGTCCAAAGGGCAAGGCTTGGAATTGAGAATGTAGGTTGCCAATAGCAAACCGCTGATACTGCTGATGCGATACGGCAATAGGTATGTGTAGGTAAGCATCCTGTATGTCCAGGGATACCATAAAATCCTTGAGCTCCAAAGTCAGAACAATAGAGCGAAGAGTTTCCATACGGAATTTGGATACCTTCACAAATTTGTTCAAAGATTTGAGGTTGAGAATGGGCCAGGAGGACCCATTCTGCTTCGGGACTAGGAACAGCGTTGAATAGTACCCCCTGCCTCTCTGAGACAGAGGCACCAGCACTATCACTCCCGTGTGCAGGAGTGAATGCACCACCAAACGTTGAGTTTTTGCCTTTAACGGATCGAAGGGATAACAGTCGAGCAAAACCTGTGAGGGGGGACGTGTCTTGAAAGAGATGGAGTATCTGCGAGTGACGACTTCCCTAACCCAAGCGTCTAAAGTGGTCTGTAACCATACCTGGGTGAACCGCAGAAGTCGGCCTCCTACCCTGGGATCCCCCGGGGGAGGCCCGGCCCATCATGCAGCAGCCTTGTCAGGTTTGGAAGCAGGCTGACGGGAAGCCCAAGAACGTTTAGGTTTGGGCTTAGAGGTTTTGGAAGTGCGAGCCTGTTTCAGGTACGCCTAACCCTTTGCTTTACTTGGAGGGCTAAAGGAACGAAAGGAGGTACTTTTAGCCTTCGGAGCCGAAGGATTAGTACTTGGTAGACATGCCATTTTTTTAAATTCAAAGGTTTTTATTAAGTTTTTGTTTATGCATTACAATTATGACTTAACTATAAACACCCCCAACAAGCATCTACTGTGAAACAGTTGTACTGCAAGTAACAATAACATGGATAACATTCACAATGTCATTAATAAACAAGTCTTTGAGTAACAATACATCGTGCATGGTCATTTTTCTGAGAATACGTGTCTAGCTGCAACATATAGTAATAAGTAGGGTCATTTGAACACATCTAATAACAGAAAATAAGTTGTCCAACTAGGTATATACTGTAGCATATTCCTATCGCTATCCAGTTTTAAATACATTCATTGGTGTAAATATGGCAAGTCTAGCCACCTCTCCCAGACACTGTAGTACTTTGTCTCAGCACGCCTAGACAGATAGACATATTTCTCATGTTTGACAACCTCATTTGTGATAGATATCCAGGCAGCAGTTCTAGGATCGCTGGCAGACATCCACAGTCTTGCTATACAGACTTTAGCTAGCATACAGGAGGTTGATAATATAACGTTGCATATTTTTAATCAAGAACATCATCGTCAATGGCTGCCAGCAAACAAACAGTAGGAGTGCATGCGTCCATGGGTTCTCCAGTAGAGACAAGGACCTGGATAACCGCAGTCAGGGCATCATCCCAGGTATACTGAGACAGGGGACCCAGATCCGCCTCCCATTGTGTACAGGTAGACATGCTGTTTTAGCAGACCCTAAATCAGCAACAATCTTGTTCAAATATTCCCCGAATAGGATGTCTCCCTTAAAAGGGATCACCTCCAAGGTCTATTTAGAGTCCAGGTCTACCGACCAGGACTGCATCCACAGAATCCGGTGAGCCATAATGGACGTAGTAGACACTTTGGCCGCCAGAACACCAGCATCTGAGGTCGCCTCCTGAATGTAATGAGAGGATGTGGTAATATATGAAAGACACTGTCTGGCATTATCGGAAAAATCCAAAAGGTAGCTCTGCCTCAACAGATTGAACCCAGGCTTCAATACCTTTTGCAGCCCAAGAAGCAGCTATAGGGGTATATGCAATTGCGGTCGAATTCCCGAAATTGTCGAAAAACGGGACTTTTTCGCCAAAAAACAATGCAATTCAGTACTTTCCGTCAAAAAAACGGACTTTCAAAATTCGACTTTTGACAAATTCGACTTTTCTGCAATGATACAAATGCTGCAATTCGACAAAAGTATATTCAATTGAAGTTTGGAAATTCGACAACAGTGCTTTTAGACAGTAAATTCGTCATTTTCAATCCGCCACACTTTGGTGGGTGAAACTAATAAAAAAAATTTAAAACATGTTTTTTTGGGTGTTTTTTTTATTGGTAATAGCATATCTATTTATATTAGAAGGGATTAGGTACTTGGTTTGTCTATTTTGGAGGCACAAGTATTATTTATATATTTTTAAAAACATTATTTTTATTTTTTATTTTTTTTAGATGGAATGGTAAAATCCCGGGAAAAAATTGCGTGGGGTCCCCCCTCCTAAGCATAACCAGCCTCGGGCTCTTCGAGCTGGTCCTGGTTCTAATAATCCGGTGAAAAAATGGACAGGGGATCCCCCGTATTTTTAAAACCAGCACCGGGCTCTGCGCCTGGTGCTGGTGCAAAAAATACGGGGGACAAAAAGAGTAGGGGTCCCCCGTATTTTATACACCAGCATCGGGCTCCACTAGCTGGACAGATAATGCCACAGCCGGGGGTCACTTTTATACAGTGCCCTGCGGCCGTGGCATTAAATATCCAACTCGTCACCCCTGGCCGGGGTACCCTGGGGGAGTGGGGACCCCTTCAATCAAGGGGTCCCCCCCCCAGCCACCCAAGAGCCAGGGGTGAAGCCCGAGGCTGTCCCCCCCATCCAAGGGCTGCGGATGGGGGTCTGATAGCCTTGAGAAATGTGAAAGAATATTGTTTTTTCCAGTAGTACTACAAGTCCCAGCAAGCCTCCCCCGCAAGCTGGTACTTGGAGAACCACAAGTACCAGCATGCGGGAGAAAAACGGGCCCGCTGGTACCTGTAGTTCTACTGGTAAAATAAATACCCAAATAAAAACAGGAGACACACACCGTGACAGTAAAACTTTATTTCACACATGTCGACACACACATACTTACCTATGTTGACCCGCCGACTGGCACGTCTCGTCTCCGACGATCCGGGGTACCTGAGAAAAAAATTAGACTCACCTGATTCAGTGTCCGGGAGATAATCCACGTACTTGGCAAAAAAATAAAACGACAAACCCGGACCAGCGGACTGAAAGGGGTCCCATGTTTACACATGGGACCCCTTTCCCCAAATGTGCCGGGACCCCACGTGACTCCTGTCGGGCTGTGTCCTGTTTTTATTTGGGTATTTTTTTCCCAGTAGTACTACTACAGGTACCAGCGGGCCCGTTTTTCTCCCGCATGCTGGTACTTGTGGTTCTCCAAGTAACAGCTTGCGGAGGAGGCATGCTGGCACTTGTAGTACTACTGGAAATTCTTGTCATTTTCTCAAGGCTATCAGCCCCCCATCCGCAGCCCTTGGATGGGGGGGGAGGGGGGGGGGGGACAGCCTCGGGCTTCACCCCTGGCCCTTGGGTGGCTGGGGGGGGGGGGGACGGACCCCTTGATTGAAGGGGTCCCCACTCCCCCAGGATACCCAAGCCAGGGGTGACTAGTTGGATATTTAATGCCACGGCCGCAGGGCACTGTATAAAAGTGACCCCCGGCTGTGGCATTATCTGTCCAGCTAGTGGAGCCCGATGCTGGTGTATAAAATACGGGGGACCCCTGCTCGTTTTGTCCCCCGTATTTTTTGCACCAGCACCAGGCGCAGAGCCCGGTGCTGGTTTTAAAAATACGGGGGATCCCCTGTCCATTTTTCCCCCGCACTTTTAGAACCAGGATCAGCTCGAAGAGCCCGAGGCTGGTTATGCTTTGGAGGGGGGACCCCACGCAATTTTTCCCCCCGTTTTTTCCCAATTTTTAAAAATCGGAAAAATCCGTCAAATCGGCCGTTTTTCGTCAGCGGGACTGTCGAATCCGTTTTTTATTGAATATGGTCAATTTCGGCACCCACTTGCCGAAATTAGACGGTCGAATTGTGTCGAATTAAAAAACGGCCGATAATTTGCCGCGATTCGCCGCTAATTGCATATACCCCATAGTGTATCTATGTACAGCACCCGCAAGGGTGTAAATAGACTTCAAGCAACCCTCCATGCGCTTATCCGTCGGTTCTTTTAGAGAGGTGACGGTACTGACAGGCAGAGTAGAAGACACCACAAGACGAGCTACATGCGAGTCCTCCGGTGGTGGTGTTTCCCAATTTTTACTTCACTCTGCAGAGGGGATAACGAGCTAGCATCTTTTTAGACAGGGAGAATTTCTTCCCTGGAGACTCCCAGGATTCCGGACGTATGTCAACCTAATGGTCGTCAGAATGTGGCAAAACTAAATTTAGTAACCTTCTGACATTTTAACTTACCAGGTTTCTTAGACGTATCTGGAGGATCAGTTTCATCCTCAATCTGAAGAATCAGTTTGATACCTTCTAATAGGTCAGGAACGTCAACCTGCGTTGTAGATTTCTCATCAGAAGCATCTGCATCAGTATATACCCCATCTTCATCGGATGAAGTATCCGAAACATGAGTGGATTGTGAGGAAGAAATGGCCCGCTTAGATGACACCTTGGTCCTAGGAGGGCGAGGGTTAGGCTTTTTTTAACCAAAGACTGATTTAATTGCTGTAACTGAGTAGACAGAGTATCCGCCCATGGCGGATTAACTACAGGGACAGTATGTGGCTGTAACGGCACAGGAGGTCCCACAGAGGACGCAAGTCTCGTTACTAGCGTAGTCAGTAAATTAAAAAAAGCAGCCCAAGGTGGGTCTTGGTGTGCCACCGGTGCTGCAGGCAGACTGAGGGGTGCAGAACCACCGTTACCTGGACCCTCAGCTGGAATATTTTTCTCAGATACATCAGCGACGTCAGCACTGCACGATGCAGGATCAGCCACGGATCTCCCGCCCTGTGTAGCAGATATTATATGGAAACGTAGCCTTAGGGCGTAACAGTACAATATAGCCAGACACAGTAACTGACAAAAACCACCTGTGGAGTGTGACTGCCAATGCAGAACACAAACAGAGGATTTAAGTGGTATATGGTTACTGAATATATATATATATATATATATATATATATATATATATATATATATATATATATATATATATATATATATATATATATATATATATATATATATATGACGTGTTACACGGAATGGAAACCACACGGCAGCTATAGGCACACCAGTCACATGTACAATGCAGAAATTATTAAATTATTACAACTATAAGACTGCACTGGACTAGTAATACTTCATGAAACTTATGTATGTATACAGATATAACAATGCACAGTAAACACTGGATGTATATCACAGAATACTTGTACTAAATATTCCTGCAGTTATGCACTTGTTCTTAACTAACACTGTCTAAATGACATGTAGAATACTTAAGTGTCCTGTAAATGCACAGCGCTGATGAGACAGGCAGCTTTACAAAGGACAGTGCCCAGGTGTCCCAGAATCAGCGCAGCTCTGTGTAATGGCGCCCAAACGCTGACAGGGAGTGAGGGAGAGATGCAGCTCCAGGGTGGGAACACCTGGGGCTGGGGGAGGGACTACAGGTCAGCAACTTATCCCCTCTGCTGGACTTCACCACCAGGTACTATGGAGCCTGTAATAAATGGATTTTAGTAAATCCAACCTGTGCTTCCTGCCCTGATGGATATAGTGGGTCCCTGCACGGCCACAGTGTCCACGCCAGTGGCACGGTCCGTCTCCTGGGACCGCGTCCGGATTGCGATTTCGGCGGGTCCAACCTGGGGGACCCTCTTACCTCCTCCCTGTAAGTGCGGCCACGCGATCCAGGAGAGCAGCAGTGGTGGTGTACCTAATGAGACCAGAGCGCCTCCGCTGTAAGTATCCGGCACCCAGGGCGCGGGAGTATACAGCGCTGCTGCGGGAGGTGAGGGAGCTGCAGCACGATATGTCAGTATGACATATAGCTCCAAGTGCCTATGCTGGGGCCCTTGAAGTCTTCTTTCTGGTCAGAAAAGCGCTTTTCAGGGCTGCCTAGTGCAGCACTCCCTGTTAGCTGCCTGCACTGCAGGCACCAATTTACAAACAGAGTTCCAGTGCCTGGAGGCGGGGATATAGAGTAGGCGGTGCAGTGCATCTTGGGAACAGTCAAAGCTTTAGCCGGTTGGTGCCTCGGATCAAGATCCAACTCTACACCCTGATGTTATTCCCTGTGGAATCCAAGTGTATGCCGCTGCAGAAATACAGATTATTTTTTTTGTAATCAGGAAATTAAAAAAAAAAAAAAAAACGAACACAAGCACAAATTAATGAAGGTACGACTTCCCAGATCAAGCTGTTCATAAAGTGCTCACTCTGTTACCTGATAATAACACAGTCTAGGAACTCTGTGAGACGCCCATTCTGTGTGATGTATGAAAAGTCCGGGAACCGCCGCTGTTTACAAATAGAAGAATGTGGTAACGTTATTACTAAAAGCATCATTACTCTCTGCAGTGATCTGTAACTAAACCCCCTTCAGCCCACATACAATACAGAGCACACAGGACTTACGTCATCATTGTACCCCATGTGCATCCCGCAATCCAGCATCACATTCTTTCCTCCTATAGACACCAAAATACAGCTCCGTCCAACGTCCTGCCCAGCGCCTGGCAAGCAGAGAGTATTATTATTTATTAACAGTTTCTTATGTAACGCAACAAATGCTGTTGCACTTTACAATTGGAAACAATGATAAAATAAAACTGGGTAATAACAGTCAGAGGTAGGAAGGACTTTTTTGCAAGCTTACAAATTTATAGGAGTAACATGTTACACTCCACATCCACTCTGCTTCTTGTTAAGATGGAATTATTAGAAGACGAAACACAAGGATCTAAATCTTTGTCCTTATTTAAAGGGGTCATCCACCTTTGAAAAACTTTCATGTATTATTTATTGCATCATACATGAACTCCAAGAACTTCCTAAATGTTATTTAAGCTTTTTCTTTGCATGTTTGTCTTCTGCTCCATTATATTGTCAGATAGATATTTATTTGTGTAGCATCCGGCTCTTCTGGTTCTTGGCTTAGACACAAATATCTAGCTGGCAACTGGGTTTTGGACATGGCTGAAGAGCACAGAAGCATACAACAACATAAATCGTAAAACACAGCAGAAGTATGTAGAGTTGTGTCACTGCTAGCTATATAACACCTTAATAGTACTGACCTCTTTACTGTAATTACTTTGGGAGGCAGAGCATTATAACTGCAGTAAATATCTTGTGGTGATTGTAAATACAAGCTCCAGTAAGTAAGTTATCCATGCCTTTTACAACGTGTGGGGATTATCTATATTTAGGACAGATTTCTTTTAGCTGAAGGTAATGCCCATTGTTACTAATACCTTCTCTTCCCTACCAGTGCTAATTCAATTAAATCAAAGCATTCACCTGCTCACCGTGCAGCACCTATAATACCCCTTTCAAATCTCCAATGCCAGATCCCACCCGGGAATTGGAAACGGGTGGAGCTGGCAGCAGGGGTGGAGGTGGCGCTGAGAGATCAGCTCGTCTCCACACCGCCTCTCCCTATGTAGTAAACGGGTCCCGGGTCGCATCAACCCAGGAACCCGTTTACACTGCCACTGACCCGGTATTCAACCTGGGAATAACCCTTCTCATTACCTGGGTTGAATTACCGGGTCAGGCGACCCGGGAATTCTCCAAGGTTCCTTTCACATCGCACACTGACCCGTGTCGACCCGACAAAATGCCAGGTCGATACAGGTTGAGTATCCCATATCCATATATTCCAAAATACGGAATATTCCGAAATACGGACTTTTTTGAGGGAGAGTGAAATAGTGAAACCTTTGTTTTTTGATGTCTAAATGTACACAAACTTTGTTTAATACACAAAGTTATTAAAAATATTGTATTAAATGACCTTCAGGTTGTGTGTATAAGGTATATATGTAACATAAATGCGTTCTGTGCTTAGATTTAGGTCCCATCACCATGATATCTCATTATGGTATGCAATTATTCCAAAATACGGAAAAATCCCATATCCAAAAAACCTCTGGTCCCAAGCATTTTGGATAAGGGAGACTCAACCTGTACTGGGTTATTTTTGCGATGTGAAAGGGGTATAAGAAATCAGACAGTTTATTTAGGACAGACGAGGTAAGGGTCTTACCTAAAGGGGTAACCTTAATCTCTGGCATTTTCAGATGAAGGGTCTTCTGTGATTTACAATCCTACTGTAAGAAAGCAGCGACTATTAGAATATGTTAAAAGACAAAGAACAGGAAATAAAACTAGGTTGAGATGAGCTCATCATACCTTTCGTGGTGGAGGCCACATATCCTAAACATACTAACGACACGTCATTTGGCCATAAAATACTAATATCTGAGGTTTTATTGGGATGTATCATGCCAAAGAGGGCATCCCATGGTTGTTAAAATATTGTTTAAATATTATGTTGTCTTGCACACAATGATGTCGAATAATGTAATAATTAAAATAAATAAAACCCTACAAGATAAAAATAAGAATTTACTTACCGATAATTCTATTTCTCGGAGTCCGTAGTGGATGCTGGGGTTCCTGAAAGGACCATGGGGAATAGCGGCTCCGCAGGAGACAGGGCACAAAAAGTAAAGCTTTTACAGGTCAGGTGGTGTGCACTGGCTCCTCCCCCTATGACCCTCCTCCAGACTCCAGTTAGGTACTGTGCCCGGACGAGCGTACACAATAAGGGAGGATTTTGAATCCCGGGTAAGACTCATACCAGCCACACCAATCACACCGTACAACTTGTGATCTAAACCCAGTTAACAGTATGATAACAGAGGAGCCTCTGAAAGATGGCTCCCTAAACAAAATAACCCGAAATAGTTAACAATAACTATGTACAAGTCTTGCAGATAATCCGCACTTGGGATGGGCGCCCAGCATCCACTACGGACTCCGAGAAATAGAATTATCGGTAAGTAAATTCTTATTTTCTCTATCGTCCTAAGTGGATGCTGGGGTTCCTGAAAGGACCATGGGGATTATACCAAAGCTCCCAAACGGGCGGGAGAGTGCGGATGACTCTGCAGCACCGAATGAGAGAACTCCAGGTCCTCTTTTGCCAGGGTATCAAATTTGTAAAATTTTACAAACGTGTTCTCCCCTGACCACGTAGCTGCTCGGCAGAGTTGTAATGCCGAGACCCCTCGGGCAGCCGCCCAGGATGAGCCCACCTTCCTTGTGGAATGGGCCTTAACAGAATTAGGCTGTGGTAGGCCTGCCACAGAATGTGCAAGTTGAATCGTGTTACAAATCCAACGAGCAATCGACTGCTTAGAAGCAGGTGCACCCAACTTGTTGGGTGCATACAGTATAAACAGCGAGTCAGATTTTCTGACTCCAACCGTCCTTGAAATGTATATCTTTAAGCTCTGACAACGTCCAACAACTTGGAGTCTTCCAAGTCGTTTGTAGCCGCAGGCACTACAATAGGCTGGTTCAGGTGAAACGCTGACACCACCTTCGGGAGAAAATGCGGACGCGTCCGCAGCTCTGCCCTATCTGAATGGAAAATTAAATAAGGACTTTTATAAGATAAAGCCGCCAGTTCTGATACTCTCCTGGCCGAAGCCAGGGCCAGTAACATAGTCACTTTCCATGTGAGATATTTCAAATCCACCTTCTTAAGTGGTTCAAACCAATGGGATTTGAGGAAATCTAAAACTACATTTAGATCCCACGGTGCCACCGGAGGCACCACAGGAGGCTGTATATGCAGTACTCCTTTGACAAAAGTCTGGACCTCAGGAACTGAGGCCAATTCTTTTTGGAAGAATATAGACAGGGCCGAAATTTGAACCTTAATAGATCCCAATTTGAGACCCATAGACAATCCTGATTGCAGGAAATGTAGGAAACGACCCAGTTGAAATTCCTCCGTCGGAGCATTCCGACCCTCGCACCATGCCACATATTTCCGCCAAATGCGGTGATAATGCTTTTCGGTGACTTCTTTCCTTGCCTTAATCAAGGTAGGAATGACTTCTTCAGGAATGCCTTTTTCTTTTAGAATCTGGCGTTCAACCGCCATGCCGTCAAACGCAGCCGCGGTAAGTCTTGAAAAAGACAAGGACCCTGCTGAGGCAGGTCCCTTCTCAGAGGTAGAGGCCACGGATCGTCCGTGACCATCTCTTGAAGTTCCGGGTACCAAGTCCTTCTTGGCCAATCCGGAGCCACTAGTATCGTTCTTACTCCTCTTTGCCGTATAATCCTCAATACCTTTGGTATGAGAGGCAGAGGAGGAAACACATATACCGACTGGTACACCCAAGGTGTTACCAGCGCATCCACAGCTATTGCCTGCGGATCTCTTGACCTGGCGCAATACCTGTCCAGTTTTTTGTTGAGGCGAGACGCCATCATGTCCACCATTGGTTTTTCCCAACGGTTTATTATCATGAGGAAAACTTCTGAATGAAGTCCCCACTCTCCCGGGTGAAGATCGTGTCTGCTGAGGAAGTCTGCTTCCCAGTTGTCCACGTCCGGGATGAATACTGCTGACAATGCTATCACGTGATTCTCCGCCCAGCGAAGGATCCTGGCAGCTTCTGCCATTGCACTCCTGCTTCTTGTGCCGCCCTGTCTGTTTACATGGGCGACTGCCGTGATGTTGTCCGACTGGATCAACACCGGTCTTCCTTGAAGCAGAGGTTCCGCCTGGTTTAGAGCATTGTAGATTGCTCTTAGTTCCAGAATGTTTATGTGAAGAGACTTTTCCAGGCTCGTCCACACTCCCTGGAAGTTTCTTCCCTGTGTGACTGCTCCCCAGCCTCTCAGGCTGGCGTCCGTGGTCACCAGGATCCAATCCTGTATGCCGAATCTGCGGCCCTCCAGTAGATGAGCCTCCTGCAACCACCACAGAAGAGATACCCTTGTCCTTGGAGACAGGGTTATCCGCTGATGCATCTGAAGATGCGATCCGGACCATTCGTCCAGCAAATCTCCCTGAAAATGTTTTGCGTGAGATCTGCCGAATGGAATCGCTTCGTAAGAAGCCACCATTTTTCCCAGGCCTCCTGTGCATTAATGCACTGATACTTGGCCTGGTTTTAGGAGGTTTCTGACTAGGTCGGATAACTCCCTGGCTTTCCCCTCCAGGAGAAATACCTTTTTCTGGACTATGCCCAGAATCATTCCTGGGAACAGCAGACGTATCATCGGAAAACACAGCTGCGATTTTTGGAATATTTAGAATCCACTCGTGCTATCGTAGAACTACTTTAGATAGTTCTTTTCCGACCTCCAACTGTTCTCTGGAACTTGCCCCTTTCAGGATATCGTCCAAGTAAGGGATAATTAAGATGCCCTTTTCTTTGAAGAGAGTCATCTTTTCGGCCATTACCTTGGTAAAGGCCCGGGGTGCCGTGGATAATTCAACGGCAACTTTTGAAACTGATATTGACAGTTCTGTATCACGAACCCGATGTACCCTTGTTGAGAAGGGCAAATTTGGACATGGAGGTAATCCTTGATGTCCAGGGACACCATATAGTCCCCTTCTTTCCGGTTCGCTATCACTGCTCTGAGTGACTCCATCTTGATTTGAACCTTTATGTAAGTGTTCAAAGATTTCAGATTTAGACTATGTCTCACCAAGCCGTCTGGCTTCAGTACCACCATATAGTGTGGAAGACTAATACCCTTTTCCTTGTTGTAGGAGGGGTACTTTGATTATCACCTGCTGGAAATACAGCTTGTGAATTTTTCCCAATACTGCCTCCCTGTTGGAGGGAGCCGTTGGTAACGCAGACTTCAGGAACCTGCGAGGAAAAGATGTCTCGACTCTCCAATCTGTACCCCTGGGATAATACTAGTACGATCCAGGGGTCAACTTGCGAGTGATCCCACTGCGCGTTGAGACTCTTGAGACTACACCCCCACCTAACCTGAGTCCGCTTACACGGCCCCAGCGTCATGCTGGGGACTTGGCAGACGCGGTGGAAGGCTTCCTTTCCTGGGAAGGAGCTGTCTGCTGCAGTCTACTTCCCTTTCCTCTATGTCTGGGCAGATATGACTGGCCTTTTGCCCGCTTGCCCTCATGGGAACGGAAGGATTGAGGCTGAAAAGACGGTGTCTGTTTCTGCTGAGATGTAACTTGGGGTAAAAAGGTTGGATTTCCAGCTGTTGCCGAGACCCCCAGGTCCGTTGGACCGACCCCAAATAACTCTTTCCCTTTATACGGCCATACTTCCATGTGTCGTATGGGATATGTATCACCTGACCACTGTCGTGTCCATGACATCTTCTGGGAGATATGGATCACGCACTTATTTTGATGCCAGAGTGCACATATCCCTCTGTGCATCTCGCATACATAAATATATAATGCATCCTATTAAATGCTCTATATCAATCAAATATTTTCAGTCAGGGAAACCGACCAAGCCAACCCAGCACTGCATCTCCAGGCTGATGGCGATCGCTGGTCGCAGTATAACCACCTTATGTGTGTATATACTTTTTAGGATATTTTTCCAGCTGCCTATCAGCTGGCTCCTTGAGGGCGGCCGTATCTGGCGACGGTAACGCCACTTGATAAGCGTGTGAGCGCCTTATTCATTCCCAACGCGCCCTAACTTCTGGCGGGAAAGGGTATAACGCCAATATTTGCTATCGGGGTACACCCACGCATCATCACACACTTTATTTTATTTTATCTGATTCAGGAAAAACTACAGGTAGTTTTTTCACTCCCACATAATACCCTTTTTTGTGGTACTTGTAGTATCAGAAATATGTAACACCTCCTTCATTGCCCTTAACGTGTGGCCCTAATAAGGAATACGTTTGTTTATTCACCGTCGACACTGGATTCAGTGTCGGTGTCTGTGTCTGTGTCGACCGACTGAGGTAAATGGGCGTTATTAAAAACCCCTGACGGTGTTTCTGAGACGCCTGGACCGGTACTAATTGTTTGTCGGCCGTCTCATGTCGTCAACCGACCTTGCAGCGTGTTGACATTCTCACGTAATTCCCTAAATAAGCCATCCATACCGGTGTCGACTCCCTAGAGAGTGACATCACCATCATAGGCAATTTCTCCGCCTCCTCCAACATCGTCCTCATACATGTCGACACACACGTACCGACACACAGCACACACACCGGGAATGCTCTGACAGAGGACAGGACCCCACTAGCCCTTTGGAGAGACAGAGGGAGAGTTTGCCAGCACACACCAAAAAAACGCTATAATTACATAGGGACAACCTTATATAAGTGTTTCTCCCTTATAGCATCTTTAATATATTTATGTCGCCAATTTAGTGCCCCCCCTCTCTGTTTAAACCCTGTTTCTGTAGTGCAGTGCAGGGGAGAGCCTGGGAGCCTTCTCTCCAGCCTTTCTGTGAGAGAAAATGGCGCTGTGTGCTGAGGAGATAGGCCCCGCCCCTTTTTCGGCGGGCTCGTCTCCCGCTATTTATTGTATTTAGGCAGGGGTTAAATATCTCCATATAGCCTCTGGGGGCTATATGTGAGGTATTTTTAGCCTTATATAGGTTTACATTTGCCTCCCAGGGCGCCCCCCCCCAGCGCCCTGCACCCTCAGTGACTGCCGTGTGAAGTGTGCTGAGAGGAAAATGGCGCACAGCTGCAGTGCTGTGCGCTACCTTTAGAAGACTGCAGGAGTCTTCAGCCGCCGATTCTGGACCTCTTCTTGCTTCAGCATCTGCGAGGGGGCCGGCGGCGAGGCTCCGGTGACCATCCAGGCTGTACCTGTGATCGTCCCTCTGGAGCTTCATGTCCAGTAGCCAAGAAGCCAATCCATCCTGCACGCAGGTGAGTTCACTTCTTCTCCCCTCTGTCCCTCGTTGCAGTGATCCTGTTGCCAGCAGGAATCACTGTAAAATAAAAAACCTAAGCTAAACTTCTCTAAGCAGCTCTTTATGAGAGCCACCTAGAATTGCACCCTTCTCGGCCGGGCACAAAAATCTAACTGGAGTCTGGAGGAGGGTCATAGGGGGAGGAGCCAGTGCACACCACCTGACCTGTAAAAGCTTTACTTTTTGTGCCCTGTCTCCTGCGGAGCCGCTATTCCCCATGGTCCTTTCAGGAACCCCAGCATCCACTTAGGACGATAGAGAAAGTCTATTAAATAAACCTGATGACTGATTCATAACTTCCTCATTACCATCCTATCCCTACCTGTGAATCACAATGTAAAATACTCCTGTGTGATTGAGTGGCAGGAACCAGCTCTAATGCCATGGATAGAGCAGTTAGGCCAAACAAAAGTCTGACTACGCCAGTCACGCACGGAAAACATGCAGACAATTCACTAATTCTGCACATCATTTTATACTGCTTGGAATAGTCTTGTTGAACCTATGCTTTCCTGGTATTAAGCTAATAAAACAAAGAAGGCTTGAGATTAGAGCATTTAAAAGGAAAACGTCTCCTGTAAATACAAAATAACAAATCGTTGCAGGGGGCGTTCAATAAAATAAAATCTATATTCTATCTGCACCAGTGGCGGAATCTGTGAGTGGTGGGCCTAGGTGCAAAAATGTAACTTGGACCTACCGCCTCCACTGAATCCCAAGTTCGCAATATGCCGACGCTGGGATCCCAGCGTTTAGATGCCCAGAAGAGGGGGGGTGAGCATAATGAAGCCCCTTGCGGGCTCGCTGCACTTGCCCCAGGTTCTATTCCCATTCTATGGGTGTCGTGGACACCAACAAGTGCGAATAGTCCTTGTTAGTCGGCATGCCGGTTGTCGGGATTGTGAGGGGATAGGATGTAGTCGCTGGTCTCCTGAACACCAGTCACATAACTACATCCCTATGCCACACGTCAATGGATGACAAGGAGAGGCAGAGGGTGACAGTGTAAAGCAGAGGGAGGCAGCGGTTAACACAGAGAGGCAGAGGGAGACAATGGAAGGAAAGGGGAGGCAGTGTGTAACAGGGGTACAAGTACAATGTCCTGCATGGTGCAGAGCACAGGGAGCATGTACCTTGGTGGGGACAAGAACACAGCGGTCTCAGGGGGTCATTCAGAGGTGATCGCATGCTGCAACTTTTTGCAGCCCGTGCAATCAGATGTATTTTAGCTAAGGAAGTGTGCAGGGGCGCAGGGCAAAAAAAGTTTTGTGTAGTTTCTGAATAGCTCTGTACTTACTCAGCCACTACGATCACTTCAGCCTGTCAGGTTCCGGAATGGACGTCAGACACCCGCCCTGCAAACGCCTCGACACGCATGCGTTATCTTCACCACTCCCAGAAAACGGTCAGGTGACACCCAGATTTGCCTGCCTGATGTCAATCTTCTTGCACTTGCCGCTGCGATCGCTTCCTTCGCTGTTCTTGGTGCTGCCTGGCAACAGCCGTCGCCGGGCAATGACCCGCATAGCCGCCCGCGCGCATGCAGCGTGCGAATGGGTCAAAATGACCCCCTCTGCTCTGTCTGTGACAGGGGCCCCACCCCTTGTGCTTTCTTCAGTTTGGCATTCAGTCAGGCAGACTCTGGCGGTGCCAGTTACACTGGTTGTGAGCTGCCTTTAATTCAGCGGTGAGTCAGAATAAATGTACATCTGTCTGTTAATTAGAAGCAGTAAGCGGCTGTAATTATCAGCGCTGATAGGTGGCAGGACTCCTATATCAGTCCTGCAGACACAAGGTCAGCCCTGCCTCCCTAAGGTAAGGGGCACAGCGTTCAGGTAGTGGGGCCCACTCTGCTCTCTGCACTGGAACATTCATCTAACATTGCTCAAAATGGTCTGTGGTGGGACCAGGGTATAGCTCGTTGCTGGACTGGACAGCAGTGGGCCCCTTAGTCCTCAGGGCCCCCCGCTGCAATGCACCTGCTGCACCAATCAATGGTAGTTTCGCCTCTGATCTGTACTACTGCTCCCATGCTACATTCCTCTTTGCTCTTACCACCTTTGTCACCAGCTGAGTGTGTTACTGTTCCTACCCATGAACTTCAAAAAATAAATGGAGCGAGCAAGCTGATAAGTGTCAGTGGTGTGGGACAATTAGACCTAATGTCAAAAGTAATGTAGCCACAGAAAAACCATCAGGTAAATTTACTAAGATAGGAGTTCTATTTAAGAATGGATGTTGCCCATAGCAACCAATCAGATTCTACTACTCATTTATCTAGAACCTTCTAGAAGATAATAACTGGAATCTGGTTGGTTGCTATGGACAACATCCCATCTTAAATAGAACTCCCATCTTAGTAAATTTACACCACAGTACATACATCAGCAGATACACAAAAACAGAGAGCGACACTAGCATCTTCACCAGTGGTTCTCAAGTACCTATAACAGGTCATGTTTTCAGGATTCTGTCTGTGGAAACAGGTGGTATGATTACTGGTGCAGTAAAATAGATTAACTCACTGAGCTTGATAAAAAAAAAAAATCCAGAAAACATGACCTGTTAGGAGTACTTCTTGAGAAATGGACTTTGGCCACCGCTGCTGTAGATAACCAGTGACTCTTGAGCCGCATGAGGCTCTTTCTTTATTTAAATGTGGCTCCCAACACTCTAAATCATGTGACCACAAAAGATACAGAAACTGCTACACTCCAGCCAGACATGCAGCAGCACTACAGGGACTGAAAATGTAAGGAGCCAGATACTAGAGGTGAGACACCCACTGACAAATAGAGAACACATTAGGGGCTGCAGCAATGGCACGACTTGGTGGGGGAACTTTAGTGACACGAGGGTGGGCTAGAGTGACACAAGGCGGAGCTGGCTGGAGTGACATAGGAGGGTGGTAGCAGGAGTGACACATGGGAGAGCTGGCTGGAGTGACACAGGAGGGTGCTGGAAGTAGTGAGACATGGGAAAGCTGGCTGGAGTGACATAGGAGGGTGGTAGCAGGACTGACACATGGGAGAGCTGGCTGGAGTGACATGGGGGGTGCTGGCAGGACTGACATAGGAGGATGCTAGCAAGAGTGTCACATGGGGAGCTGGCTGGAGTGACATAGGAGGGTGCTAGCAGGAGTGACACATGGGGGAACTTAAGTTTATTATGTGAATCTGGCTTTTTTTAATTATTTTATGTGAAAGTGGCTTTTTCAATGGATCTGACTTTAAAATGTTTTATTTTATGTCGTTCTAGGGTTTTCAATGTATTTTATACCAGGAGCGTGGTCTAGTAGGCACAAGGCCACATTCCATTTTTGCATGTGCGCCTTCGGTTTGATGTCGGCTCTTTGACCTAACAAGGTTTTTTGGCTCTTTGTCACTGACTGGTTGGCCGCCCCTGATCTACAGCAACTGTCCTACCTACACAGAAACTATTTAATACCTGGCTTCAACTACAGTTATATGAGTGTGTTATTGTGAAATAAGTGTAGGGGGCATATGGGCTTCTTTAGGGTGAGTCAGAGCTCCCACTCAGAGAAGAATGTCTACATGGAGGGCAAGGCCGTTGGCAGTACTGACATTACAGCTGGAGAGGACACACAGCTGGGCTGCTTATATTTGCCTTTATTGGGACATACAGTATAAACACATTCTCCGTACACGTCATTATATTTATATTTTTCATCTAGGTAGATGTATCCATCCTTTCTTCCCTGGATGGATGATACATAATTGCATGTTCATAATTCTCTCCTGGCTGCTTAGTAATGGTAAATATACGTACCACTGTGACGAGCAAACGCTCTCTGGCAGCACACGTGAGCAGAGATAAGTAACTGGTAATTAAAGATGTACTCACCTCTCAGTTATTAGCTTTCCACACTCACTGCTCACCCAACCAGTATTTCTGGCTGCTCCGAGGCAACACCAAGCCTAACAACTGTGCGAGCCCTACTGAGTCTCCCCAGCCACACAAGCTGCCTGCCGTAAACTGTCAACACACATTTAACTACCAACATCAGCTACCAGCACTGGGCAGCGCCATGACACCGGAGACCAACGTCAGAGGACCACTTTACCCCGGAACTAGGGACTGCAGACTATCCAATCAGGAGGTGAGGACGTAAAATGGGCGTGGTCTCTATATCACTGCATTGGTTGACTACGATGGTCAAGCGAGCAAGAGAGATATGACTGGATAACAGGTGTAGTGCCGTGTGGTGGGCGGGGCACAGCTGGTAATTAGGGCTTTATGTGGCGAGGGGACCGGCGGTGACTGTGTGTGTGCTGTGCAGGTGGCAGTAGCAGGTGAGGTTTCGGAGACTGGTGAGCAGGTGAGCTGCTGCTGGCTGTATCATTTTACGGTGTATGCTGGTATTTGTAGTCTCACAAGAGCTGGCAAGTAACAAGTGTGATATTAACTGGTTATGGAAATCTAGAATCTTTGCCCATCAGTTTGGAAGTAAAGTATTTCCTTGTAATTACATTCGTATATTCTACCTAACTCATTACAGCATAAGTGTCTGGGAAATAAGATACTTCTATTGTACATAGTATTATTAGGTTATACTAATGCAATCATACTAGTCCTGAGTGTTCCAGCGTCAGCAGCAGTCAGTGAATGGGGGGGAACATATGGTGATAACATTACATATAGCAGCACATTAGGGTTGTACTGTGATCGGCCAAGTAAGCACTGTGACTACCAGAGGTAGCAAAACAAAGATGCAGGTGTGACAGGGCTGTGACTGGAGAGCTGCTTCTCTGGATTGTAGATTTGGTTCATAGGGAGTGTCCTCTGTTCCAGTCCTGTATTGTCACATTGTTGTGTCCAGAAATCTGTATTACTTGACAGTGTGGCGACCTTTAGACTTAACAGCAAGTAATATTTTCCTATTTCCAAGTGTGCGAAACGCAGTGGAGATTCCAATGATCTGTTATTGGCTTTCTGGCAGTAATATCTTATCCTGTGTATTTAATCTATTGTGGGAAGTGTTAGTGCTGTCATTCAGAAAATGACTATTTGGAGAATTTATTTACTCAGACAAGTGGACATTTGAAATCCTGTACTTCTTTGTTAAATACCTGCTTTCCGATCTGGCTATTTCTGACACTGTGTGTTGTGTGGGTACAGCTGTGATGCTAATCTTCTTGGTATAGACCAGTTTCAACTGATCTGATATGGTAGTGCAAATTATGAAGATAACAATTAGTTTTATGTGTTTGCTTTCCATGATTGGTGTCTCTCACTGCCATCACTCATTCTTCACTGACAACTCTCTTTTTCTGTATACAGTGCGCTTATTTATATACTACTGGTCCAGTTTTAGAACACCCCCATTTTTCCTGTTTTCAAATGTAAGCAATTCAAGTTCAGCGAATAACCATATACAGTAGTACAATGGTAAGAGATAACCTGCAAGAGGTTGAGCAAAAACTGAAAAACAAAGTCAATTTCACAGTAATAAAAAAGGGATCATTTACTAATCAGCGTCTTGTAAAAGCTTGTTTGTTTAAGCCCAGCATTTAAAGGGCAATGCTTTTAGTAGCAAAACGCCAAATGTTTTGCTATTAAAGGCATTACCCTTTTACATTTTGGCCTAACATGCCAGGAAGCAGTGGCATTTACCAGTTGCAGTGTGGTAAATAAACCCCTGAGACCATTGGCGGAACTTGTGCATGATGGGGCCCATGTGCAAAAATATAATTTGGGCCCCCTACGCCCCAGTTCAAAATATGCCACACAGCAGTGGTGACTACGGAAGGCAAGGGGAGGCAGAGCGTGACAGCGGAATGCAGAGCGTGACAGGAGGAGTTTGACAGGGGGAGACAGTGGGTGACAGAGGTACAAGTACAATATCTTGTGTGGTGTGAAGAACGGAGGGCATGTACTTTGGTGGGGGGCAGGAACACCGCGGCCTCTGCTCTGTCTGTGACAGGGGCCCCCACCCCTTGTGCTTTCCTCAGCTTGGCACTCAGACTCTGGCAGTGCCAGTTACACTGATTGTGAGCTTCCTATAATTCACAGACCGCAGTGAAGCAGAAAAAATGTACATCTGTCTGATAATTAGAAGCAGTACGTGGCCGTCATCAGCAGCACTGATAGGTGGCAGGACTCCTCTATTAATCCGGCACACACAAGGTCAGCCCTGCTTCCCTAAGGTAAGGGGCAGGTCCTTCAGGCAGTGGGGCCCACCCTGTTTTCTGCACTGGGCCATTCATCCAGCATTGCTCAAAATGGTCTCCGGAGGAGGTGGGGCGATAACTCCTTGCAGTCTGGGCAGCAGTGGGCTCCTTAGTCCTCAAGGGCCCCGGTGCAATGCACCTGCTACACCAGTGGTAGTTCCGCCACTGCTTGTGACATGGAAGAGGTGGTGTGATGGTCGCTAACTCAGGCTCTTTTGCTGGATACCAAGCCAGCGACTGCTTTTGAGGAAAATAAGACAACAGCATGCTTCATATCATGGAATGCCAGCCCAGTCTACAGGGTTAAGCTTATTAAGCTGGTTTGGGATGAACAGGACAGAAGGGAGAAGGCAGAGAAACCCATTTTGTGGGAACTTCTGCAACAGTGTTAGGAAGAACATCTCGGAACAAAATTTGATTTCCCATTGTAGAATTAATGGCAGGATTGTGTTCGGCGTTATATCGGCGCAAAAGTTGGCTACTTTGATAAGTCAAATGTTTTGCTTAAGTTTAGTTAAACATAACTTTTCTTTCATTTCCAATTGTTTTTTTGTTCTATGCTTTGGTTCTGAGTACATTGAGACATTACACTGTGGCTTACATGTCAGTATAATGAGTGTGTTCTAAACTTTTGAGTAGTCACCAATATTCAGGACTGTCTTAACAGCTTTGTAGGCACTGGGCAAAGCAATGCACTGGGGTCCCTATCCATCCATTCATGGGAATAAATGAAAAAATAAATCCTAACCTACCCCTCCTGCAGTTCCGCGCCTTTTCTCCACATGCTTCCATAAAGTGAATGGCTGTCAGCACTCTGATTTGTGGATCGCACCAGCCATCCACAAATCACCATGCGGATGCAGGCTGGCAGGCAGGTAAAGAATGCTGCCTGCCTGCTCTGATTGTATGCAATTCACAATCAGAGCAGCAGGCAGCATTCTCTCCTACCTGCCTCTCAAGAAGCTCTGCAGGTACCAGCCCGGGGGCAGATGTCCTCCTGCCCCTTCTCAAAGACCCCTTGAATCATTGGGCTCTGGGCAGCGGCCCGGTGTGCCTATTTATTAAAATGGTTCTGCCATTATTTAAACACAGTTGCTCCATCTAGATATGTTGCTAGTGTGGTAGCTATATAAATAAAGAAATATAAACTGTCCTTATAAGGGTGTGTACACACGGTGAGATATTTTCTTTTGATTTTGATCATATAGTCAAAATCTCAAGAAAAGTTAGTGCAGATCGCAAGGTGAAAGTCAGCTTGCGATCCCGATTCGATCCCGATGCGCAGTCCCGCCAGGTCGGCATTGCAGGAAAAGATAGACTGTGCAGGCAAGTCAATCCTTGCTAGATCGGATCGGTGTACTATCTAGTTCATCTCATAGACCCTACACACTGGCCGATCCGCCGCCGAGTTGCCCGACGGTGGATACGGGCGACGCGGCGGGGGGGGGCAGTGACGGGGAGAGTGAAGTTACTTCACTCCCCCCGTCACACGGCTCCATAGAACTGCAGGCAAATATGGACGAGATCATCCATATTGGCCTGCATGTACAGCCGACGGGACACCAGCGATGAGCGAGCGCGGGGCCGCGCATCGTTCATCGCTGGAGCCTCCACACTGCACGATATGAACGTTATCTTGTTCATTAATGAACGAGATCGTTCATATCGTGCAGTCATGTCGGCCAGTGTGTAGGGCCCATCACATGTCAATAACATCTCACATAAGCCAAAATCTCACATAAGCCAAAATCGTAAGCACAATAGTCCATATCTCAAGAAAAGTTAGTCAAAATCTGTGGTGCTGGGCTCCGGGGAGTTCAAGGGAAATCGTCCATAGCAAGGATCTCACCGTGTGTACACACCCTTAGGATACCCCCATTGTAATGCCATATACATACACTAACACAATATCTGTATCTTAAATTAAATCTCTATTTTCCAAGAGGGATTTAATGACATTGGGAATTGATTTACTAGCAGAGCTCCTCCCTTTCATTTCAGTAGCCTATTAATATCAGTGGGGTCAAATGAATGGTAATAAATAGGCAAATATCTGCTGACTGCATTCTCAGGTATTCTGCCTGGTCAACAAGTATTGTCTGGGGTTTTGAAATCCACTTTTTCCATATCTTTGTGAAGGGGACAGAGCAGGTTTTCATTGCTCCAGTGCAGTGCTAATATCATTTTACTCAGTCCTGTAAATGTGTGTTTAGAACAATGAGATGGTTGACTTCCCATGAACTGTTAGGAGAGGACTTCCAGGATGCAGCTAGCTGGCTTAGTGGGTTTTGCATTGTGATACGCTGTACAAACATAAGCACTTTAAGCTGACATTTGATCAGGTGAAGACGTGTTTGTACCTTAGAGGCTCAGACGGACTTCCCTGGACAGGTACAGTGTAAAGACACCAGCTTTGAACCACAATGACTTATTAGAGCCTTTACTAAAGTAGGATCACAATTCTTAAGCTCGGTACACACTATATGATTTGTCGCCCATTCCCACATACCGGAGTGACATATCGGGTACATCGTCTAGTGTCTACACATAATATGCACACTCCCGCGGGTGGCTAGCGACATCAGACTGCAGCATGTCGCGTGGCTCCCCCATCGGACCCAACATCGGCAAGTGTATATGCACTTGCTGCATGCCGGGTCCCATCGCCCATCGGATCAGCTGTGTACACGCATCACGTAGTGTGTATCCAGCTTTAGAATTATTAAGAGGAAGCTTATATTTGCCATTAAAAAAAAAAATCTTTACTTTGGTCATGTAGTCCTTCTATTTAAACATCATTGGCTAACTGACTGTATTTAAAATATTTGCAATTGGTAGGAATGGAACAGATCCACTTATTGAGGTATATTTTGTCAACAAACTGAATGTCAACATTTTCAGAGGTCAATAGTCGACATGTTGAGCATAGGTTTTTCCATTCATTATTACCCTGAGCCTAACCCTAACCGCATCCTATCCTGAATCTATCCCTAACATTGGGTGCCGACATTCTCACTCTCAACATTCATATCTTGCCAACATTCTGAATGTCAACAAACTGACTATATCCCAGTCCACATTCCATTACAACTTACAAAGGATTTAAAAATGATCAGGAATACTGTGAAAATGCAGTTATAGGTAAGGAATACATAAGTTCTAGTTACTGAGGTGGATAAAGAGATGGTTATACTTCTACAGTTCTAATGGCAATTGGGAAAGAATAACATCACCCTTTCAAGTACTCCAACCACATTATCACCTGTTTCTTTCCATTTCTATCATAAAATAAATCTATACCACTAATTACAAGTTGCATTGTTAGGAATTTGTTGTCACCGTTATGTATTCAACTTCCGTCTATAAACTTTCCTTTGTCGCTGACATTTGTGCTCCTCTGCCCCCTGTAATTGTTGTCAGGGTCACTAACCCTCCTACCCTGGTGTCATGCCTGAGGCTGATCACTGCTGGTCTCATTCCTGTTCAACATCAGTAGTCCTGCTCAAGGTATTGCTTTTCATGAAGAGCTATGGTTGATCTGCAAGTACATGCAAGACAGGAGATGTTAGTGCTTCACTTCTGTCCATTCTTCAGTAGAACTTAAGCAGTGTCCACAAAGCCAATTCAAGTTTTAGCTAAACAGTGGGTTTGTTACATTGCATGTGGCTTTTAGTGAGCAGAGGACAATGTCTGGTGAGGTTTTGTGGATGTAAATGTATACATTAGGATGCTATACAATACCTCAGCTGTGCCAGACTAATTGTCTTCCCTAACACAGGTAACCTGAAGAAGTCAAGAAGCATAACATGTCCACTGCAGAAGAAAAATTCTCCCTCCGGGAGGTCTTGGACAGCTTCAAGTGTTGCTTAGTAGATGATGACCAAGATGTTCTTGTAGAGCAATATCTAAATGGATGGAAGGGATTGGTTAGGTGAGTTACATTTATATGATGTAGTTTGTGGAGTGGTTTACTGCCAGGATACCATACAGTCCAGCGTTCTTTCCCATAATTGTAATAACTGGAATTATTAGTGGCTATCTCAACTCTGTCCTGGTAGCTGAGATGGAATCCTATATTTCTCTAACGTCCTAGTGGATGCTGGGAACTCCGAAAGGACCATGGGGAATAGCTGCTCCGCAGGAGACTGGGCACAACTAAAAGAAAGCTTTTAGACTACCTGGTGTGCACTGGCTCCTCCCACTATGACCCTCCTCCAAGCCTCAGTTAGATTTCTGTGCCCGGCCGAGCTGGATGCACACTAGGGGCTCTCCTGAGCTCCTAGAAAGAAAGTTTATTTTAGGTTTTTTATTTTACAGTGAGACCTGCTGGCAACAGGCTCACTGCAGCGAGGGACTAAGGGGAGAAGAAGCGAACCTACCTGCTTGCAGCTAGCTTGGGCTTCTTGGGCTACTGGACACCATTAGCTCCAGAGGGATCGACCGCATGGAACTGGCCTTGATGTTCGTTCCCGGAGCCGCGCCGCCGTCCCCCTTACAGAGCCAGAAGCAAGAAGAGGTCCGGAAAATCGGCGGCAGAAGACATCAGTCTTCACCAAGGTAGAGCACAGCACTGCAGCTGTGCGCCATTGCTCCTCATGCACACTTCACACTCCGGTCACTGAGGGTGCAGGGTGCTGGGGGGGGGGGCGCCCTGAGCAGCAATAAAAACACCTTGGCTGGCAAATATATCACAATATATAGCCCCAGAGGCTATATATGTGATAAATACCCCTGCCAGAATCCATAAAAAAGCGGGAGAAAAGTCTGCGGAAAAAGGGGCGGAGCTATCTCCTTCAGCACACTGGCGCCATTTTCTCTTCACAGTGCAGCTGGAAGACAGCTCCCCAGGCTCTCCCCTGTAGTTTGCAGGCTCAAAGGGTTAAAAAGAGAGGGGGGGCAGTACATTTAGGCGCAATATTGTATATACAAGCAGCTATTGGGAAAAATTCACTCAATATAGTGTTAATCCCTAAATTATATAGCGCTCTGGTGTGTGCTGGCATACTCTCTCTCTGTCTCCCCAAAGGGCTGTGTGGGGTCCTGTCCTCAGTCAGAGCATTCCCTGTGTGTGTGCGGTGTGTCGGTACGCCTGTGTCGACACGTTTGATGAGGAGGCTTATGTGATGGCAGAGCAGATGCCAATAAATGTGATGTCGCCCCCTGTAGGGCCGACACCAGAGTGGATGGATAGGTGGAAGGTATAAACCGACAGTGTCAACTCCTTACATAAAAGGCTGGATGACGTAACAGCTATGGGACAGCCGGCTTCTCAGCCCGCGCCTGCCCAGGCGTCTCAAAGGCCATCAGGGGCTCAAAAACGCCCGCTCCCTCAGATGGCAGACACAGATGTCGACACGGAGTCTGACTCCAGTGTCGACGAGGTTGAGACATATACACAATCCACTAGGAACATCCGTTACATGATCCCGGCAATAAAAAATGTGTTACACATTTCTGACATTAACCCAAGTACCACTAAAAAAGGGTTTTATGTTTGGGGAGAAAAAGCAGGCAGTGTTTTGTTCCCCCATCAAATGAGTGAATGAAGTGTGAAAAAGCGTGGGTTCCCCCGATAAGAAACTGGTAATTTCTAAAAAGTTACTGATGGCGTACCCTTTCCCGCCAGAGGATAAGTTACGCTGGGAGATTTCCCCTAGGGTGGATAAGGCGCTCACACGTTTGTCAAAAAAGGTGGCACTGCCGTCTTAGGATACGGCCACTTTGTAGGTACCTGCTGATAAAAAGCAGGAGGCTATCCTGAAGTCTGTATTTACACACTCGGGTACTAGACTGAGACCTGCAGATAGTGCTGCTGCAGCGTGGTCTGTAACCCTGTCAAACAGGGATACTATTTTGCGAACATAAGACGTCGTCTTATATATGAGGGATGCACAGAGGGATATTTTGCCGGCTGGCATCCAGAATTAATGCAATGTCCATTCTGTCAGGAGGGTATTAGAGACCCGACACTGGACAGGTGATGCTGACTTTAAAAGGCAAATAGAGCCTTATAAGGGTGAGGAATTGTTTGGGGATGGTCTCTGGGACCTCGTATCCACAGCAACAGCTGGGAAGAAACATTTTTACCTCAGGTTTCCTCACAGCCTAAGAAAGCACTGTATTATCAGGTACAGTCCTTTCGGCTTCAGAAAAGCAAGCGGGTCAAAGGCGCTTCCTTTCTGCACAGAGACGGGGGAAGAGGGAAAAAGCTGCACCAGTCAGCCAGTTCCCAGAATCAAAATTCTTCCCCCGCTTCCTCTGAGTCCACCGCATGACGCGGGGGCTCCACAGGCGTAGCCAGGTACGGTGGGGGGCCGCCTCAAAAATTTCAGCGATCAGTGGGCTCGCTCACAGGTGGATCCCTGGATCCTTCAAGTAGTATCTCAGGGGTACAAGCTGGAATTCGAGGCGTCTCCCCCCCCCGCCGTTTCCTCAAATCTGCCTTGCCGACAACTCCCTCAGGCAGGGAGGCTGTGTTAGAGGCAATTCACAAGCTGTATTCCCAGCAGGTGATAGTCAAGGTGCCCCTACTTCAACAAGGACGGGGTTACTATTCCACACTGTTTGTGGTACCGAAACCGGACGGTTCGGTGAGACCCATTTTAAATTTGAAATCCTTGAACACATACATAAAAAAATTCAAGTTCAAGATGGAATCGCTCAGGGCGGTTATTGCAAGCCTGGAGGAGGGGGATTACATGGTATCCCTGGACATCAAGGATGCTTATTTACATGTCCCCATTTACCATCCTCACCAGGAGTACCTCAGATTTGGGGTACAGGTTTACCATTACCAATTCCAAACACTGCCGTTTGGACTGTCCACGGCACCGAGGGTCTTTACCAAGGTAATGGCAGAAATGATGATACTCCTTCGAAAAAAGGGAGTTTTAATTATCCCGTACTTGGACGATCTCCTTATAAAGGCGAGGTCCAAGGAGCAGTTGTTGGTCGGAGTAGCACTATCTCGGGAAGTGCTACAACAGCACGGATGGATTCTATACATTCCAAAGTCACAGCTGGTTCCTACCACACGCCTACTGTTCCTGGGGATGGTTCTGGACACAGAACAGAAAAAAGTTTCTCCCGCAGGAGAAAGCCAAGGAGCTGTCATCTCTAGTCAGAGACCTCCTGAAACCAAAACAGGTATCTGTGCATCACTGCACACGAGTCCTGGGAAAAATGGTAGCTTCCTACGAAGCAAAATTCCATTCGGCAGGTTCCATGCAAGAACCTTTCAGTGGGACCTCTTGGACAAGTGGTCGGGATCGCATCTTCAGATGCATCGGCTGATACCCTGGTCCTTGGAGACAGGGTTATCTCTACTGTGGTGGCTGCAGAGTGCTCATCTTCAAGAGGGCCACAGATTCGGCATACAGGACTGGGTCCTGGTAACCACGGATGCCAGCCTTCGTGGCTGGGGGGCAGTCACACAGGGAAGAAATTTCCAAGGACTTTGGTCAAGTCAGGAGTCGTCCCTACATAAATATTCTGGAACTGAGGGCCATTTACAATGCCCTAAGTCTGCTTCAAAACCAGCCGGTACTGATCCAATCAGACAACATCACAGCAGTCGCCCATGTAAATCGACAGGGCGACACAAGAAGCAGGATGGCGATGGCAGAAGCCACAAGGATTCTCCGATGGGCGGAAAATCACGTCTTAGCACTGTCAGCAGTGTTCATTCCGGGAGTGGACAACTGGAAAGCAGACTTCCTCAGCAGACGCGACCTACACCCGGGAGAGTGGGGACTTCATCCAGAAGTCTTCCAACTGTTGGTAAACCGTTGGGAAAGGCCACAGGTGGACACGATGGCGTCCCGCCTAAACAAAAAACTAGATATTGCGCCAGGTCAAGGGACCCTCAGGCAATAGCTGTGGACGCTCTAGTGACACCGTGGGTGTACCAGTCGGTTTATGTATTCCCTCCTCATACCAAAGGTACTGAGAATAATAAGAAAACGAGGAGTAAGAACGATACTCGTGGTTCCAGATGGGCCAAGAAGAGCTTGGTACCCAGAACTTCAAGAAATGATATCAGAGGACCCATGGCCTCTACCGCTCAGACAGGATCTGCTACAGCAGGGGCCCTGTCTGTTCCAAGACTTACCGCGGCTGCGTTGGACGGCATGGCGGTTGAATTCCGGATCCTAAAGGAAAAGGGCATTCCGGAGGAAGTCATTCCTAAGCTGATAAAAGCCAGGAAAGAAGTAACCGCAAACCATTATCACCGTATTTGGCGAAAATATGTTGCGTGGTGTGAGGCCAGGAAGGCCCCAACAGAGGAATTTCAGCTGGGTCGTTTTCTGCACTTCCTACAGTCAGGAGTGACTATGGGCCTAAACTTGGGTTCCATTAAGGTCCAGATTTCGGCTCTGTCGATTTTTCTTCCAGAAAGAACTGGCTTCACTGCCTGGAGTTCAGACATTTGTAAAGCGAGTGCTACATATTCAGCCCCCCTTTTGTGCCTCCTGTGGCACCTTGGGATCTCAACGTGGTGTTGAGTTTCTTAAAATCACATTGGTTTGAGCCACTTAAAACTGTGGATTTGAAATATCTCACATGGAAAGTGGTCATGTTATTGGCCTTGGCTTCGGCCAGGCGTGTGTCAGAATTGGCGGCTTTGTCATGTAAAAGCCCTTATCTGATTTTCCATATGGATAGGGCAGAATTGAGGACTCGTCCCCAGTTTCTCCCTAAGGTGGTATCAGCTTTTCACTTGAACCAACCTATTGTAGTGCCTGCGGCTACTAGGGACTTGGAAGATTCCAAGTTACTGGACGTAGTCAGGGCCTTAAAAATTTATATTTCCAGGACGGCTGGAGTCAGGAAAATTGACTCGCTTTTTATCCTGTAGGCACCCATCAAAATAGGTGCTCCTGCTTCTAAGCAGACTATTGCTCGCTGAATTTCTAGCACAATTCAGCTGGAGCATTCTGCGGCTGGATTGCCGCATCCTAAATCAGTAACGGCCCATTCCACGAGGAAAGTGGGCTCATCTTGGGCGGCTGCCCGAGGGGTCTCGGCTTTACAACTTTGCAGAGCTGCAACTTGGTCAGGGGCAAACTCGTTTGCTAAATTCTACAAATTTGATACCCTGGCTGAGGAGGACCTTGAGTTCTCTCATTCGGTGCTGCAGAGTCATCCGCACTCTCCCGCCCGTTTGGGAGCTTTGGTATAATCCCCATGGTCCTTTCGGAGTTCCCAGCATCCACTAGGACGTTAGAGAAAATAAGATTTTACTCACCGGTAAATCTATTTCTCGTAGTCCGTAGTGGATGCTGGGCGCCCATCCCAAGTGCGGATTGTCTGCAATACTTGTATATAGTTATTGCCTAACTAAAGGGTTATTGTTGAGCCATCTGTTGAGAGGCTCAGTTATATTTCATACTGTTAACTGGGTATCATATCACGAGTTATACGGTGTGATTGGTGTGGCTGGTATGAGTCTTACCCGGGATTCAAAATCCCTCCTTATTGTGTCAGCTCTTCCGGGCACAGTATCCTAACTGAGGCTTGGAGGAGGGTCATAGTGGGAGGAGCCAGTGCACACCAGGTAGTCTAAAAGCTTTCTTTTAGTTGTGCCCAGTCTCCTGCGGAGCCGCTATTCCCCATGGTCCTTTCGGAGTTCCCAGCATCCACTACGGACTACGAGAAATGGATTTACCGGTGAGTAAAATCTTATTTTAAGATTTTTTAAATGCAAATATTAAGATAAACCATTCCATACTAATGCCCAGATTTATCAAGCCTTGGAGAGTGATAAATGGCTTGGTGATAAAGTACCAGCCAACCAGCTGCTGTCATTTTTCAAACCCAGCCTTTAACATGGCAGTTAGGAGCTAATTGGCTGGTACTTTATCACTGTGCTATTTATCACTCTCCAAGGCTTAATAAATGGGCACCTAAGGGGAGTATTTATCAAGGCTTTGGGAGAGATAAAATTGTGAGAGATAAAGTACCAACCATCTCCTAAATGTCATTTTTCAAACACAGCCTGTAAAATGTAAGGTAGAAGATGATTGGCTAGCACTTTATCTCTCACAGTTTTATGACTTTGAGCTTTGATAAGTACCCCCCTAAATTTTTGAGGACTTATTTTTAAAACTGTATACTTCTTCATCAAGGGTCATTTATTAATTCTGATGCATGAGGTTATAACTAAAATTTTACTCTACAAAGTACTATAACACAAAGCAAACAAATATATAATTTGGGTTTGTGTATGATACACTTGCATCATGCTGCCTCCCCAAAATTTGCTACCTGAGACAGATGCCTCTGTAAGCTATTTTCCATAGGTCCGGCCCAGCCTTCCCCCACTTGCAGCCTGCCCACAAGCCACTCTATGTAAGTATAGTGGGCCTGCCCCACATGCCTCTCTCACCTCCACCCATCACTGTCGCTAATGTTCCATCCCTCAACTCTAGCTGTCCCTCATCTCTCCGTAGCTCCAATAGCCCTGTCACTATGTCAGGTCAAGACTCCCTCCTTCCTCTCTCCACATATCCAGCAGCCCTGTCACTGACTCTGGCCAAACCCACCCCACTTCCCTCTCTCTGCAGTTCCAGCAGCCCTGTCACGGAGCCTGGTCAAGCCTGTCTCACCTCCAGCAGTCCGGTCAATCAGTCTGGCCAAATCTGCCCCTCCTTTCCTTTTTGACTTTTAGGTCTATTCATGAAGCAGTGAAAAGAGTGGAAAAATGAGCCAGTGGAGAAGTTTCCCATTGCAACCAATCAGCTGCTATGTATACTTTTATAGAATGCACTTGATAAATGTTACTTCAAAGCTGATTGGTTGCCATGGGCAACTTCTCCACTGGCCCACCTCTTCACTGCTTCATGAATAGACCCCTTTATAACGATAACATCTGTCCTGAAGCAATATATCGGTGTAGAACAGAACGAAAAGAGTGGTCAATAGAAGGAGATAAATATAGGTAAACACAAATAAAACTAGAGCTAGTGAAAGGGGAATGGGGATAGTGAGGTAATTGATTGGACAGGAGGAGAGAGACAAAAAGAGATGGGAAATATGGGACATACATGTAGATGCAGGGCAGAGAGGAGAAGGCTGACAGAAAAGATGTTAGTCAGAGAGGCAAGGCAAAACCAATAATGAGGAAAGAAAGGCGCAGAAACAGTAGTGAAAAGTTGAAAGGGGGAAGATGGGGGGAAAATGGGGTAGATGGCCGATTATAAGGGAAGAAGGGAGAAATAGGGGGAAAAATTCTGCACAATAGCTCGAGACCCAGCAAATGGCTGGATCCAGAATACTAGTGTATGTATCAGAATAAATGCATGTATTCCGTTAGACTTCTACCAAAAATGTTATGAATCTGACAAGTTAATTTACATCTCAGACTTTGATATTACTCAAATATTTTGCACTTCGTTTTACTTTTAGAAAAATGTAATTTTGAATTAACATTGATATTTTTCTTACACATTAACATACTGTATATTATATATTCTTTAAATTAGGTTTATGAACAGCCTCGGGACCATCTTTTCTTTTGTTTCCAAAGATGCTGTAAATAAAATTCAAATAATGGAAAACTATTTAAGCAAGGAAAATGGAGAGCGTTATCGGACCCTCCAATCCATGGTTGAGTATGAGCTCAGTGCCAACTTGGTGGACCTAGCGAAACGCGGCAGTCATCCAGAATCTGGCTGCCGTACAATACTGCGCTTACACCGCGCACTGCGCTGGCTCCAACTGTTTTTGGAGAAGTTAAGAACAAGTTCAGAGGACAGCAAGACCTCCACCTTGTGTACAGAGGCATACAACTCCTCTCTGGCCAACTACCACCCTTGGATCATACGTAAAACGGCGACTGTTGCCTTCCTCGCACTTCCGTCTCGTAACACTTTCTTTGAAGTGATGAACATTGGTACAACAGAAGAGGTGGTAGACCTGCTTGGTGATGCCATGCCATATGTATCCAACGTTTATGATTTTACACAAGAACTGTATTCTCAACATAACCTTCTAGATTTACCTTGAATGGTGCTGACGTGGCTTCAGTATACTACATATCTGTTCTATGGTCTTCCTGGTGAGAGCTATCAAATGGACGTATCATACTGTAGATTGATTTTGTTTGCCTCTATCAAAGGTTTCAGGCATTAACATAACCGACTGTAATTATGTAAAGTACTTTAAACTACTAAGTAGAATTTATTTGTGAAATTATAAAATTTGACTGTTTTACTGGTACTGTACACTGTTCCTAATCATTTCTTAAGCCATCTATGTTGCGGCACTATGGTGGAATGGAAAAATAATTGAACAAAGGAACCAAGTAACTGAGGAGTTTTCTGTGTACTGATAATGTCAATTATTATCTTTAAACATAAAGCTATACACTATTACCGTGGAGCCGCTAGACCACGTGCACGAGCTACGCACTCTGTACGCTATTTGCGTACAGAGTCCCGCACGTGGTGCGCACTTGGCGTTCACACGCTGCGCTGGGTGTACGGAATACACACAGCGGGCGCACACTCAGTAGATAACCTTTAAACCTTGTCAATAAAACACAGTAAGAATATACTTATACTCTAAACCACAGGTTCTCAAACTCGGTCCTCAGGACCCCACACAGTGCATGTTTTGCAGGTCTCCTCACAGAATCGCAAGTGAAATAATTAGCTCCACCTGTAGACCTTTTAAAATGTGTCAGTGAGTAATTAATACACCTGTGCACCTGCTGGGTTACCTGCAAAACATGCACTGTGTGGGGTCCTGAGGACCGAGTTTGAGAACCCCTGCTCTAAACCTTAGTATTCAAATACTGTAATGATGTAACGCTTAAAAACCTTAACAATGTGTATGCTGTTTAAGCGATTGAGACGCTAAGAAAGCCCTTTGCAGGAAAGTGAAAACACAACACCGGGTTTGGTTATAACCGCAGCAGCTCTAACACTGCCGTGGATTATTCAGAGTAAAAGGGGAAAAACAGTACAAATCATACACTACAAACTAACATAGAAATCTAACATAATAACAGAGAATAACATGAACAATGGCTACAGAGAAATATACATTCGTGGGGAATCTCTTGCATGCGCGACCTGGAATCCAGTCCTCAGCTATCAGGTAGAAAGCCTTCAGAGACATGAGGCTGGCCAGGCAACAGTGGTCTTTATATACACAACATACATTTACAATACAATGGTACCTGTATCTCATTGTTTATTGGACACAGGGATGTGTCTCTACATTACAAGAAAGGTCATAGGTGGATTTGAACAGGTGGGCTGTGTCTTTCCCCAACTGCTCTGGTGGGAGGTATCCTCGGGATTCCCGCCGCATGTGTAATTTACAGCAAATACAGTTAATGTTCATAATCTACTTCTGTACATAACTATACGCAGGAGCGAGCGATCCTTTCCTAACTAACACCGGAATGTTATCCTTAAAATACCTTACAGCTGGATACAAGACACCACCTTTCAACCTTTATCTGACCCTTCCTATCATGCAAAGAGGAATCTCTCTGTCCAGGAACAGTTTAAACTAATCATACTCGCTGACATGGTCTAAGGGAATATTAACTACAAAATGCACTATTTAGGTTAAATATGCTACAATCGAGTCGCACGCTACACGCTCACAAACTCTACCGTAAATGCGCACACCACGCGCCAAGGCGCATGGCCGTGGAAGCTCCGTTACGCAAAGTGCGGATATGCGCACGCACGGCAGAGCGAGTGCACGCGCAACGGGCATGTGCCTGGGGTTAGTACAAAAGGATTTGCATCATGATATTTTTCGACTTTGACAGTACTTTGTGTACTGTAAAAGCATTTCTAGCTCTATCTGGTGTTATGTGCGGAGAGTGATTAACAAAGCATCCCTGGCCAAAGTGTTGAGCATTGAGTGCCGGACAGAGCGGCATCTGATGGGTTGCGAGCCGCTCACAGCCAGTCAGGTGGCACTGAATACACAATGATCTTATCGCACTGATTGCGCCCATTACACTCGGGTTTAGGTCTGCAAAGCACCTAAACCCGACTAAAGTAATTTGCGCGAGCGTGAAAGACCTGTTTGGGCGCCCAAATGGGTCTCTTTATGTGCATTTTATCTCGCTACGGCTGAAATTAACTTGTTGCGCCGTCCGCAGCAACATTAGAATACTGCTGGTGGGCATGATAGCGGGTGGGAGGGGGGGGGCGGAGATTTTAATTTTGACGTATTGTATTACCGTTTGAGACCTGTAGATCTGCCGGTCTAGATTTTAGTCTTCGTTACTGCCTCTCCATCACAGTTCATGGGCAATACAGTGCAAATTCACTGCTACATCCTTTTTCTCTGACGTCCTAGTGGATGCTGGGGACTCCGTAAGGACCATGGGGAATAGACGGGCTCCGCAGGAGACTGGGCACTCTAAAAGAAAGATTAGGTACTGTCTGGTGTGCACAGCCTCTCCCTCTATGCCCCTCCTCCAGACCTCAGTTAGAATCTGTGCCCAGCCAGAGCTGGATGCACCTAGTGGGCTCTCCTGAGCCTGCTAGTAAAGAAAGTAATGTTAGGTTTTTTATTTTCAGTGAGATCTGCTGGCAACAGACTCACTGCTACGTGGGATCGAGGGGAGAGAAGCAAACGTACCTGTTCACAGCTAGGTTGCGCTTCTTAGGCTACTGGACACCATTAGCTCCAGAGGGTTCGAACACAGGCAAAGGTCCTCGGTCGTCCGTTCCCGGAGCCGCGCCGCCGTCCCCCTCGCAGAGCCAGAAGATCAGAAGTTGGTGATGAAATCGGCGGCTGAAGACTCCTGTCTTCATTAAGGTAGCGCACAGCACCGCAGCTGTGCGCCATTGCTCCCACTGCACACCACACACTCCGGTCACTGTAGGGTGCTGGGGGGGGGGGCTCCCTGGGCAGCAATAAGAATACCTTTGGCATAAAAAAGACACATAATACAGTCTGTGACTGTATATGTGTAAAACACCTGCCATTTTTTAGTCAGAAACAGCGGGACAGAAGCCCGCCGCTGAGGGGGCGGGGCCTTCTTCCTCAGCACACCAGCGCCATTTCTCTTCACAGCTCCGCTGGAAGGACGCTCCCCAGGCTCTCCCCTGCAGTCTCCTGGCACTAAGAGGGTAAAAAGAGAGGGGGGGCACATAAATTTAGGCAAAAGGTGTATTGATACAGCAGCAGGAAAAATTCACTTCTGGTAGTGTGTATCCCTGTGTATATAGCGCTGTGGTGTGTGCTGGCATACTCTTTCTCTGTCTCCCCATAGACCTTGTGGGGTCCTGTCCTCAGTCAGAGCATTCCCTGTGTGTGTGCTGTGTGTCGGTACGGCTGTGTCGACATGTTTGATGAGGAGGGTTACGTGGAGGCGGAGCAAGTGCAGATAAATGTGGTGTCGCCCCCATCGGTGCCGACACCTGATTGGATGGATATGTGGAAGGTCTTAAATGACAATGTAAACTCATTACATAAGAGATTTGATTATGTTTCTGCCGGGGGACAGCCGGGCTCTCAACCCGGGCCTGCCCAGGCGCCTCAGAGGCAGTCAGCGTCTCAAAAACGCCCACTATCTCAGTTGGTTGACACAGATGTCGACACGGAGTCCGACTCCAGCGTCAACGAGGATGAGGCACGATTACAGCCCAAAATGACTAAGGCCATCCGATACATGATTATTGCAATGAAAAATGTATTACACATTTCAGAGGCTGACCCTGTCCCTGACAAGAGGGTAAATATGTTTGGGGAGAAAAAGCAGCCAGTGACTTTTCCCCCGTCACATGAATTAAATGAGTTATGTGAAGAAGCGTGGTCTTCCCCTGATAAGAAAGTGGTGATTCCCAAGAGAATACTAATGGCGTACCCTTTCCCGCCAACGGATAGGTTACGCTGGGAATCCTCCCCTAGGGTTGACAAGGCCCTGACGCGCTTATCTAAAAGAGTGGCCCTGCCGTCTCAGGATACGGCCGCCCTAAAGGAACCTGCGGATAGGAAGCAGGAAGGTATCTTGAAGTCTGTGTATACACACTCTGGTACTCTACTGAGACCGGCTATTGCTTCAGCTTGGATGTGCAGTGCTGTTGCAGCATGGACAGATACTCTGTCAGAGGGGTTGGATACCCTGGACAGGGATACCGTATTGCTAACACTTAGCCATATTAAAGACGTCGTCTTATATATGCGGGATGCCCAGAGGGACATTTGCCTGCTGGGCTCTCGAATAAATGCAATGTCCATTTCTGCCAGGAGGGTCTTATGAACTCGGCAATGGACAGGGGATGCCGACTCTAAAAAACACATGGAGGTTTTGCCTTATAAGGGTGAGGAATTGTTTGGGGACGGTCTCTCGGACCTCTTATCCACAGCGACAGCTGGAAAGTCGACTTTCTTGCCACAGGTTTCCTCACAGCCTAAGAAAGCACCGTATTACCAAATGCAGTCCTTTCGTTCTCAAAAAAGCAAGAGAGTCAGAGGTGCATCCTTTCTTGCCAGAGGCAGGGGTAGAGGAAAGAAGCTGCACCATGCAGCCAGTTCTCAGGAACAAAAGTCCTCCCCTGCTTCCACTAAGTCCACCGCATGACGCTGGGGAGCCAGGAGCGGTGGGGGCGCGTCTCCGAAATTTCTGCAACCAGTGGGTTCGCTCACAAGTGGATCCTTGGGCTATACAAATTGTATCTCAGGGATACAAGCTGGAATTCGAAGTGACGCCCCCTCACCGTTACCTAAAATCCGCCTTGCCAGCTTCTCCCACGGGGAGGGAGATAGTCCTGACGGCTATTCACAAGCTGTACCTCCAGCAAGTGATAATAATGGTACCCCCCCTTCAGCAGGGAAGGCGTTACTATTCCACACTGTTTGTGGTACCGAAACCGGACGGTTCAGTAAGACCCATTCTAAATTTAAAATCCTTGAACATTTACATGAAAAAGTTCAGGTTCAAAATGGAATCGCTAAGAGCGGTCATTGCCAGCCTGGAAGAGGGGGATTTTATGGTATCTCTGGACATCAAGGATGCGTGCTTGCATGTCCCCATTTATCCGCCTCACCAGGAGTACCTCAGGTTTGTGGTACAGGACTGTCATTACCAATTCCAGACGTTGCCGTTTGGTCTATCCACGGCACCGAGAGTCACTACCAAGGTAATGGCGGAGATGATGGTACTTCTCTGGAAGCAAGGAGTTAGTTATCCCGTACTTGGACGATCTCCTCATAAAGGCGAGGTCCAGAGAGCAGTTGTTGGTCAGCGTAGCGCACTCTCGGGAAGTGTTGCTACGGCACGGCTGGATTCTGAATATTCCAAAGTCGCAGCTGATTCCTACGACGCGTCTGCCCTTCCTGGGCATGATTCTGGACACAGAACAGAAGAAGGTATTTCTCCCGGAGGAGAAGGCTCAGGAGTTAGTGACCATGGTCAGGGATCTCCTGAAATCAAAGCAGGTGTCTGTGCATCACTGCACGCGAGTCCTGGGAAAGATGGTAGCGTCATACGAAGCCATTCCTTTCGGCAGGTTCCATGCCAGGATCTTTCAGTGGGATCTGTTGGACAAGTGGTCCGGATCGCATCTTCAGATGCATCGGCTGATCGTCCTGTCCCCGAGGGCCAGGGTGTCTCTTCTGTGGTGGCTGCAGAGTGCTCATCTTCTCGAGGGCCGCAGGTTCGGCATACAGGACTGGGTCCTGGTGACCACGGATGCAAGCCTCCGCGGATGGGGGGCAGTCACTCAGGGAAGAAACTTCCAGGGGCTGTGGTCAAGTCAGGAGACTCGTCTGCACATAAATAGTGTTCACTCTAGGAGTGAAAAGGGGCAGGGTGCCGGACTCCGGGGGCACATGTGTGCGCGCGCGTCCAAAATGGGGGCGCGGCCACGCAAATTAGGGGGCGTGGCCACGCCTCCGTCATTTTAGGGGGCGGTGCGGCCCACAGACGCTACTATAGAGAGCGTCTGTGGCCGGCGACGTCACTGTTGGGGGCGTGCCCAGCACCTCCGTCGGTGCTGGGCTTCCCCCAGCCCTCTCCCAATGCGTGAATGGATGCCGCGCGCATGCGCACGGCATCTATACACGCCGGGAGGGCAGGGAGCGGGCGGCTGTTCTAGCAGGGCGCTGCAAAAGGGGCAGGGCGGGTTTTGCCTGTTAAAAAACGGGCAGGGCGCGGCGCCCTGCTAAAACAGCCTAGAGTGAACACTACATAAACATACTGGAATTAAGGGCCATATACAATGCCCTGAGTCAAGCGGAGCCCCTGCTTCGAGACCAACCAGTGCTGATTCAGTCAAACAACATCACGGCAGTCGCCCATGTAAACCGACAGGGCGGCACAAGAAGCAGGGTGGTGATGGCGGAAGCCACAAGGATTCTTCGTTGGGCGGAGAATCACGTACAAGCACTGTCAGCAGTGTTCATTCCGGGAGTGGACAACTGGGAAGCAGACTTCCTCAGCAGGCACGACCTCCACCCGGGAGAGTGGGGACTTCATCAAGAAGTCTTCGAGCAGATTGCAAATCGGTGGGAACGGCCACAGGTGGACATGATGGCGTCCCGCCTAAACAGAAAGCTAAAAAAATATTGCGCCAGGTCAAGGGACCCTCAGGCGATAGCTGTGGACGCACTGGTAACTCCGTGGGTGTTCCAGTCGGTATGTGTTTCCTCCTCTTCCTCTCATACACAAGGTACTGAGAATAGTAAGAAAAAGAGGAGTGAGAACAATACTCATTGTTCCGGATTGGCCAAGAAGAACTTGGTACCCAGAACTTCAAGAGATGGTCACAGAGGTCCCATGGCCTCTGCCTCTCAGACAGGACCTGTTGCAGCAGGGGCCCTGTCTGTTCCAATACTTACCGCGGCTGCGTTTGACGGCATGGCGGTTGAACGCCGGATCCTAGCGGAAAAGGGTATACCGGATGAAGTAATTCCTACGCTGATAAGAGCTAGGAAGGATGTGACAGCAAAGCATTATCACCGCATAGGGCGGAAATATGTTGCTTGGTGTGAGGCCAGGAAGGCCCCTACAGAGGACTTCCAGTTGGGTCGTTTTCTGCATTTCCTACAGTCAGGTGTGACTATGGGCCTCAAATTAGGGTCCATAAAGGTTCAGATCTCGGCCCTATCCATTTTCTTTCAAAAAGAACTGGCTTCACTGCCTGAGGTTCAGACGTTTGTAAAGGGAGTGCTGCATATTCAGCCTCCTTTTGTGCCACCAGTGGCACCTTGGGATCTTAACGTTGTGTTGGATTTCCTGAAATCCCACTGGTTTGAGCCACTTAAGACCGTGGAGCTAAAATATCTCACGTGGAAAGTGGTCATGCTATTGGCCTTAGCTTCGGCTAAGCGTGTGTCAGAATTGGCGGCTTTGTCATGTAAAAGCCCCTATCTGATTTTCCATATGGACAGGGCAGAATTGAGGACTAGTACCCAATTTCTCCCTAAGGTGGTATCATCGTTTCATTTGAACCAACCTATTGTGGTGCCTGCGGCTACTAGGGACTTAGAGGATTCCAAGTTGCTGGACGTAGTCCGGGCTTTGAAAATTTATGTTTCCAGAACGGCGGGAGTCCGAAAGTCTGACTCGCTGTTTATTCTGTATGCAGCCAACAAGGTTGGCGCTCCTGCTTCGAAGCAGACTATTGCTCGCTGGATCTGTAGCACGATTCAGCTGGCTCACTCTGCGGCTGGATTGTCGCATCCAAAATCAGTGAAAGCCCATTCCACAAGGAAGGTGGGCTCTTCTTGGGCGGCTGCCCGAGGGGTCTCGGCTTTACAGCTTTGCCGAGCTGCTACTTGGGCGGGTTCAAACACATTTGCTAAGTTCTACAAGTTTGATACCCTGGCTGAGGAGGACCTTGAGTTTGCTCATTCGGTGCTGCAGAGTCGTCCACACTCTCCCGCCCGTTTGGGAGCTTTGGTATAATCCCCATGGTCCTTACAGAGTCCCCAGCATCCACTAGGACGTCAGAGAAAATAAGAATTTACTCACCGGTAATTCTATTTCTCGTAGACCGTAGTGGATGCTGGGCGCCCGTCCCAAGTGCGGACTTCTTCTGCAATACGTGTATATAGTTATTGCTTACTAAAGGGTTATTGTTATGAGCCATCCGTTGATTGAGGCTCAGTTTTTGTTCATACTGTTAACTGGGTATGGTTATCACAAGTTATACGGTGTGATTGGTGTGGCTGGTATGAGTCTTACCCTGGATTCCAAATCCTTTCCTTGTAGTGTCAGCTCTTTCGGGCACAGTTTCCCTAACTGAGGTCTGGAGGAGGGGCATAGAGGGAGGAGCCAGTGCACACCAGATAGTACCTAATCTTTCTTTTAGAGTGCCCAGTCTCCTGCGGAGCCCGTCTATTCCCCATGGTCTTTACGGAGTCCCCAGCATCCACTACGGACTACGAGAAATAGAATTACCGGTGAGTAAATTCTTATTTTTTCAGGGTGATTTCTGTAGAACCCAATATGTCCTGATTGGCTGTTGTATTACTCTAATGTGTAGTGCACCCTAGGCTTAATACATTCCTGTGAAAGTATGATTTATATTTATATTGTATCTTTATTTAAGATAAAACTATGTTCTAATTTTACGGATTATGGACTTTGTAACACAGCATTCATACCACCCAATAACTTAAACTTTTTAGCACATTGTCAGTATGTACTATGGGCTTGATTCATATTTGTAAGTAAAGCAAAAAGCAACCAACTGGGCAAAACCATGTTGTACTGCAGGTGGGGCAGATGTAACGTGTGCAGAGAGATTGAGATTTGGGTAGGTTATTTATTTTTTTCTGTGCAGTGAAAATACTGGCTGCTTTTGCATGTAGCCCACAAATACTAGATTTTATTTTTACACTGCAATTTAGATTTCAGTTTGACCACACAGCACCCAAATCTAACTTTCTCTGCATTTTACATCTGCTCCACCTGCAGTGCAACATGGTTTAGCCCAATTGCTTTTTTGCTTTACATACAAGTAAGGATCAGGCTCTGTGTAAGGCACTGCTGCCCCCTTGTGGTGCCATATAGAAAATAAAGGATGAGAATTCACATCAGTCCCTGTCCTAGTAGAGTTTACAATCTATATCCCATAAAACATGTACACAATCATTAGGTTATTTTTTTTTTTTTTTAATCCAGTTAACCTACCAGTATGTTTTTTTTTGGATTATAGGAGGAAATACACACAGAAGTGGGGTGAACATACAAACTCTGCACGTATAGGACCTTGGTTGGTATTAAACACAAGCCCTTAGTGCAGGGGTGGGGAACCTTTTTTCTACCGAGGGCCATTTGGATATTTATAAAATCCTTCGGGGGCCATACAAAAATTCTCAACTTAAAAATTACCCTGCCCCCCAGCAGGTCTGCCCCATAGAGGTACTGTGTGTGCGCGCCGGAGGCGCGCGTGCCCAAAAAAATGGGTGTGGCCAGTTAAAATGGGATGTGATACACATATGCCCCCAATAGTGCAGTGCCAGATCCACAATTGCCCCTCACAGTGCCAGGTATACAAATGCCCCTCACAGTGCCAGGTATACAAATGTCCCCACAGTGCCAGGTGTACAAATGCCCCTCACAGTGCCAGGTGTACAAATGCCCCTCACAGTGCCAGGTATACAGATGCCCCCACAGTGCCAGGTATACAGATGCCCCCACAGTGCCAGGTATACAGATGCCCCCAACAGTGCCAGGTATACAGATGCCCCCAACAGTGCCAGGTATACAGATGCCTCCCACAGTGCCAGGTATACAGATGCCTCCCACAGTGCCAGGTATACAGATGCCCTCCACAGTGCCAGGTATACAGATGCCCCCACAGTGCCCCCCCCCCTTCCGTGCTACTTACTGCTCCTTTCGGCGGGACACGGAGGAGAGCGCTGCTATGTTGGGCGGCGGCGTGTAGGACTTTAAACCAGCCGCCGGTTCGAGAGCCAATCAGAGCTCGTGGACCAGCAGCCGCGGCTACTGATTGGCTGCCGGTCCGCGAGCTCTGATTGGCTCACGAACCGGCGGCTGGTTTCAAGTTCTACACGTCGCCGCCGCGCTCTCCTCCCTGTCCTGACACTGACAGCTGAGACACGCTGCCGCCGGACTGAGCGGCGGCGTGTCTCACTGGGAGAAGCGGGTGGGCCAGAGCAAATGGCTTCGCGGGCCTTATATGGCCTGCGGGCCGGAGGTTCCCCACCCCTGCCTTAGTGCTATGCTAAACACTATGCCACCTGTCTTTCTAGTTGTTACAATATTCTTGCCATATCAGGTATATGGGAATGAAGCCTAGTCCCACCTATGTCCTTTATTTACCATAAAATACAGTAATTGATACTGCACGTGGTCCGAAAAGAAAGGGCACATATGCAATCACTTGTGCTTACTTACAAAGGGTAGGGTGAGGTGAGGGGTGGGGGGGGGGCAGTGCAACGAAGCTCCTTGCGGGCTCTGTGCGCTCGCCACAGGTTCTGTTCCCACTCTATAGGTGTCGTGGACACACACGAGTGGGAATAGTCCCTGTTAGTCGGCATGCCGCCTGTCGGGATTTTGAAGGGGTGGGATGTAGAAGTCTGTATTGTGACCGCCGGTCACATAATTACATCTCATATGTATACGTATAGTCACAATGGGCCTAATTCAAGGTTCATTGCAAAACAACATTTTCCTCTAATGGGCAAAACCATGTGCACTGTAGGTGGGGCAGATGTAACATGTGCAGAGAGAGTTAGATTTGGGTGGGGTGTGATCAAATTGAAATCTAAATTGCAGTGTAAAAATAAAGCAGCCAGTATTTACCCTGCACAGAAACAAAGTAACCCACCCAAATCTAACTCACTCTCTGCACATGTTATATCTGCCCACCCTGCAGTGCACATGGTTTTGCCCATTAGAGGAAAATATTGTTTTGCAATCAACCTTAAATTAGGCCCAATGTCCTATACATATGACACGTGATCATTTTGTAACTGGGGCCTGATTTGTAAAACTATTGGCATATTCATGTTTAGAATGTTTCAGTAACTTTATTAATAAATATTTTGAAAATCTAAATTATGATATTTTGGTCTTTAATAAGTTAAACATCCTTAGGTTTAAAAAGGACAGACCTTCCATTTCTGACTGCAAAATAGCCCCCGTAGGATTTACCAAGCTCTGAAAGTGAAGCCTGTAGTAATGTTATGCACACCAGTGCCTGCAGGAAAGTACTGGTGTCAGGACTGTTATGCACTCCAGTGCCTGCAGGAATGTACTGGTGTTTGAACTGTTATGCAAAACAAATGGACTTACAGACAGACTGGGGAATATGACATAACGTACACAGAAGGTGATAGGGTAACAAAATACACACAAAGTGAACAGAGAAGCCCAGAGGCTAAGGAACTGGGTATCTCCCTTGTATTAGAACTGCTCAGATGAGAAAAGCAAGATGTTGTGTTTTAATACGTAGAGAACCCGAAATGCTGTTGCTAAGGGCAACAGCAAAACCCTAAAGGGTTACCAACGGGTGTGGCAGTAAACTCCTTGGTCAGAGATGGAATGATAGACACAAGGAGAGTCTCCACAATCCTAATTCTCACTTGCAGTGCACAGGTTCAGCTTACTGCCACTAAACTGACCCCTGACACCTAGCAAAGTGAGACAGGATTAGACAGGCAAGTCTTAGAATACAGCCGCAAACTTGCTAAGTTCACAGAGTAGTAACAGAACCCCAGCAAGCTAAACGACTGACTCCAGTCTTACTGCTAGGTCTGGATTGGCAGAGTGTAATACCAAATCCCCAGGCCTATTTGCAGTAAGCAACAAACAAATACAAAGCTACACAGTACTGGCTAACTTTCAGAAACTGACTAACCAACAAAGATTCAGCAGCATCTGCTTACCCTGAGAAGAGGCCTTATAAAGCAGGTGCTGTCCACGCCCCACTCAGACCTCACAGACTGTGAGCACAAAGACCAGCACCGGATCCCCTGCCATGCACAGAGCCTATAACCACTGCACAGCAAAAGACCCGAACCGGAGTATCAGCTGCGCTCAGGTCACTCCGCTAGCACTTGTCTCCCGGTTGCCATGACGACGTGGCAGCACAGGGCAGGAGACCCTAACAAGTAACCACAGATTGTTTCAGAGTGTTATCCTCCATCTTCCCCTGATAACAATTTTCACGTTTACAAATTTGTGCAATATGATCATATTCTGTACGCATTTGCAATGTGGGATATGATAGCTCGTCCCCTTAGCAACGGTATCCGGATGACGGACTGACCTTCAATATATCGATTATACATATATCGACAACTCATAGTTCAACAGATACACAAGGTTGACAACAGGAAGATCAACGAGGACACTAGGGGGTAAATTTACTAAAATGGGAGTTCTATTTAAGATGGGATGTTGCCCATAGCAACCAATCAGATTCCAGGTATTATCTTCTAGAAGGTGCTAGATAAATGAGAAGTAGAATCTGATTCGTTGCTATTAGCAACATCCCATCTTAAATAGAACTCCCATCTTAGTAAATTTACCCCTAGGTCGACACATGGACACTAGATCTGCAGAACATGAAAAATGGATCGACAAACAAAAGACCGACAAGTTAAAAGGTTGACAGACACATGAAAAAGTTGATAAAGGAATAGGTCCACAACAAGTCCAACATATAGAAGATAGACCTTAACAACATTGACAGTATAAAGATCGACAGAAATATGACAAGTATATGATCGACAGATGGGACGATAGACATGTAAGACATATAGAAGATCGACTGTCTCAATGGGCAGCATGTTTAATCAATGGATTGGCACACACCATACATGTAGACGTGTGTGTGTGTGTGTGTGTGTGTGTGTATATATATATATATATATATATATATATATATACGTACACTAGTTGAAGAAAGTGAGGATTGCTATATAAGTGTTTTGGAAGATCTGCAGGATCTATGCAGACTGGACACAGCAGTATCAACTCAGACGCCATGTTTTTGCACGTACAAGCTGACAACTGATGGCAGATAGATGCCCTGAAAACCTCCATGATACGCCTGCTTTTCCCCAACCACTCCCCATAAACACCCAATTAACATTTCACAAAAATTGTGAGCGGGATTACAGCAGCACATTGCGATCATGGCTCCTGTGCAGTCGATATTTGCTTTGTTGCATGATAATTGCCTATTGCGTACAACCATGAATTAAGACCATAGTCTAAGCATATTTACATTTTTTTATAAGCTAAGCCTTTTCTCCTCTGGTATAACCTGTACATCAGGGTGAGATCAAGACAATAAGAAAGAAAAAGATAGTAAATATTACTCCTTGTAAGTGTATTCCGTCTCACCTTGTGTAGTTTGTAAACAAATGTCTCCACTATTGAAGGTGGAGAGCACTACTGCGTAGACCCCATATTGCTCCTCCAGGGAGGCTTAATTCCCTTAACCAAGCTGGCCACGGCCTAAGGGCCTTATTCATTATGGATGCGATCGCATACTGCAGATTTTCCTCTCTGTGCGCAGGGCCCTATATGGGAAATGCATTTGCATAGCATAGACGTGAACGCCTCTACCAGATTGACAAGAAGAGGTGTTCGTGGTCCGGTCGGCGGCTCTGATGCTGCGTTGTGGGGGCGTTATGGCAAAAACAGGGCAGCGTCCGGTCCTTTTTTTGGGGTAGCCGTGTGATGTCACACGTGGCTGATGCGACAAGGAAAATGGCGGCCATCCGAATGCCTTCGCAGCCAAGGGGGCTTCCATTATTCAGCAATGCGATCACAATTGAATTGTGATCGCATTGCTGGCGACCATTAGCATTCTGGGCGGCCTTGCCCCAGGTGGCCCCCAGCATGTGGGTGATAGCAGTTGCAGTTTTGTGAAATTGGCAAAACTGCAACTGAAGCTGAAACAGGTCCTAAGTAAATACACATGCACAGTGCCATCAAGTCACTGTGTAAGAGCACCACAGTGGTACATGGCTGTGTACCTGTTAGCTCTAGGAGATACCTGCTCCAAACACTTTATACTGTATCCTCCATACTGTACACTCACCGGCTGATGAGCTATACCATACCCCACTCTGCCGAGATATTTTAACTCCCTCCCGGCGATCCCTGCTACAGCTGTATCACATGAGCCTAGCGCAGTGGTTTCCAAACTTTTTTGAATCATGGCGCCCTAGAGTATCAGAATTTTTTTCACGGCACCCCTAGGCCAAAAATTTCTTATTGAGAAATTTAGAAAGAAATATTACATTAAGTAGATTGTGTTTATATGTCATCCTTAGGCTCAATTGTGTGGTGAGGGACAAGATTTGCTTCTGTTTGTCGCCATATTTTATGACTGACAGCTACTAGCACTAGTTTTGCCTATTTTATATTGACCATAAATAATTTGAATTGGTCCTGGACCACCAATCCAAGGCACCACTGCAAGTGTCCCGAGGCACCCCAGGGAGCCATGGCACCCAGTTTGGGAACCACTGGCCTAGCGTTAATGTGTTGTGTCTTACCTCCTGGCCAGCTCCACTGAGTAAGATCTCGCAAACATCATGAGATCTCCCATGTGCAACATGAACCCCAGCAGCCGACCCAGCTCAGCACACATACCTGGCGGGTAATCCCTGCCAACATGTGAGAAAACGATAAGCCACAAAAGTGCACTTTTCATTTTAAATAACTTTTGAATGATTTTCCGTTGCAATCATTAGGTGTTTGTGGATACCATAGAGAAAAGTTAATTTTCTCTACGTTATCTGATTTAATTCATGCCAAAGTTGATTGCAAGTGTGACATAGTGTTGGTAATAGTACATTTGTGCCCAGATCTACAGTATTAAGCCTTAAAAAGTGATAAGGTAAGACTGATAAAGAGGGACAACGCAGCAGCCAATCAGCTGTGTTTGAAAAATTACAGTTAGGAGCTGGTTGGTTGGTGCTTGATTACTCTTATCTGTCTCCACTTTCTCACTTTTTAAGGCTTAATAAATTTTGGCCTTGGTACTTCCCACCACTCTTTACATCTCCCCCTAGGTGCCATGAGTTGGTGGTCCAATACCAAATCAAATGATTTAGGTCAATGTAATAGGCAAAACTGCTGGAGGATGCCAGTCATAATATACACTGCTCAAAAAAATAAAGGGAACACTAAAATAACACATCCTAGATCTGAATGAATGAAATATTCTTATTAAATACTTTGTTCTTTACATAGTTGAATGTGCTGACAACAAAATCACACAAAAATTATCAATGGAAATCAAATTTATTAACCCATGGAGGTCTGGATTTGGAGTCACCCTCAAAATTAAAGTGGAAAAACACACTTCAGGCTGATCCAACTTTGATGTAATGTCCTTAAAACAAGTCAAAATGAGGCTCAGTAGTGTGTGTGGCCTCCACGTGCCTGTATGACCTCCCTACAACCCACACAAGTGGCTCAGGTAGTGCAGCTCATCCAGGATGGCACATCAATGCGAGCTGTGGCAAGAAGGTTTGCTGTGTCTGTCAGCGTAGTGTCCAGAGCATGGAGGCGCAACCAGGAGACAGGCCAGTACATCAGGAGACGTGGAGGAGGCCGTAGGAGGGCAACAACCCAGCAGCAGGACCGCTACCTCCGCCTTTGTGCAAGGAGGAATAGGAGGAGCACTGCCAGAGCCCTGCAAAATGACCTCCAGCAAGCCACAAATGTGCATGTGTCTACTCAAACGATCAGAAACAGACTCCATGAGGGTGGTATGAGGGCCCGACGTCCACAGGTGGGGGTTGTGCTTACAGCCCAACACCGTGCAGGATGTTTGGCATTTGCCAGAGAACACCAAGATTGGCAAATTCGCCACTGGCGCCCTGTGCTCTTCACAGATGAAAGCAGGTTCTCACTGAGCACATGTGACAGACGTGACAAAGTCTGGAGACGCCAAGGAGAATGTTCTGCTGCCTGCAACATCCTCCAGCATGACCGGTTTGGCAGTGGGTCAGTAATGGTGTGGGGTGGCATTTCTTTGGGGTGCCGCACAGCCCTCCATGTGCTCGCCAGAGGTAGCCTGACTGCCATTAGGTACCGAGATGAGTTCCTCAGACCCCTTGTGAGACCATATGCTGGTGTGGTTGGCCCTGGGTTCCTCCTAATGCAAGATAATGCTAGACCTCATGTGGCTGGAGTGTGTCAGCAGTTCCTGCAAGACAAAGGCATTGATGCTATGGACTGGCCCGCCCGTACCCCAGACCTGAATCCAATTGAGCACATCTGGGACATCATGTCTCGCTCCATCCACCAACGCCACGTTGCACCACAGACTGTCCAGGAGTTGGCGGATGCTTTAGTCCAGGTCTAGGAGTAGATCCCTCAGGAGACCATCCGCCACCTCATCAGGAGCATGCCCAGGCGTTGTAGCGAGGTCATACAGGCACGTGGAGGCCACACACACTACTGAGCCTCATTTTGACTTGTTTTAAGGACAATACATCAAAGTTGGATAAGCCTGTAGTGTGTTTTTCCACTTTAATTTTGAGGGTGACTCCAAATCCAGACCTCCATGGGTTAATAAATGTGATTTCCATTGATAATTTATGTGTGATTTTGTTGCCAGCACATTCAACTATGTAAAGAACAAAGTATTTAATAAGAATATTTCATTCATTTAGATCTAGGATGTGTTATTTTAGTGTTCCCTTTATTTTTTTGAGCAGTGTATATGGACAATAAGAAATGAAACCCAGCCCACCGCCAGCAACTGGACCTATGGCTGACAGGTAAGCGCGGTTTACTCTATTTAATCATTTTGCTGAAACTCTCAATAAGAAACTTTTGTTCTAAAATTTTGCCTAGTGCTATCATAGCAGCTTCACAAGCCAGCCCGTGTAGGTGTATCCCTCTGTATCTGGGAGGAGAGTACGCTTAACTAAAATGTAATGGTTTGCTGGGCAAATATGCTAGTGAAGGGTCTTGCAGAGAATTAGGGTCCCTTGATGATGGGCTGCAAGCTTAAATGTATTGATCAAAATTTGACAAAATGCCCTTGCTTTTATTTGCTACATACACACAGATTTGAGGTATATTATTGTTAGCGTAGATAAAGTATTTCTGTTTTGTATACATTTATGGCATTAATACTGCCACACAGCTGTACAATATGGGTAAATCCAAGTATGGGCAAACTTCTTTTCTGCGCTGTGAAAAAATGCTGTGAACCACTGCGTAATATAATGCACTACAAACATACTTGTTAAAAATAGAACTTGAAAATAGTAGAAAATAGTTTTTCCTGTGCACAGCATGTGGACCAAATCCACAACCCAGTTTTGAGAGCTGCATTATGTAATGTAACATCTCCGCACATGCAGTAATCTATGGAAGTCACACCACATATCTGCATCTAAAGGCTAATCTTTGCTGTGTTTCGGAAGGTTCTTCCTTCTCAGTGACAGGGCTGGACGTCCAAGAACCATCTCTAAGCAAGGTGTTCAAGGTGTTGGGTTTTATTTATTATCATTATTTATATGGCCCAAACAAGTTACACATGTCTGTACATAGAATATACAATTGTGCTCATAAGTTTACATACCCTAGCAGAATTTGTGGTTTTCTGGCCATTTGTCAGAGAATATGAATGATAATTCACAAACTCTTCTTTCACTAATGGTTAGTGGTTGGGTGAAGGCATTTATCGTCAAACAACTGTGTTTACTCTTTTTAAATCATAATGACAACAGAAACTACCCAAATGACCCTGATCAAAAGTTTACATACCCTGGAGATTTTGGCCTGATAACGTGATTCGTTAAGTGAAGATCTGGGAGTGGTTCTGATGCTACATAATACTAGTGGCAGTATCTATGATCACAATAGTACAATTTCAAGCTTTGCTCCTACTTCTAGGGGTACCATTATCTACACACAAATTTCTGTGCAATTTTTTTCTTTGCGGTAAACACAGCAGCATCCGTGGCGGCAGGAAATGCCTCTACCCAGTTTGAGAAACCATCAGTGCACACCAATACATAACAATAATTCCTAAAGGGTGTTAACTGTACGAAGTCGATTTGTATTTCCTGAAAAGATCCATCTGCAGGAGGGATATGGGATGGCTCTGTTGATATTGCCTTACCAATATTCTACCTCAAGCAAGTAAGACAGGTCATTGCTTTCTCACCTGCATGAGAAGAAAACCCTGGTGCACTCCAGTAGGCTCTTACCGGCTTGCACATACCTTCCTTACCCTAGGTGAGTCAGACCATATGCCGCCGGAGATATGCTCTGGGGGCCACTGGCTTACTGTTTCCACCTCTCCAGAGTCCTGGGGACTCCTAACAATACCTCTTCGACTTCCAGACCTCATTTTCCTGTAGGGAACACAAATTTGTATCTTAATTTAACTGTTGTGTGTTTGCAATGTAGTGTATCATGAGCATAACTCAAAAAAAGAAAAGAAAAAAGAAACATCTCTAGAGGAGAGAAAGAAGAAGAAAATTAAAAAGAAAATGTCAGGTTTGCCATTCACCAACAGGCATATCAGTGTCTATACAAAATTTCCCTTCACCAGTATTCTCATCCTTCCTCCACCCTTTGTGCATGACAAGGCACACTGCAGTAATATTGGTGTTATCGTGCTGTTAAGATATACTGGGTTCGGGCAGAACTCTGACGGACCTAGGCATGTGAAGTTTGAACTGTACTTGGGTCCATGTATTGTACCACCCTGTGTGAACGCAAAAGATGAAGAGGAAACTGTAGAGAAACAGAATAGAGGTTGGTGACAGATGAGTTTGTAGAGGTGGAGAAGATTTTATAAAAATTTGACAACTGGATTGGGCACTACGGAGAAGTGGTTCTCTACTTGGTCTACTCCCCTTAAACAAAATTCTGTGTTTGTCGTATCGCTATTGGGACTATCCCAGCCATCAATCCAGTGTCCTGTCCATCCTAAGTTCATAGGGAACCCGGTATCTGTGAGATAATTTCCTCTACCTGTGATGGACATGAATCTAGAACCATGAAATGCAACATTAGTCTTCGTGGGTATCCAACATACTTTGTGCTTCCTGGGCGGGACCACACTATGTGTGTACCATCTCTAACAAAACTCCTGTTAAGTTAATCAGGGGCCATTTCTGCTAGAGAAAGAAGCAAAAGTTTAGCCTCATCTTAACCCCAGCAAGTATTGTCAAAAGGGTAAAGTTGCATTTATTCCGTTCTTCCCACTAACCGAATCTGTGTTTTCTATATGGCTTGTGATTCCTTACCATATGTCCCTTTGTCCCTTCTATGTGTTTAATAATGTGGCTTGTGTTTTCTGTCTAGGGGGTCTATATTGACTATGTGTCCTACTACTCCTACAATCTCTGGCAAAATGCCCTTCCTTCCTATAACATATTATTGACCATTAGGGATCTGGGGTTTGGACTGATGGGTCTTTCCTGTATGTGCCAGTATACTTACCGTCCTCATCCTCTCCACCTGTTGTTCTCTGCGCCTAGCACTATTCTTGTGATGTTCAATAGCACACTTTCTAAGATTAGCTACTGTGACCCCTTTCCAATCTTGCAAAGAAGTCTGCCCTCAATGCCTTATTGAGCCCGTCCATTAGCACAGAGACAGTCACCTCCCATTTGCCGAATTAGTGTTGGAGAGTTTTCTATTACTGCAAAAGACAAAAAAAAAAAAGTTTAACAAGCTTCTAGGTCATGCGAAGTATTCATTCAATCCTTCTGATCCCGTATTAAGGGTCTGTACATGGTCCAACAAACATTTCCGAGCTCATCTTGACTAGGGGCATTACTAGGAATGAATACTTCTTATATGGCAACTGAAAGAAATACCCGGGGGTTACCCTGTCTCTGTCCACTTTCCTACTGGCAAATACTAATACAGGTTTTTCTCCATTTCTGACGTTACTTTCTTGATTTTTTTGTTTTATTTTTTGGGTTTTACTATATATGTACACGAATGATACCATACTTACCAGTTCCACTGGTCTCAGCCACTTCCCCCGCAGGCTACTGCTCTTCTTTTACCAGTTGGATACTCCTCTGAGTGCATGAGAAATGGCTGAAAACAATCAGATCACCTTCTCCTCCTAAATAAAACTTCAACAATCATTAGTACAAATATAGGTTACAGTAATATTTTTCATATTTTTATTATTTTCTATAGTTTGTATGCTGGCCGTAACTGCTTCCACATCTACATATGGCGGTGTACTTGCATTCTCTTTTTTCTTCTTCCTACTTGTTTATTGTTGCTACAAGTTCAAACAGTTCTTGTATTTCCATTCTTGTCTTATATGACTTTGGTTAGACATACCACCTGCAATACCTTAGGATCAAACTCACCAACCCCTCTTGCTGCCACAGGTTTAAACAATTTGTATGTCTGACCCTTTGTTTTCTGGATTTTATCGGACATATTTTAATACCTACATTCTGCAGTACCTCTGGTTCAAAGCTGCCCACCCTAGGGAATGATACCCTATCGTTATCAGTCATACGTAACCATTCATTGCAAAAAGCCTCCGTGTGTGAACCATATTTTTCACACATAATAAACCTTGCTGACCCTCTCGGCCGCAATTCTGACCTTCTCGGTCCCACTTCTTCAGCCTGAACCCTAGCTACCAAATGCCCACTGCTTGTGCAATTGGATCCCCTCGCTGACTTTTTGCCAGTAAACGCAATCCCCAATGCACACCGCAAATAGATGGTGAAAGACACCTAGCGCTTTCACTCGCTCCTCCGCTGAGTATCACAACTCACTCCAAATCGTGAACACCACGTATCCAGTGAGGCCCTATTGATTTCTATTTACTGGAAGTGTTAGGAGTGACTTACCTTTTCCAGCAAATATCCACCGCTGTAGATTTTCCTGAGAGAGACCAGCGAAAACTCCCTATTCACTTTTTATACACAAATCAAGCTTGCGTATGCTGTACACAGCGCTAATGATACCGCGATTTTACGCAAAAGCTCGTAAAGGGGTATCAAGTTGCACTATATATCGCACCCACAAACGCGTGGTCCAATCGCACAGCGTATAGGTACTTGTTACCTATCTGCCGTACGACCACGGGTCGATGTACAAACTGCGACCCTCAGCCGGAGCGTAACAAAAAACCTTTTTACTTCAATACTACACAATGCACAATTCCCAATTATGCTCCTCTGCAAATCTCCTCACAATTTGCGTATTTCAACCTATATTAACGTGAATCAGCCACCTCACGCCACCAAGCCTCCACTTACTTGGTGTACCACGGGACCCGATTTCCGGGGTTCAAATCCACTCACTCCACTTTCACTCACTCAGATATACTTTTTTTTTTCTGTACAGAAAATTTTCACTCGTTCTGATTGGCAGCTTTACCCCCAGAGGCAATACAGTTTTTAAACTAAATTTAGAGTAACCTGCTTTTGAAATCAGATTGTTATGTGCTATTGTATCAAATGTCTACTATCCCACCTTAATTGAACAACTATTGTGTGGTTTTATTATGCGCACACAACCCTACGCAAGCTAGCGTAATTACGCAACTGTGCATACCCCTATGCCACACGTGCGGCCTTGCGCCACGTGCACGTTTTTGTACGCTGTCCTCACGTTCCGTACCACGTGTACCAATGTGCGTACGCAATAAAACAAATCACACAACTCTATAAATGTGAGCAATACTAACTATAATCGTTCACTTAACACAACACCTAGTTTTTTTTCTGTATAAACCTTAACAACCAGGCCAGAACTGCATTTGTGTCTTTACACTTCCTTCCTTAAATACTGTTATTTCAAATTTACCTATATAGCAACAAATGTATCCGATTTCACACAGATCTATAATGACTGCAATAATCTATAATTTAAATGATATGATTCAGATTGGATAGCTATCTTGTAGAACATACACTGATATAAATATACACATAATTATAATAATATTATATATATATATGTATCATTCACTGGCCTTCTATGTGACACCTTACCTCTTATTTGTATATCAAAGCTATGTGCTTTTCACTGCTAAAAAAAAAACAGTTACACAGGTTAATTTGCATTTCAATGGCTATCCTCCTTAGTAAGCAGATTCTACAAGTCTTGGAAGAAAAAAAGAAAAAAACAAAAACTCTTTCTTTCCTTTTTCTATCTGTGTGCAACCCCCCACTTGATGTAAAGTAATTACGCACAGACAAGAAGGAAAGAAAAAAAAACTTATCTCACCATTTACTCTCACTAGGCCCAATTGAAACTATTTGTAATTGACTATGGCAGAGCTGGCCAAACCGGTCCTCGAGATCTACCAACAGTTCATGTTTTCCAGGCCTCCTGGAGATCTCTAGAACTGTCAGGAATGAATGCAACAAATCTTAATTAGTAACGACTACACCTGTGCACCAGCTAGGTTGCCTGGAAAATGTGAACTGTTGGTAGATCTCGAGGACTGGTTTGGCCAGCCCTGGACTATGGCATGGGTTAAATAAATGCATTAGTAACTCATAAATGGTGCTTGATGTGACAAAGGAAACTGATTGTTCTGAGCAGACTGAAAAGCAGCTATTTAGAAAACGACCTTCCTAAAATGGCCACTGCTCCTTTCCCTTCCACATCCATAAGGTTTACACAAGATGGTGGACAGGCCATGTGGTTAGTCCAAAATGGAGGATAGACCATGCGGCTTCCTTTGTCACAAAGAAATCACATATTATACAAGCACCAGAAGTTATTTTAGGCCTGAGTTTAAAAAAAAAAAAACTATATCAAGGCTATGCAGCAACTTTTAAATGTACTTTTAAATCTACTTAACAGATAAACAATCCAATCTGAATAAAACACAATATGACTTATTTGAACTTTGTTTTGCAACAATAAAAATACATTTTAGCATTTTAAATATTATGAGAAACGCATTGTCCCTTGAATTTTCATATCATTGGCTTACTGGTAACACAACAATACACGTGGATGTTATTCATCAGCGTCGCGATGCGTCCATCGGAGCCGGTCGATCACAGACGCGTTTGTAATGTACAGTGCATCATTAAGACCATGATATCCCGGACGAGCACCCATCTGTACATACCAAATTGTTTCCTTACAAATATTTAAAATGCCCGCTCTAATATATTTTGTAAACGCCTGCACATCTTATTACCATGTGCCATGAATGTGCGCTATACATCGCAAAACACTGCATCCCATAAGAGAAAACAATACACCCACACATTATCTGAGTTCCAAAGCTCATTGATGTATATATTTGTTATTAAAAGGATATGTATTCAATATATCACAATGTACAGTATACATATAGTTACATGATTACAATTCATACAGTAAGCAGTTAATACATACAGTTACAGTTACAGGCCAGCATGCCATACCAGTCCCTCAATGCATCTTCCTCTTAATATATCTCTCTCTCTCAGAAAATAAATACAGGAACTGGTCTAGAAGTACCTCTGTCACAACTGAGGGCTGGTGCTGACCAGGGGGAAGCCTCAGTTGTAGGGGCTGAGGTATATGTGTACCTGGGAGACAGTACAGGGTTCTTAGACATGCAGGGAACCTTTAGAACAAATGCCCGAAGGCGTGACCAAGACAACGAAGGAAAGTTCAAAGGTTTATTAAGCACAGTTCAGAGGAATACTGATGACTTGGTACAGGTAACAGGAATCACAGTTCAGATAAATACTTGGCATCGATGACGGAACACCGATGGTGACTTGGGATCGATGGCGGAACACCGATGGTGACTTGGGATCTATGACGGAACACCGATGGAGACTTGGGATCGATGGCGGAACACCGATGGAGACTTGGGATCGATGGCGGAACACCGATGGTTACTGGGGATCGATGGCGGAACACCGATGGTTACTGGGGATCGATGGCGGAACACCGATGGTGACTTGGGATCGATGGCGGAACACCGATGGTCACTGGAGATCGATGGTGGAACACCGATGGTTACTGGCAGGGCAGAGCACTGCTGAAATCTGGTGTCGGTAACTGCCGGTCACAGGATGCAATGATGAGACACTGCAGAGACAGGCTGCACTGCAGAGAAAGTCCATGGGAGGACTGCACACTGGGATCACTGAAGACAATTGAAGCACTGACATCTTTTCACCCCAGGAACAAGATATTTATACCAGCTGGGAAACAGGGATTGGCTGGCTGATTAACCAGAGACCAGAGTGCAGCTGCTGGGTAATCAGGCTGAGAGCAGAGTGCAGCTGATAGGCTGAAAGGTATCATGTGATTAAAACAAACATGGCTGCGCCCATGTTTGAACTTGGAGGGAAAGACTGTTTGTAACTTCCATGTGAGTTTTAACCATGAAGCTGCCAGAATCACAGTAAAGAGATTAGAGACAGAGATGCAGCGTGCTGCACACAGACAGTGCAGTTGGAATCCAGGCTTGGAACGCTGGGACAGTCTCAGGAGGCATTTGGAAGGTAAATACTGATAAGGAATTACCTGGATCGTGACAGCACCCCCTCCTTTAGGAGTGGCCCCAGGACACTTCTTATAAATTCTTTACCTGAACAAACGGAAGAATCTAGATTGAATCCTGATGAACTTGAACTGGCTGGAACCAGATGAGACTGTAACGCACTTATGGATGAGACCAGATTGAGTCCAGACAAACTTGAACCGGCTGAGACCGGCGGAGTCTTTAGACCGACGGATAGGGCAGGATTAGATCCGAAGGTACTGGAGTCGGCTGGAACCGAAGGAGGCTGATCCGGACAGACGGATGGGACCGGATTGGGTCCGGAAAAGCTTGAATCAGCTGGAACTGAAGGAGTCTTTGGACCTACGGATGGAACCGGATTGGGTCCAGAGATATCGGAATCGGCTGGAACTGAAGGAGTCAGAATCCGGTTAGAACCGGAATGAGTTGTATCCGAGTGTTCAGTTAGACCATCCTGGACATGGTCCATGCTGGATGCCAACAGGGTGGTGCTCTCTGAAGACGGCAAACTGGAGTTCATAACTGCATCTGTAGCACAAAAATTTCCATCTGGGAACTTGGCTCTGGATACTTCCCTTGGGGCTGAAACTTTGGTGACCCCTCCTGGGGTTGACGAATCAGACACCTCTCTCAGGGTTGTTTTCTCCAGCACCCCTCCTGGGGTTGACAGATCAGAAACTCCTTTTTGAGAAGACTCATATGCCCCTACTAGAGCTTGAACATTGGATACCCCTCCTGGGGTTGTAGAAACAGATGCCCCTTCTTGGGCTGAGTAAAGAGCATCATCATTCCAGGAAAGTTTGGACGCTAGGATCTGGTACTGTACCAGATATTTACCGACTGTTTGTTTGTGTCCCCTGACGTAGCCGGAGGATATCAGAGGAGGCTGAGGTCACACGACCTGGTTCATCAAAGATGCACCTGAAGGTTGCCACGAAGTCTGCATGTGAAGAGAGCAGGGCATCAGACTTCTCCCATAGAGGTGATACCCAATCGAGGGCGGAGCCATTGAGGAGGGAGATGATGTAAGCAACCTTGGTGCGGTCAGTTGGGAAACTGCCAGGCTGTAACTCAAAATATATCTCACACTGATTTAGGAAACCCCGACAGGCTTTTGGGGAACCATCAAACTTGGCAGGTGTCGGTAAATGGAGACAAGGAGCAGAAACGGGAATGGTGGGTGGGGATACCACCAAAGGTACTGCAGTCGGCACACTGGACGCCCCTGAACCACGGAGGGTTACTTGTATTCCATCCAGCCGAGAGGAGAGGTCCTGGAGACAGCGAATCACATGGCCCTGTGCAGTCTCCTGACGTTCAAGGCAGGCTGCAAGTTCTTGCATCGGCCTGATCGCTTGGACCTGGTCTCCAGCCGGATCCATTGTGGTCAGTGCTTACTGTCGCAACTGAGGGCTGGTGCTGACCAGGGGGAAGCCTCAGTTGTAGGGGCTGAGGTATATGCAGGGGCGGATCCAGAAAAAAATGACAGGGGGGGGCACCATAAGGGACGTGGCTTCGTTGGAATGGGCGTGGCTTCGTTTGAATGGGCGTGGTATTGCAGGAAAAGACTACCTTATACCCCAGTTTTGCAACCTGCACGCCCAGACGTTGGCCACCACAGGAAAGAAAAATAATCCTGATTCATGCCCCTTACATTATTTGTCATTTTTCCTCCTTATAGTAATGCCCAGTATACATTATTCCACATACTGCAATGGCCCTTAGACATTATTCCACACACAATAATGCACATGACACAATATGCACACACTGTAATGCCCCCGACACATTATGCCACACACCGTAATGCCTGTGACACATTATGACAGGAATCGCAATGCCCGTTATACATTATGCTACACACTGCAATGCCCCTGATACATTATAGCACATACAATGTCTGTGACACAGTATGACACACACTGCAATGTCCGTGATACATTATACCACACACTGCAATGCCCGATACATTATAGCACATACAATGCCTGTGACACATTATGCCACACACTGCAATGACCTTGAGACATTATACCACAATGCCCGTGATATAGTATACCATACACCGTAATGCCTGTGACACATACTGCAATGCCCGTTATACCCTATGCCACACACCGCAATGCCCGTTATATATTATGCCACACTGCAATGACCCTGAGACATACCACATACCACAATGCCCGTGATATAGTATACCACACACCGTAATGCCTGACACATTATGACACACACCGCAATGTCCGTGATACATTATGCCACACACTGCAATGACCCTGAGACATTATACCACATATCACAATGCCAGCGATATAGTATACCATACACCGTAATGCCTGTGACACATTATGACACACACCGCAATGTCCGTGATACATTATGCCACACACCGTAATGCCCATTACACATTAAGTCCTACAGTAAGGCTTCTAATTACTTTTCAAATACCTGCTCGTTGTCAGGGGTTTCATGCACTGGGTGTCATGCTCGTTGCCAGGGGTTTCATGCTCTTGGTTCCATGCACGGTGCCAGGGGTTTTCATGCTCAGGGTGTCATGCTCGTTGCCAGGGGTTTTCATGCTCAGGGTGTCATGCTCGTTGCCAGGGGTTTTCATGCTCAGGGTGTCATGCTCGTTGCCAGGGGTTTCATGCACTGGGTGTCATGCTCGTTGCCAGGGGTTTCATGCACTGGGTGTCATGCTCGTTGCCAGGGGTTTCATGCACTGGGTGTCATGCTCGTTGCTAGGAGGTAGTCCTTGTTGCTAGGGCTGTGCTCCCAGTGCCACATATGTCCCCAGTGCCAGATATTCCCCCACGGTGCCAGGTACTCACATGCCCCCAGTGCCAAATATAGCCCCCCCCCATGTGCCAGGTACACATATACCCCCAGTGCCAGATATTCCCCGACAGTGCCACATATGCCCCCAGTGCCAGATATCGCCCCCCCCCAGTGCTATATATGCCCCCAGTGCCACATATGCCCCAGTGCCAGATATTCCCCCCCCCAGTGCCACATATGCCCCCAGTGCCAGACAATGCCCCAGTGCCAGATATCCCCCCAGTGCCAGATATTCCCCCCAGTGCCAGATATCCCCCCCCCCAGTGCCACATATGCCCCCAGTGCCAGATACCCCCCCAGTGCCAGATATGCCCCCAGTGCCAGATATTCCCCCCAGTGCCATATATGTCCCCAGTGCCAGATATTCTCCCCCCCCCTCCCTGCCAAATATGCCCCCAGTGCCAGATATTCCCCCCCAGTGCGTGCGTCCCCCGTCCCCCCCCCCCCTTCCTCCGCCGCCGCCGCTGCTCCCCCCGCTCCCCTGCTGTTAGGAGGGACACGGAGGGCACAGTGCACGCCTCCCTGTGTCCCTCCTGTGTCTCCGGCGGCCGCGGGTCACTGTAATAAAGGAAGTGCTCACGAACGGCACTTCCTTTATGAGACCCGCGGCCGCCGGAGACCCAGGAGGGACACAGGAGAGGCGCGCACTGTGCCCTCCGTGTCCCTCCTAACAGCAGGGGACGAAACGAGACCGCAGATTGACATGCGGACGCTCGTCCGCATGTCAGTCTGCACTAAAAATGACAGGGGGGGCACGTGCCTTGGTGCCCCCCCCCCCCTAAATCCGCCACTGGGTATATGTGTACCTGGGAGACAGTACAGGGTTCTTAGACATGCAGGGAACCTTTAGAACAAATGCCCGAAGGCGTGACCAAGACAACGAAGGAAAGTTCAAAGGTTTATTAAACACAGTTCAGAGGAATACTGATGACTTGGTACAGGTAACAGGAATCACAGTTCAGATAAATACTTGGGATCGATGACGGAACACCGATGGTGACTTGGGATCGATGGCGGAACACCGATGGTGACTTGGGATCTATGACGGAACACCGATGGAGACTTGGGATCGATGGCGGAACACCGATGGTTACTGGGGATCGATGGCAGAACACCGATGGTTACTGGGGATCGATGGCGGAACACCGGTGGTGACTTGGGATCGATGGCGGAACACCGATGGTCACTGGAGATCGATGGTGGAACACCGATGGTTACTGGCAGGGCAGAGCACTGCTGAAAGCTGGTGTCGGTAACTGCCAGTCACAGGATGCAATGATGAGACACTGCAGAGTCAGGCTGTACTGCAGAGAAAGTCCATGGGAGGACTGCACACTGGGATCACTGAAGACAATTGAAGCACTGACATCTTTTCACCCCAGGAACAAGATATTTATACCAGCTGGGAAACAGGGATTGGCTGGCTGATTAACCAGAGACCAGAGTGCAGCTGCTGGGTAATCAGGCTGAGAGCAGAGTGCAGCTGATAGGCTGAAAGGTATCATGTGATTAAAACAAACATGGCTGCGCCCATGTTTGAACTTGGAGGGAAAGACTGTTTGTAACTTCCATGTGAGTTTTAACCATGAAGCTGCCAGAATCACAGTAAAGAGATTAGAGACAGAGATGCAGCGTGCTGCACACAGACAGTGCAGATGGAATCCAGGCTTGGAACGCTGGGACAGTCTCAGGAGGCATTTGGAAGGTAAATACTGATAAGGAATTACCTGGATCGTGACAACCTCCATCATCGTCTGGGACAAAACAGCAACTCCCTCCTTTGTGTCTCTGTAATGTGTTATCTAGTTTGAGGGAGGGAACTTTCTCATTCATGATGAGTCACTGGTCTGTTCATATGCTAAACAGGTTCAGCCTTGAAGACATCAAAAGGGGCTGGCATGAGTTTCCTGTCCACCACCTGTTTCTGTAAATGTCTATTGCCCTAATAAAAATGACTTTAGCTTTCATACATTTAATCATAACTATTTGTTGCAATGTCCTATAACTTAATAACAAGTATCAAATGAATCTACACATTAATCTGCTTGTTTTAATACCAAATATGACAGGTGTATCTTGCTTCGTTCCAATAATACACATACATGACATTACTCCATTATATAATTTTAAATCATTATGATGTCTGGCACTTGATATTATTATAATTATGTACTGTATGAAATAAGTGTCGAATCCATCTCTGTGGCATGTCCGTGTAAATGCGTGTGTTACCATATATTGCTGTGCTCGCTGCGCGTATTTGCAAGTATAGCGACTTCTATGTGTGGAGTCTGTATGTTCTTTCTATGTAATATTTTTGACTTCGACAGTAGTGTTAGGACTGCTGATATCGGAGAAGCCTTGGCGCAGCTCAGCAGCTAAACATGCCTTTGCAAACGCACGTGACCAATTCTCTGAAATTCTATTGCCAGATAGGTTCAGGTATGGTTACAGGTAATTTTTTAGTGTGCTGGGGGGATACCAGAGGGGGAAAAAAGCACCATCCCCCCTCTGTTTGTCTGTGACCCCTTCCCCTTTCTAGCACCTGATATATAATTATCTCCAGGAATGATAGAGCAACTGCCACTATTTGTCTGCAGGTTATTAAAGTTGCCAAGGACCCCTGTTGGAAGGTGAGTATACCTGTCGGACTCCAAATAATATATTAATTCAGCTGAGTGAATCTACCTGGACCCCTGCCTAAAGGTGAGTATGCCGGTTGGACTCCAAGGAGTAGGTGAGTTAAACCATTTAAACCCGAGCCTTCAGGAACGTGAAGCTACCAGGTCCCCCGTCGGAAGGTGAGTATACCTGTCGGACTTCAAATAATAGGTGAGTTCAGCCATCGTTATCTCAGCATTCAGGTGAGTGCATCTACTTGGACGCCTACCCAAAGGTGAGTATGCCGGTAGGACTTCAAGGAGTAGGAGAGTTAAACCTACTAAATACCAGCTTTAAGGTAAGTGAGATGCCAGAAACCTGCAAGAAGATAAGTTTAATGGTCAGTGTTCAATGATTTGGTGAATACATTTGTTTAAAACCCGGCTATCAGGTTATTAAAGATGCCAAGGACCTCGTCGAAAGGTGAGTATACCTGTTGGACTTCAAATAATATGTGAGCTCAGCCTTCTATATCTCAGCATTCAGGTGAATGAATCTACCTGGACCCCCACTGGAAGTATGCCAGTCGGACTCCAAGGAGCAGGCGAGTTAACATTTTTAACCCCTAAACCCCTGCCTTCAAGTGACTGAAGGTATCAACACCCCCGCCGGAAGGTGAGTATGTCGGTCGGACTCCAAGGAGTAGGTGAGTTAAACCTTTTAAATGCCAGCCTTCAGGAATGTGAAGCTACCAGGAACCCCGTCGGAAGGTGAGTATACATATTGGAATTCACATAACAGGCGAGTTTAGCCTACTAAATCTCAGCATTTAGGTGAGTTACTCTACCTAGACTCCTGCCGGAAGGAGAGTATGCCAGTCAGACTCCAAGGAATAGGTGAGTTAAACCTTTTAAACCCCAGCCTTCAGGTGACTGAAGCTACCAGGACACCCGCCAGAAGGTGAGTATGGCGGTAGGACTTCAAGGAGTAGGTTAGTTAAACCTACTAAATCCAACCTTACAGGTAGGTGAAATGCCAGAACCCCCGCAAGAAAGTGAGTATGACTGTGTCGACTTTTAATGATTAATTGAGCACATTTCTTTAAATCCCAGCCCTCAGGTTATTAAAGCTGCCAAAGACGCCGCCGGAAGGTTAATATACCTGTCGGACTTCAAATAGTAATTGAGTTCAGCCTTCTAAATCTCAGCATTTAGGTGAGTGAATATACCTGAACTCCCGTTGGAGGTGAATATGCCGGTCAGACTCCAAGGAATAGGCGAGTTAAACATTTTAAACCTGAACCTTCAGGTTACTGAAGCTACCGGGACCCCCTCCAGAAGGTGTGTATGCCAGTCTTTCTTCAAATAATAGGATAGTTCAGCTTTTTAAATCTCAGGATTTAGGTGAGTAAATCTATCTGGAATTCCGCTGGAAGGTGAGTATGCCAGTCGCACTCCAAGGAGTAGGTGAGTTTAACCTTTTAAACCCATGCCTTTAAGAATGTGAAGCTACCAGGAACCCCGTCGGAAGGTGAGTATACCTGTCAGACTTTAAAGTGTAGGTGAGTTAAACCTACTAAATCCCAACTTACAGGTAAGTGAAATACCAGAAACCCCACAAGAAGGCGAGTATGACTGTCAGCGTTCAATAAATTGTTGAGTAAATTTGATTAATTCCCAGCTTTCAGGTTATTAAGCTACCAAGGACCCCACCGGAAGGTGAGTATGCCTGTCGGATTTCAAAGAATAGGTGAGTTCAGCCATCTATATCTCAGCATTCGGGTGAGTGCATCGACCTGGACGACCACCCAAAGGTGAGTATGCCAGTAGTACTTCAAGTAGTTGGAGAGTTAAACCTACTAAATATCAGCTTTCAGGTAAGTGAAATGCCAGAAACCTGCAAGAAGTTGAGTTTGACTGTTGGTGTTCAATGATTGGTGAGTAAATTTGTTTGAATCCCAGCTTTCAGGTTATTAAAGCTGCCAAGGAACCCACCGGAGGGCGAGTATGCCTGTCGGAATTCTAATTATAGGTGAATCCAGCCTTCTAAATCTCAGCATTTAGGAGATTGAATTTACCTGGACCCCTGCCTAAAGGTGAGTATGCCCGTCGGACTCTAAGGAGTAGGTGAGTTAAACCGTTTAAACCCCAGCCTTCAGGAATGTGACTACCAGGTCTCCCATTGGAAGGTGAGTTTACCTGTTGGACGTCAAATAATAGGTGAGTTCAGCCATCTATATCTCAGCATTCGGGTGAGTGCATCTACCTGGACAACAACCCAAATGTGAGTATGTCGGTAGGACTTCAAGGAGTAGGAGCGTAAAACCTACTATATACCAGCGTTCAGGTAAGTGAAATGCCAGAATCCAGCAAGAAGGTGACTTTGACTGTTGGTGTTCACTGATTTGGTGAGTAAATTTGTTTCAATCCCAAGAAATTGGACTCCAAGAAGTAGATGAGTTAAACCATTTAAACTCCAGCCTTCAGGAACGTGAAGCTACCTGGACCCCCGTCAGAAGGTGCGCATACCTGTCAGACTTCAAATAATAGATGAGTTCAGCCATCTAAATCTCAGCATTTGTGGTATCCCACAGAACTTATAGGACTCATGCTCCCTTCAACTGACATGTAAATTGCCTTATTGTACCAGGTGCTCCATGTAGGACCCTATGAGAACCTGTGTAGCCCAGACTTTTTGCCAAAAAGGACAGCTGTATACTCTGGGCTGCCATATAAACAGACATAACCTGCAGCTTTACCCTTTCCCCCCTTTTTCTTGGAGCCTAGCAACAGTGGATGGTGTGATGGAGGACACTGCCCACACCTCTCATCTGATTGGCCAATCCCTAGAGAGAACCCAGAGGAAGGGTGGAGTGATGGAGAGATTGGTGTGAGGACTGAGGAGTGCTGTAAGCTGGGACAGAAGAGAGGACAGCAGACCAAGCAGTGGGATCCTGAGTGAGAATGGCAGTGAGTTGCAGAGGCTGAGTTCCTGTGTGTCAGTTCCAGAGTATCCTGTCAGCCCTAGTATCATTGTGCAAGTCCCAGCAGCAACAGCAAGGGACTCCTCTGGAGGAGAGAGGGAGTGAGATCAGTGAGGTTTCATCAGTAACAGCTCACTGCCCATATAAGAACAGAGGAAGTAGCAGCTACAGAGAATGCCCTATCCATGCAGAGACAGTGCTGTGAATACAGCAGCCAGAGACAGCACTGAGAGGTAACTCCATCCTCAGGGAGGATTCTGTACAAGTAAACAGGGTCCCTGCTCACACACTGTCTACAAACATTGCAGCTGGCACTACGCTAGGAGTATAGAACACTTTTGTCTGTGGCACAGCATAACTTGTTGCCAGCAATAGCACAAACTGCATCCTCTTACATTAAATGCCCTAAGTCTTACTAGAAAGGACAGCACACACAGTGCTAGTGCCACCGATGCTTATCTGCCGGGCCTTACAGACCAGTGACATTGTACGTCAGATGAACTGTGACAGCCAGGTTACAGTGCAAAGGAGGCCTGAACAGAACTACACAGAGTGAATGGGAAAGGCAGTGGATCAGTTTTCCCTCAGTGTGGCCACAGAGAGGACAGGCCTTTATTTACACTACAGGGACATGTCTAAGAAAGACTAAATATATATATGCATATATATCCACTTGTGGACACATTCTAAAGGGGGCTACAGACCTGTGCACAGGCGGAAGAACATAAGTTGTACTAATACTTCTGAATACATGGGATACTCAGTAAGGGTAATCAGATAATTGTAACTGGTAACAAACTGTTTTTCTTATGCATGCATATTTTGATGGTAACAGCTTGAATATTTGAGTTAAGGTTTGAATAGTATAATAAGTCAATATAACCAATTCAGGTAAACATGTATAACTGCTGAGAAGGACGGTGATGGGATATGCAACACCTGAATAATTAAACAGTCTATGACAGTGTTGGCATAATCTACGGTGTGAAGACCAACTGTTTATTATCTGTACTTGATGATTTACTGTAACGTAGTACTATTGTTCAAGTTGTTTGATTTTCCTACTGCCTTTAATAAACCGAAGTTGAGTTGACTGCTCCCTGAACAACCCGCTTGTGCAGACGTATATCCCTTACCTCTCCGAAGTATCGTGAACGAACTTCCATCTTAAGTTGGTATCCCGGTACACAGATAGTGTAAAGCGGACATAATCACCAGGTAAAAGATCATCTACTCACCCAATAACATTGTCCTTTATTTGCCCGGGTATCACATTTGGCGTCAACGAACAGGATCCGAGTGCAATCAGGAGAAACCTCACTAATTGAAAGATGGAACAACAACAGGCTGCAGGAGGAGGAGCACCACCGGTAGTACAGAACCAGGAACAAGAACAACAGGCAACCCCGGCAACGACACCGAATGCTCCAATAACCTTACCCTACTACTTTGGGGCGCCGTGGCTTCCAACCTATAGCGGAGATGCCAACAAGCCACAGTGTACCACATTTACAGAATTCAAAAATAAACTCAAATCTATGTTCCGGTTGTATACCTTGAACGAACAGCAGAAAGTCGAGATTCTGGTAGGTCAACTCACAGGGTCAGCTCTAAGAGAAGTCATATCCTGGCCCACTGAAAACAAGAAAGAGGTAGACCAGATCTTAAAGAGATTGTCCACTACTTTTGAGACAAAAACCCTCCCCGAGTTAAAAATGAAGCTGTATGCGCGCAAACAGCAACCGGGCGAGACCCTCCGAGACTACGCCCTGAGTTTACAAGAAACACTAAGAGCGATCCAAGCAGTTGACAAAGATGAAGTCAGAAATGCAGCCGAAGCGCTAACGATTCAGTTTATTGAAGGAGCCTCAAGGGAGAGTGTCAAAACCCAACTACGACTACTCAAAATGCAAATGCCGGGGAAAACCTTCCTAGACTTCAAGGAAGCCGCCATCACAATAACTGGCAACCAATCAGGAAGAGAAGAAGAGTACCCAGAACTGGTGGACTTCAGAGAATCCTCAGAGCTGATGGGAGCTACTGCTTCCAGTCCCGAAAGACCAAAACGAGTCAGAGATCCAGTGGTGCAGAGTAGTCAGCACCCCTCAGGAGATCAGATACAAACCCTACGCAAGCAGATGGAAGAGTTAACGGTAGGGATGGCAGAGATCCAGAGAGAAATGCGACTCCTAGCGAGACCACCGACACCCAATTCTGGAGAACCTAGATGGAGGTTCGAGCGACAGAGGTCGGCCAGAAGACGCTGGGAACCACCTCGAGAGTACGGGCGGCGGCCTTCAGACCAGTTCGACAGCCAGGGTCGTCCCGTTTGTCATCAATGCCAGGCAATAGGGCATATTGAGAGGAACTGCGACCAGATCGAACATTTAAACTCCAATGCCCCGAGGACGGAGACCGAGCCTCGGGGGACACAATAAGGTTAAAACCAACCTCTGAAGAAGGATGGCCACACTATGGCAGGCAATACCATATAAATGCAGATGAGTTAACCGACATATTAAATACCGACACTCCTGTCCACACAAGGAAAATTTCAGGAAAGGTCATCTGGTTTCATGTGCGACGTGGGTATGGATTCATCAATCGTGATGACACCAAGCAAGATACATTCATTCATTATACGGCCATACAGAGGAACAACCCCAGAAAATACTATCGCAGCCTGGGAGAGGGAGAGATGGTGGAATTTGACATAATCAGAGGAGAGAAAGGTCTACGGGCAATCAACGTCACGGGTCCAGGTGGTGCTCCAGTAAAGGGCAGCAGGTATGCAGCAGATCGCAGGCCTTATTGGTGCCATCCACACCGTGGAGGTCATCCACGTCACTACCGATGCCATGAAGATGGAATGTATTCCACAGAAAACGTGACAGAAAGTATAAACCAGAGGCCATCTGTATGCAGTCAACAGGATCCTAATGCCGAATCGCAGAGTGCATTATTGGGAAGAACAGCTAACCTTGTGAAACCAAGTGGATATACGCAACAGAACCTGCAAGAAACTGTTCGGTCGTTTCAGTGTGGACCTACGATGATGGAAGACACCAATTCCAATATGGCCTACCTCAATCCAGCTCATTCAAACGCTACTGATCAGGACCGGGAAGCAGAAGTAGTGACCCACAAGGCCACAGAGGAAGACTTAGAATCCTCTAAACCCAATGCATCAGATTCAGTTATGCTCATCCCTAAACCTCACCATCCTGCAAAAACCCAGGGGGAAGCTAAAGAGGCCGTGAAATGGCTCTTTCCAGCGTTGCATCGTCCTGACTATGAGTACACCTCAATAAGTGGTGAAGAATTTATCTCACTGTTGCAGCAGGCATCGAGAAAGCCAGGGAAGAGGCGCACAGGGGTTCTTGCCCATTAGTTATAGACCCTTCTCATGTCTGATCTGTATTGATTATACTAATGTGATTTTCAAACTTGTTTGCTCTTAAGTTACTAAATGCATTGAGGTTTAAAACATAATTGTTTCAGTACCTGCAACCTAATGTATTTCATGTCAGTAAATTGTCAATGTTGTGAAAAAAATTGACTTTATGACTATGTGGAGAGACAAATGCGTGAGGACACGCATCATTCAAGCGGGGTTGAGTGTGGTATCCCACAGAACTTATAGGACTCATGCTCCCTTCAACTGACATGTAAATTGCCTTATTGTACCAGGTGCTCCATGTAGGACCCTATGAGAACCTGTGTAGCCCAGACTTTTTGCCAAAAAGGACAGCTGTATACTCTGGGCTGCCATATAAACAGACATAACCTGCAGCTTTACCCTTTCCCCCCTTTTTCTTGGAGCCTAGCAACAGTGGATGGTGTGATGGAGGACACTGCCCACACCTCTCATCTGATTGGCCAATCCCTAGAGAGAACCCAGAGGAAGGGTGGAGTGATGGAGAGATTGGTGTGAGGACTGAGGAGTGCTGTAAGCTGGGACAGAAGAGAGGACAGCAGACCAAGCAGTGGGATCCTGAGTGAGAATGGCAGTGAGTTGCAGAGGCTGAGTTCCTGTGTGTCAGTTCCAGAGTATCCTGTCAGCCCTAGTATCATTGTGCAAGTCCCAGCAGCAACAGCAAGGGACTCCTCTGGAGGAGAGAGGGAGTGAGATCAGTGAGGTTTCATCAGTAACAGCTCACTGCCCATATAAGAACAGAGGAAGTAGCAGCTACAGAGAATGCCCTATCCATGCAGAGACAGTGCTGTGAATACAGCAGCCAGAGACAGCACTGAGAGGTAACTCCATCCTCAGGGAGGATTCTGTACAAGTAAACAGGGTCCCTGCTCACACACTGTCTACAAACATTGCAGCTGGCACTACGCTAGGAGTATAGAACACTTTTGTCTGTGGCACAGCATAACTTGTTGCCAGCAATAGCACAAACTGCATCCTCTTACATTAAATGCCCTAAGTCTTACTAGAAAGGACAGCACACACAGTGCTAGTGCCACCGATGCTTATCTGCCGGGCCTTACAGACCAGTGACATTGTACGTCAGATGAACTGTGACAGCCAGGTTACAGTGCAAAGGAGGCCTGAACAGAACTACACAGAGTGAATGGGAAAGGCAGTGGATCAGTTTTCCCTCAGTGTGGCCACAGAGAGGACAGGCCTTTATTTACACTACAGGGACATGTCTAAGAAAGACTAAATATATATATGCATATATATCCACTTGTGGACACATTCTAAAGGGGGCTACAGACCTGTGCACAGGCGGAAGAACATAAGTTGTACTAATACTTCTGAATACATGGGATACTCAGTAAGGGTAATCAGATAATTGTAACTGGTAACAAACTGTTTTTCTTATGCATGCATATTTTGATGGTAACAGCTTGAATATTTGAGTTAAGGTTTGAATAGTATAATAAGTCAATATAACCAATTCAGGTAAACATGTATAACTGCTGAGAAGGACGGTGATGGGATATGCAACACCTGAATAATTAAACAGTCTATGACAGTGTTGGCATAATCTACGGTGTGAAGACCAACTGTTTATTATCTGTACTTGATGATTTACTGTAACGTAGTACTATTGTTCAAGTTGTTTGATTTTCCTACTGCCTTTAATAAACCGAAGTTGAGTTGACTGCTCCCTGAACAACCCGCTTGTGCAGACGTATATACCTTACCTCTCCGAAGTATCGTGAACGAACTTCCATCTTAAGTTGGTATCCCGGTACACAGATAGTGTAAAGCGGACATAATCACCAGGTAAAAGATCATCTACTCACCCAATAACATTGTCCTTTATTTGCCCGGGTATCACACATTCATGTGAGTAAATCTACCTGGCCCCTGCCAGAAGGTAAGTATGCCGGTCAGACCCCAAGGAGTAGGTAAGTTAAACCTTTTTAACCCGTAAACCCCAGTCTTCAAGTGACTAAAGCTATCAACATCCCCTCCGGAAGGTGAGTATGTCGGTCGGACTCCAAGGAGTAGGTGAGTTAAACCTTTTAAACCCCTGCCTTCAGGAACATGGAGCTCCCAAGACCCCCGCCTTAAGGTGAGTATGCATATTTTGGACTTCAAAGACTAGGTGAGTTAAACTTACTAAATCCCAACTTACAGGTAAGTGAAATGGCAGAACCCCCACAAGAAGGCATTCCATTAATAATTGAGTGAATGTCTTTAAATCCCATTCCTCAGGTTAATAAAGCTGCCAAGGACCCCACCGTAAGGTGAGTACACCTGTTGGACTTCAAATAATAGGTGAGTTCAGCCTTCTAAATCTCAGCATTCAGGTGAGTGAATCTACCCGGACCCACGCCAGAAGGTGAGTATGCCGATCGGACTCCAAGGAGTGATTTAAACCTAATAAATCCCTGCTTTCAGGTAAGTGAAATGCTAGAACACCTGCAAGAAGGTAAGTATAACTGTCGGCTTTCAAGAATTAAATGAGTACATTTCTGAAAAATTCCAGCCTTCAGTTTATTAAAGCTGCCAAGGACCCCGCTGGACTGTGAGTATGCCTGTTGGACTTCAAATAATAGGTGAGTTCAGCCCTCTAAATCTCAGCATTTAGGTGAATGAATCTACCTGGCCCCTTGCCTAAAGGCGAGTATACCAGTCGGACTCCAAGGAGTAGATGAGTTAAACTATTCAAACTCCAGCCTTCCGGAAGGTGAAACTACCATGACCCCCATCAGAAGGTGAGTATACCTGTAAGACTTCACATAATAGGTGAGTTCAGCCATCTAAATCTCAGCATTCAGGTGAGTGCATCTACCTGCACACCCACCTGAAGTTGAGTAGGCCAGAAAGACTTCCAGTAGTAGGAGAGTTAAACCTACTAAATACCAGCTTTCAGGTAAGTGAAATGCTAGAACCCTGCAAGAAGGTGAGTTTGACTGTTGGTTTTCAATGATTTTGTGAGTAAATTTCTTTAAATCACAGCCTTCAGGTTATTAAAGCTGCCAAGCACCCCATCGGAAGGTGAGTATACCTGTCAGGCTTCAAATAATAGGTAGGTTCAGCCTTCTGCATCTCAGTATTCAGGTGATTGCATCTACCTGGGCTCCTGTCCAAAGGTGAGTATGCCGGTAGGACTTCAAGGAGTAGGATAAATACCAGCTTTCAGGTAAGTGAAATGCTAGATCCTGCCCCAAAGAAGGTGAGTATGATTGTCGGCTTTCAATGATTAATTGAGTACATTTCTTTATATCCCAGCCTTCAGTTTATTAAAGATGCCAAGGACCCCATTGGAAAGTGAGTATGCCTGTTGGACTTCAAATAATAGGTGAGTTCAGCCTTCTAAATCTCAGCATTCAGGTGAATGAATCATCCTGGACCCCCCGCCGGAAGGTAAGTCGGACTTCAAGGAGTAGGTCAGTTAAATCTTTTAAATTCCTGCCTTTAGGAACATGGAGCTACCAGGACCCCCGCCTTAAGGTGAGTATGCATTTTTTGGACTTCAAAAAGTAGGTGAGTTAAACCTACTAAATCCCAACTTACAGGTAAGTGAAATACCAGAAACCCAACAAGAAGGTGAGTATGACTGTCGGACTTCATATAATAGGTGAGTTCAGCCTTCTATATCTCAGCATTTGGGTGAGTGCATCTACCTGGACGACCACCCAAAGGTGAGTATGCCGGTAGGACTTCAAGGAGTAGGTGAGTTAAACCTTTTAAACCCCTGCCTTCAGGAACGTGAAGCTACCAGGTCCAACACCGTAAGATAAGTATGCATTTTTCGAAGTTCATGGAGTAGGTGAGTTAAACCTAATAAATCCCAACTTTCAGGTAAGTGAAATACCAGGTACCCCGCAAGAAGGCAAGTATGACTTTAGGCTTTCAATGATTAAATGAGTACATTTGGTTATATCCCAGTCTTTAGGTAATTAAAGCTGCCAAGTACCCCGCCGGGAAGGTTAATGTACCTGTTGGACTTCAAATAATAGGTGAGTTCAGACTTCTAATTCTTAGCATTCAGTTGAGTGAATCTACCTGAACCCCTGCCTGAAAATGAGTATACTGGTAGGGCTCCAAGTAATAGGTTAGTTAAACTTGTTAAACCCCAGCCTTCAGGAACATGTAGCTGCCCGGACCCCCTCCAGAAGGTGAGTATACCAAGTTTCGGACTTCAAGGAGTAAGTGAGTTAAGCCTACTAAATCCCAGCTTTAAGTTAAGTGAAATGCCATATCCCCTGCAAGAAGGTGAGTATGAATGTCGGATTTCAATGATTTGTTAAGTATATTCATTTAAATCCCAGCTTTCAAGTTATAACAGCTGTCAAGGACCCCACTGTAAGGTGAGTATACCTGTTGGACTTTAAATAATAAGTGAATTCAGCCTTATAAATCTCAGCATTTAGGTGAGTGAATCTACCTGAACTCCTGTTGGAGGTGAGTATGCTGGTCAGATTCCAAGGAATAGGTGAGTTAAACATTTTAAACCTGAGCCTTTTAAACCACTGCCTTCAGGAAAATGAAGCTACCAGAACCCCCATCAGAAGGTGAGTATACCTTTCGGACTTCAAGGAGTAAGTGAGTTAAACGTAATAAATCCCAGCTTTAAAGTAAGTGAAATGCCAGATCCCCTGCAAGAAGGTGAGTAAGACTGTCGGGTTTCAATGATTTGTTAAGTATATTTATTTAAATCCCAGCTTTCAGGTTATTACAGCTGCTAAAGACCCTGCCGTAAGGTGATTATACCTGTTGGACTTTAAAATAGGTGCTTTTAGCCTTGTAAATCTCAGCATTCAGGTGCGTGGCCAAAAAATAATACAGATTCATATTAGACTGCAAAATAATGCCAAATAGTGGTGCCACTTACACACATTATACCAGGTACAGACCCTTTTACACACATTACACCAGGTACAGCCCCTTTTACACATATTATGTCAGGTAGAGCCCCTGTCACACATTATGCCAGGTAGAGACCCCTTTTACACATTACGGCAGGTAGAGTCGCCTTTTACACATTACGGCAGGTAGAGCTCTCTTTTACACAGTATGGAAGGTAGAGCCTCCTATTACACATTACGGCAGGTAGAGTCCCCTTTCACACTTTAACATTTTATTTGGGATAATCATTGCGCAGCAAGCAAATTATCCAGTGTCTCATGGCCCTAGGGGAAAGGGGGACGGCACTTTATAATAGTGTGCTCACTTACCACTGTGGGACATGCTGAGATAAAGGCAGGGGAAGGAAGTGTTGTTGGAGGGCCATCTGACAGATTTGGCTGCTGCTAATGGTGATCTGGAGGAGAAGCTGGACCCAGATAACCTGGACACAATTACCAGATTCCCACTGTACCACCCCCTGGACCAAATTACCAACTTCCCCCCTTGACAAGATTACCAGGAATCTTGCTGCAGTATGTTAAGTCCAGAAGAGGATTAACAGACATTGCTATAGCTAGGGTGCATTTGAAAATGGATGTCTTTATCCAATTTCATAAAAAATTATAAAAGGTCTACCTTAGGTTCCAGATTCAAGCGCTGCCGCTGTGTATTCAAACTTCCTGCTGCTTCCTGCTTGCTACATGCCGCCCGCATCCATACTCTGTCTGGCCTGGCCTGGGCCCACCCCCAGCACCGCCCACCTGCTGTAGTAAAGCTGATCGGTTGACGTGACGAGTCAGGTGATGTGACCACGAGGCCACAACCTCAGTGGCGCCCGCAGCTTGGAGGTACTGCAGAGCAATGACAAGCAGCTCATCCGGTCAGGCCGCTTGTCATTGCACGCAGGTGGGAGGCAGCTTTCTGGGAAGGATCGGTTTGCGGGCCGTATTTTGCCCACCCCTAGTTTAGACTGTACCAGTTTGGAGCATATCGGGGAGAAGGCTTTGCGTGCCTTAGACAACTCAGCCGAGTAATCTTGAAATATGGGTACTTTGCAACCCTGCCAGGAGATATTCCTCTGTTTGCAAGACGCCAACCATAACGCTTCTTTATGTAGATAATTTAGCGCTCTAAAGATAACTGCACATGGTCTGTCTCCATCTTGGGTGCGAGCAGGGCCTATCCTATGTGCACGTTCAACTATGTGATCCGTACAGGAGTCCTGGACATTCAATAGTGTAGGTAAGGTAGTGCGGATGAAATCATAAAGTTCCTGCCCTTTAAGTGATTCTGATTGTTTTGCATGGATCTATTTTCAAGGTCATCAATCTTGTTTGTATGTGGTAAATAGATTTAGGGGGTCATTCCAACCTCTTCGCACGCAGTGGTTCATCGCTGCGGTGCGAACGGGTTGGAACTGCGCATGCATGGCGCCCGCAATGACCAGAAGAAAGTGATCGCGATTGCAAGAAGATTGACAGCGGGGAGGCGTTCTGGGGCGGATACTCACCGTTTTCTGGGTGTGGAGATCCGAACGCAGGCGTGTCCAGGCGTTTGTAGGGCAATTGTCTGACAAATTCCGGGACCTTCATCACTGGATCCATCGCACAGGGTAAGTAACTGCAGGGCTGGTCTTGTTCTGCACAAAAGTTTTTTTAGCATAGCAGGGCTGCACAAGCGATCGCAGCCCTGCTATGCTAAAATACAATCCACCATAGGTGGCATCTAGTTGATCGCACGAGCAGCAAAAAGTTGCTATGTGCAATCAACTCGGAATGACCCCCTTAGTGTGACGTGCAGCAGTAGTTTTCATAGCAGCCACATCAGCAAATGTCTCTACCAGTTTATGCTCTGAGTCTAGAACTCACTGAGTGAGTTGAGAGAGCTGCCTGTTGATGTCTTCTGTTTGTGCTTTCAGTAAAGGACCTATGGCAGCTCTGATAGCATTCACCATATCATTATACAGTATGTCACAGGAGCATCAGGGGGAGAAAGAACCTTATCCCCACGATCTGGGGCTTCAGAGGCTGATTCCCTGCTGCTGTGGTCTGGTGAGGGTACTGGGGAAGAGACCCATTGCAAGTCTGTGGGTGAGCCTACAGGCAGGAGGTCCCACTGATCAGCATCCAGAGTCATCTTGGATTCCACCCTGTGCTGTTCCTTCTGCTTTCCAGAGGCATCTGTGGCAGCAAAAACTTGTTCCTACAGCGGACAAAGTTTAAGGAACACTGGGGGAGACAGGAGAGCTGATTTGGAGGTTAAATAGCCTTGTAAGAGGTAAGATGCCTGCAGATTGCAGCAGAGCTCACTCTCTCAGCTGCCTCACATACAGCAGCTAGAACAGGAAGTCAGGATACCCTTATTATGTGGAATCACAGTGTAGAGGCTGGAAACATCCACACAGATAAACCAGGCATTTTTACTGACATTATGCTACATATTCAATTTGTTAATGAACATCGTTGTGTCCAACAAAAAAAATTTTTTGAGCCTGTATAATGGCCTGGAACACTGAATCCAGAAAAACAGGCTGGTTGCATCAGGGAAACTCTGGCTGCAATAATCGGATGACCCGGGGGGAGGGGTAATTCTATTATGCACCTTTGGCAACGTGTAAATTAACATCACCAAAGGGAATTCACAAAGAAGTGCTTCAGACAGATCAAAGCTGATCATTTTTCAGTCCAGAGTAACTGTCAAAAGTTCCTTTCATTCCGTGAATTTTGAAAGGAGCGGTAGGATCACCAGGCAGCGCTCTATAAACACATGAATACTCTAGTTGTCTCATAATCTCGGTGAATAAAAACTGCAACTCCGCCCCCTTTAATTCAACCCATCTTGAGCCCCCCTGAGAGAGTGGCCCGTAAATCTTTGATGAATAATCCTCAATTAACCATCCGTACGGCTGACAAAGGGGGCTTAATAGTCTTGCAAAACCTTCCAGAGGATTCATCGGTTTATAGAGCGCTGCCTGGTGATCCTACTGCTCCTTTCAAATGGAATTAAAGGTACTTACTCATTGAAGTCTGACAGGCAAACCTACTTACCGGCGGGGGTCCTGGTAGCTTCACTCACCTAAAGGCTGAAATTTAAATGCTTGAACTCACCTATTCCTTGAAGTCAGGCAGGCAAGTTAACATCCTGGCGGGAGTCATTGCTAGCTTCATTTCCCTAAATTCTGGTATCCAAACAGTTTTACTTAACTAGCCTTTGGTGCCCAACAGCCATACTCTCTTTCCAGTGGTGGTCCTGGCAACTTAATTTACCTACAGGATGTGATTTAAAAGGTTTACTTTACCTACTCCTTGAAGTCCGACAAGCATATTCACTTCAGGCGGTGGTCCTGGTAGCTTCACTCACCTGAATCATGGATCCCAACACTTTTACTCACCTAATCCTTGTTGCCCAACAACCATATTCACTTTTGGCGGGAGTCCTGGTAGCTTCCCACACCTAAGACTGGGGCTTTAAAGGTTAAACTCACCTACTCCTTGAAGTTCGACGAGCATACTCATTTTACGGCAGGGGTCCTTGGTAGCTTCACTTACCTGAACTCTGGGCTCTCAACAGTTTTAATCACCTAACAACCATACTCAACTTTTGGCAGGAGTCCTGGCAACTACATTTACAAAAAACAGTGATTTAAAGGGTTTAACTCGCCTACTCCTTGGAGTCCTCAGACATGCTCACCTTCCAGCGGAGTCCTTGGTAGCTTTAGTAACCTGAAGGCTGGGATTTAAATGGATTTACCCACCTAATACTAGGAGCCCGACAGCCATTCTCACCTTCCGGCAGCAGTTCTGGCAACTTCACTTACATGAAAGCTGGGATTTAGAAGGTTTAACTCCTACGCCTAACTCCTACTCCTTCATGTCCGACAGGCATAAGCACCTACCTTATGTACAGGTAGCGTCACTCACCTGAAGGCTGGGGCTTAAAAGGTCTAACTCACCTACTCCTTGGAAACCGAATGGCATAATCATCTTCCAGCGGGGTCTTGGTAGCTTCAGTCTCCTGAAGGCTAGGATTTAAAAGGTTTAACTCACCTACTCCTTGAAGTCCGATAGGTATACTCACTTTCCGACAGTGGGTCCTGGAAGCTTCACGTTCTTGAAGGCTGGGGTTTAAAAGGTTTAACTCACCTACTCCTTGGAGCCGGACCAGCATATTAAGCTTCCAGTCGGGGTCCTAGTACCTTCCAGTCACCTGAAGGCTGGGGTTTAAAAGGTTTAACTCACCTACTGCTTGGAGCCGGACAGGCATATTCAGCTTCCAGTCGGGGTCTTGGTAGCTTCACTCACCTGAAGGCTGGAGTTTAAAAGGTTTAACTCACCTATTCCTTGGAGCCCAACCAGGATACTCACCTTCTGGTGGGGGCCAGGTAGATTCACTTACCTGAATGTTGAGATTTAGAAGGCTGAACTCACCTATTATTTGATGTCCAACAGGTATACTCCCCTTCCAATGGGGTTCCTGGTAGCTTCACATTCTTGAGGGCTGGGGTTAAAAAGGTTAAACTCACCTACTCCTTGACGTGTGACCGGCATATTCCCCATCCAGCGGAATTCCAGGTATATTCACTCACCTAAATGCTGAGATTTAGAAAGCTGAACTTGCCTATTGTTTGAAGACAGACTGGCATACTGACCTTCTGGAGTTGGTCCTGGTAGCTTCAGTAACCTGAAGGCTGGGGTTTAAAAGGTTTAACTCGCCTATTCCTTAGAGGTCGACTGGCATATTCACCTTCTGGTGGGAGTTCAGGTAGATTCACTCACCTGAATGCTGAGATTTAGATGGCTGAACTCACCAATTATTTGAAGTATGACAGGTATACTCACCTTCCGGCGAGAGTCCTGCTAGCTTCACGTTTCTGAAGGCTGGAGTTTAAATGGTTTAACTCATTTACTCCTTGGAGTCAGAAGGTGAGTATACCTTTCAGTCTTCAAGGAGTAAGTGAGTTAAACTTAATAAATCCCAGGTTTAAGGTAAGTGAAATGCCAGATCCCCTGCAAGAAGGTGAGTAAGACTGTCAGGTTTCAATGATTTGTTAAGTATATTTCTCTGACGTCCTAGTGGATGCTGGGAACTCCGTAAGGACCATGGGGAATAGCGGCTCCGCAGGAGACTGGGCACAACTAAAGAAAGCTTTAGGACTACCTGGTGTGCACTGGCTGCTCCCTCTATGACCCTCCTCCAGACCTCAGTTAGAATCGTGTGCCCGGCTGAGCTGGATGCACACTAGGGGCTCTCCTGAGCTCCTAGAAAAAGAAAGTATATTTTAGGTTTTTTATTTTCAGTGAGATCTGCTGGCAACAGACTCACTGCTACGAGGGACTAAGGGGAGAAGAAGCGAACCTACCTGATTGGAGCTAGTTTGGGCTTCTTAGGCTACTGGACACCATTAGCTCCAGAGGGATCGAACACAGGACCCGACCTCGATCGTTCGGTCTCGGAGCCGCGCCGCCGTCCCCCTTACAGAGCTAGAAGCATGAAGATGGTCCTGAAAATCGGCGGCAGAAGACTTCGGTCTTCAACAAGGTAGCGCTCAGCACTGCAGCTGTGCGCCATTGCTCCTCATGCACACCTCACACTCCGGTCACTGATGGGTGCAGGGCGCTGGGGGGGGGGGCGCCCTGAGCAGCAATATTAACACCTTGTCTGGCAAAATAACACAATATATAGTCCTAGAGGCTATATATGTGTAAAATACCCCTGCCAGGATCCATAAAAAAGCGGGAGAAAGTCTGCCGAAAAAGGGGCGGGGCTATCTCCCTCAGCACACTGGCGCCATTTTCTCTTCACAGTGCAGCTGGAAGACAGCTCCCCAGGCTCTCCCCTGTAGTTTTCAGGCTCAAAGGGTTAAAAAGAGAGGGGGGGCACTAAATTTAGGCGCAAATATGTGTATTATAGCAGCTATAAGGGAAAAATCACTGTGGGTAGTGTGAATCCCTGCATTATATAGCGCTCTGGTGTGTGCTGGCATACTCTCTCTCTGTCTCCCCAAAGGACTTTGTGGGGTCCTGTCCTCAGTCAAAGCATTCCCTGTGTGTGTGCGGTGTGTCGGTACGGCTGTGTCGACATGGTTGATGAGGCTTATGTGGAGGCGGAGCAGATGCCGATAAATGTGATGTCGCACCCTGTGGGGCTGACACCAGAGTGGATGGATAGGTGGAAGGTATTAACCGACAGTGTCAACTCCTTACATAAAAGGCTGAATGACGTAACCGCTGTGGGACAGCCGGCTTCTCAGCCCGCGCCTGCCCAGGCGTCTCAAAGGCCATCAGGGGCTCAAAAACGCCCGCTACCTCAGATGGCAGACACAGATGTCAACACAGAGTCTGACTCCAGTGTCGACAAGGTTGAGACATATACACAATCCACTAGGAACATCCGTTGCATGATCTCGGCAATGAAAAATGTGTTATACATTTCTGACATTAACCCAGGTACCACAAAAAAGGGGTTTTATGTTTGGGGAGAAAAAGCAGACAGTGTTTTGTTCCCCCATCAGATGAGTGAATGAAGTGTGTGAAGAAGCGTGGGTTCCCCCGATAAGAAACTGGTAATTTCTAAAAAGTTACTGATGGCGTACCCTTTCCCGCCAGAGGATAGGTCACGTTGGGAGATATCCCCTAGGGTGGATAAGGCGCTCACACGTTTGTCAAAAAGGTGGCACTGCCGTCTTAGGATACGGCCACTTTAAAGGAGCCTGCTGATAAAAAGCAGGAGGCTATCCTGAAGTCTGTATATACACACTCAGGTACTATACTGAGACCTGCAATTGCCTTCAGCATGGTTAGTGCTGCTGCTGCGTGGTCTATTACCCTGTCAGGACAGGGATACTATTTGCTAACCATAGAGCATATTAAAGACGTCGTCTTATATATGAGGGATGCACAGAGGGATATTTTCCGGCTGGCATCCAGAATTAATGCAATGTCCATTCTGCCAGGAGGGTATTAGGGACCCGGCAGTGGACAGGCGATGCTGACTTTAGAAGGCACATGAAGATTCTGCCTTATAAAGAAAGCACCGTATTATAAGGTACAGTCCTTTCGGCTTCAGAAAAGCAAGCGGGTCAAAGGCGCTTCCTTTCTGCACAGAGACAAGGGAAGAGGGAAAAAGCTGCACCAGACAGCCAATTCCCAGGATCAAAAATCTTCCCCCGCTTCCTCTGAGTCCGCTGCATGACGCTGGGGCTCCACAGGTGGAGCCAGGTGCGGTGGGGGCGCGTCTCGGGAACTTCAGCGACCAGTGGGCTCGCTCACAGGTGGATCCCTGGGTTCTGCAAATAGTACCACAGGGATACAAGCTGGAGTTCGAGGCGACTCCCCCTCGCCGTTACCTCAAATCAGCCTTGCCTGCTGCCCTCGAGGAGAGGTAGTACTGGCGGCAATTCACAAGCTGTACTTCCAGCAGGTGATAATCAAGGTACCCCTCCTTCAACAAGGACGGGGTTACTATTCCACAATGTTTGTGGTACCGAAACCAGACGGTTCGGTGAGACCCATTCTAAAATTGAAATCTTTGAACACTTATAGAAGGTTCAAGTTCAAAATGGAATCGCTCAGGGCGGTTATTGCAAGCCTGGACGAAGGGGATTACATGGTATCACTGGACATCAAGGATGCTTACCTGCATGTCCCCATTTACCCTCCTCACCAGGAGTACCTCAAAATTGTGGTACAGGACTGTCATTACCAATTCCAGACGTTGCCGTTGGTCTGTCCCCGGCACCGAGGGTATTTACCAAGGTAATGGCCGAAATGATGATACTCCTTCGAAAAAAGGGAGTTATAATTATCCCGTACTTGGACGATCTCCTTATAAAGGCGAGGTCCAGGGAACAGTTGTTCGTCGGAGTAGCCCTATCTCGGGAAGTGCTACAACAGCACGGCTGGATTCTGAATAGTCCAAAGTCGCAGCTGGTTCCTACGAAGCGTCTACTGTTCCTGAGTATGGTTCTGGACACAGAACAGGAAAAAGGGTTTCTCCCGGAGGAGAAGGTCAAGGAGTTGTCATCTCTAGTCAGAGACCTCCTAATACAAATACAGGTGTCGGTGCATCAATGCACGCGAGTCCTGGGAAAGATGGTAGCTTCTTACGAAGAAATTCCATTCGGTAGGTTCCATGCAAGGATCTTCCAGTGGGATCTGTTGGACAAGTGGTCCGGGTCGCATCTTCAGATGCATCGGCTGATAACCCTGTCTCCAAGGGCCAGGGTGTCGCTGTTGTGGTGGCTGCAGAGTGCTCATCTTCTAGGGGGCCGCAGATTCGGCATACAGGACTGGGTCCTGGTGACCACAGATGCCAGCCTTCGAGGCTGGGGGGCAGTCACACAGGGAAGAAACTTCCAAGGATTATGGTCAAGTCAGGAGACTTCCCTACACATAAATATTCTGGGACTAAGGGCCATTCACAATGCCCTAAGTCAGGCAGGGCCCCTGCTTCAACACCAGCCGGTGCTGATCCAGTCAGTCAACATCACGGCGGTCGCCCATGTAAACCAGCAGGGCGGCACAAGAAGCAGGATGGTGATGGCAGAAGCCACAAGGATTTTCCGATGGGCGGAAAATCATGTGTTAGCACTGTCAGCAGTGTTCATTCCCGGAGCGGACAACTGGGAAGCAGACTTTCTCAGCAGGCACGACCTCCACCCGGGAGAGTGGGGACTTCATCCAGAAGTCTTCAAAATTATTGTACACCATTGGGAAAGGCCACAGGTGGACATGATGGCGTCCCGCCTCAACAAAAAGCTAAAAAGATATTGCGCCAGGTCAAGGGACCCTCAGGCGATAGCTGTGGACGCTCTGGTAACACCGTGGGTGTACCAGTCGGTGTATGGGTTCCTTCCTTTGCCTCTCATACCCAAGGTATTGAGAATACTAAGAAGGAGAGGAGTAAGAACTATACTCGTGGTTCCGGATTGGCCAAGAGGAGCTTGGTACCCAGAACTTCTAGAAATGATCTCAGAGGACCCATGGCCTCTGTCGCTCAGACATGACCTGCTGCAGCAGGGGCCCTGCCTGTTCCAAGACTTACCACGGCTGTGTTTGACGGCATGGCGGTTGAACACCGGATCCTAAAGGAAAAAGGCATTCCGGAGGAAGTCATTCCTACGCTGATTAAGGCTAGGAAAGATGTGATCGCAAATATTATCACCGCATATGGCAAAAATATGTTGCTTGGTGTGAGGCCAGGAAGGCCCCAACGGAGGAATTTCAACTGAGTCGATTTCTGCACTTCCTACAGTCAGGAGTGACTACGGGCCTAAAATTGGGTTACGTTAAGGTCCAGATTTCGGCTCTGTACATTTTCTTCCAAAAAGAACTGGCTTCACTGCCCCGAAGTTCAGACTTTTGTTAAGGGAGTGCTGCATATTCAGCCCCCGTGTGTGCCTCTAGTGGCACCGTGGGATCTCAACGTGGTGTTGGATTTCCTGAAGTCGCATTGGGTTGAGCCACTTAAATCCGTAGAGCTAAAATACCTCACGTGGAAAGTGGTCATGCGGTTGGCCTTGGCGTCGGCCAGGCGTGTATCAGAATTGGCGGTTTTGTCATGCAAAAGCCCTTATCTGATTTTCATATGGATAGGGCGGAATTGAGGACTCGTTCCCAATTCCTTCCTAAGGTGGTATCAGCTTTTCATGTGAACCAACCTATTGTGGTGCCTGCGGCTACGTGGGACTTGGAGGACTCCAAGTTACTGGACGTAGTCAGGGCCCTGAAAATATATGTTTCCAGGACGGCTGGAGTCAGGAAAACTGACTCGCTATTTATCCTGTATGCACCCAACAAGCTGGGTGCTCCTGCTTCTAAGCAGACTATTGCTCGCTGGATCTGTAGCACGATTCAACTTGCACATTCTGCGGCTGGACTGCCGCACCCTAAATCTGTAAAAGCCCATTCCACAAGGAAAGTGGGCTCTTCTTGGGCGGCTGCCCGAGGGGTCTCGGCTTTACAACTTTCCTGAGCTGTTACTTGGTCGGGTTCAAACATTTTTGCAAAAGTCTACAAGTTTGATACCCTGGCTGAGGAGGACCTTGAGTTTGCTCATTCGGTGCTGCAGAGTCATCCGCACTCTCCTGCCCGTTTGGGAGCTTTGGTATAATCCCCATGGTCCTTACGGAGTTCCCAGCATCCACTAGGACGTCAGAGAAAATAAGATTTTACTCACCGGTAAATCTATTTCTCGTAGTCCGTAGTGGATGCTGGGCGCCCATCCCAAGTGCGGATTGTCTGCAATACTTGTATATAGTTATTGTTAACTAAAGGGTTATTGTTGAGCCATCCGTTGAGAGGCTCAGTTATATTTCATACTGTTAACTGGGTATAGTATCACGAGTTATACGGTGTGATTGGTGTGGCTGGTATGAGTCTTACCCGGGATTCAAAATCCTTCATTATTGTGTCAGCTCTTCCGGGCACAGTATCCTAACTGAGGTCTGGAGGAGGGTCATAGAGGGAGGAGCCAGTGCACACCAGGTAGTCCTAAAGCTTTCTTTAGTTATGCCCAGTCTCCTGCGGAGCCGCTATTCCCCATGGTCCTTACGGAGTTCCCAGCATCCACTACGGACTACGAGAAATAGATTTACCAGTGAGTAAAATCTTATTTTATTTAAATCCCAGCTTTCAGGTTATTCCACATGAAGCCACGTCCCTATATTTTTGGCGCATGGGAAGGGGGTGCTGCTATTTTGTGTGCGGCCCTCGAATACTGACAGGAAAGTGTCAAGTGGCCCATCAGCTGAAAAAATTGCCCACACCTGGTCTAATCAAAAGTTTGCCCTTCTGTATCCTGCTCATTTACGCCTTTTTCGTGGTGGTTTCTTTAAGGATTTTACATCTGCTCAGGATGCTGAGGCCTTTTTACGTGAGGTAACAGCTGATGAATCCCCCTTCGAGTGATTTATATATCCTGTTTGTTTGCACTCATCGTATCTAAATTGTGCTCTGATTGTTTATTTTGGAACTCCCACGCCACTGCTTTACTATTTCCTCGTTGACTAGTATTATGGTCACTTTCCTATGTGGCTTCTCCATTAATCGACTGCATATACTGTTCTTCATCAGCCATGGCCTTTGTAATCAGGAACCTTCCCACCCATCTCTGGGATGTGCACTGGATATTTGCCGAGTTTGTAGCCGTACCTTTCACAGGCGGTTGCCTAGGGGCTTTACATGTTCTGTTTTGATACCTACGTTTATCTATTGATCCAGAGAAGTCGGTATCCAATAGATATGAGAGCTCGTTGCTCATTTTTCTATCTCTTTTCTTTCATTTTCATGTTACTCTTTGTATTTTTCTGTGTGTGTGTCCCCCTTTTCTCCCTTGTGTGACCTCCCCTCCCCTCCTGATAGGTATACATTCTGACAACCGGGAGTACTACTACTGTGACCTTACTGATAATGGATTGGGTAAGATGGATATGTATGCTATGTCTACTGTTACTTATCATAGATGTCATTGATTAAGATTGGTAGCTGGAATGTGGGTGGGATAAATTCCCCTCGAAAACGCATGAAAATTCTTTTGTATCTTTCCAAATTGCATAGAGACCTGAATTTCCTACAGGATCCTCATTTAATTCCTGCCAAGGTTCAGAAACTCAATATGCTGCTGTGGAATGTTCTGGCTTCGGCGTCCTTCTCATCGAAAGCTTGTGGGGTAATCATTTTGGCACGGCAACACTTACCTATTGTTATACAGAATATTACTGTTGACCCCAATGGCCGATATGTTCTTTGTCATGTTTTGCTTGAGAAACACCAATTTGTATACTGTAATGTTTATGCACCCAATATTCATATCAATCTTTACTGACTCCGCTGACTCCTCACACTCTTTTGCCGATAATCATGTGTAGAGATTTTAATCTCATCTCCTCAGCTCAACTTGATAAACAAATTCCTAGGGAACGAGGTGGAAAACCTCCCAAATTTGGAGTCTCAGCATTGGCAAAGCAATTACACCTCTTGGATATTTGGAGGGTGTTACACCCAATTGATAGAGAGTCACTTGTCTCTCGGCGGCACGAGGCACTATGTCTCGTATTGACTATATTTTAGCTTTGCACTCCCTTTTGCCCTATATACCCAAAGTTGAAATTGAACCAATCTCCCTTTCGGACCACGCTGTGGTCTGACTGGAATTATGTATAGCGCGAGAAAAAAGTAATATCTTGACGTTGCCCCTCTACTTTAGCCAGTTCCCCAACACTTAAACAATTTATCAATACTGCTTGGGAGGATTTTCACCAACATAATACTTTTTTTTTTGTACAGATGACCCATTGCTCTATTGGCAATCCTCCAAAGCCACTATTCAAGACCATATTAAATCGCTCATTGCCTCCTTTAAGAAGAAATTTCTTCAAGAATATATACAGGCCCAGAGTAAGTTAACAGATGATTTTCATCTCTATAAGGCAGCCCCTACTCGTACTAATAAACAATCTTACAGCAAAGCTAAGACTTTATTTGATGGGTTTTTTTCCAAAATGGAGGCATCCTATACATTTCACAGGGAATTTCGCTTTCATAGGTTTGGGAACAAATCTAGTAAATTATTAACTAATTTATTGATAGGCCAACGTCCCCCGGCCACCATTCATCCATTAAAGAAGTCTGATGGCTCTCTGTCCACCTCTAATGCACAAATTGCATCTATACTTACTACCTACTGTACAGCATTATATTCCTCCCCCCCTCCCTTCACCCTTATGCAATACCTTGGCCTTTTGGACTGGTCTTCCCATCCCACAGATATCTGCTGACCACAGTAACTCTTTAACTGCCCCCATAACAGAGCATGAAGTCACGAGAGCAATCTCAGGCCTCAAAGCGGGCAAGGCTCCCGACCCGGATGGTTTTACGTCTATTATAAGCTACTCTCCACGAAAATTTCACGGATACTTACAAAGGTCTTTAATATCATACTTTTCTCCGGAAAGATGCCAACATATTTCAATCCTACTTTACTATTTCCCTTCTTAATTTAGATTATAAACTCTTGACAAAAATTTTAGCTGACCGTTTGAAACTGATTTTACCCACAGTGATACACCGGGATCAGATGGGTTTCACCATGGGTAGGAACCCAGTTGTAACCATACGTAGGGTCCTTGCAGTGGTAGAAGACTCCTGGTGTACCATGTCAAACACGCCAAGGACCATACTTTTTTTGGGTGCTGAGAAAGTATTTGACATGGTTTACTGGGACCACTTATATGATTCCTTGAAATGCTTTGGATTCCCCATGCAATTCATCTCATTCCTCCATACGTTGTATACTGCCCTGTCTTCTCAAATAATATGCAATGGCTTGCTTTCAGATGGCTTCCCCATACTGAGGGGTACCAGGCAGGGTTGCCCACTTTCGCCCCTCCTTTTTGCCATGGCCTTAGAGAGTTGTTTGCTCGCTAGCAGTTTTTAGCAGCCGTGCAAACGCATAGTCGCCGCCCACAGGGGAGTGTATTTTTGCTTTGCAGGAGTGTGAACGCCTGTGCAGCAGTGCGCCTGCAAACACATTTTGTGCAAAACAAGACCAGCCCTGTAGTTACTTATCCTGCGCGATGATTGCTGCGACGAGTGACACGGTAATGACGTCAGATACCCGCCCAGCAAACGCCCGGCCACGCCTGCGTTTTTCCAAACACTCCCAGAAAATGGTCAGTTGACACCCAGAAACTCCCACTTTCTGTCAATCTTCTTGCGACCGCCAGTGCGACTAAAAGCGTCGCTAGAACCTGTGCAAAAACCCGATGCTCGATGTGACCGTATGTCGCGCGTGCGCATTGCAGTGCATACGCATGCGCAGATTTGCCATTTTTAAACTGATCGCTGCGCTGCGAAAAACGGCAGCGAGCGATCAACTCTGAATGACCCCCTACATACGTAGCCACTGCATTACATAAATAGGCTCATCATCGTGGACAGACATTGGGCAACTATAGGGCAGAAGGACTTTGCATAAGAGATTGTCCAAGGGGCTGGCTGTGAGTGCTGCCTGCTCAGCTGGCATCCTGAGAACAAGGTACATCCTGTTCCCAGGGTCAGACTGGGCCACAGGGGTACAGGGGAAACCATTGGTGGGCCCCACTGCCTGAGGGCCCACTCCTTCCTCTAGAGATCAGGTTCCAGACTGTGCACTTGTATTATACATGGTAGATATGTTGCTTTACACTGCTCAAGACTATTGTGAATTTCAAGCCTCTGTGGCGGCTGGCCACACCCCCTTTGTAGATTGGCCACACCCCTTAGTATGGGCCCCTATCACGGCATTCCCCCGGTGGGCCCTTCATACCCCAGTCCGACACTGCCTGTTCCTGTCCAGTTCCCAAACTATACACTGTGACCGGGGATGCCCTAACCCTTACACCAACATGATAATGCAAATAATGTAATTAAAAATAACCTCTCTGCCGGGGCCCCTTCAGTGCTCAGTCACCGCTCTGCCCAGTTCAGTGAGAGTGCGGGAGCTAAGGTGGCGGCCGGTATAGTGAACCCAGCTCTGACCATCGCTATGCTGCTGCTCTCGGCCTGGGCTCGTTGACGAGACCTTTGGCCGGGGCCAGGGCAAGGATGCTGCTGGGCTGGTTAACTTTCTCCAGGTCCCCTGTTGGTAGAACAGCTTCACAACTTTTCACGGCTAACGGCACCGGGAAGTCCTTTCTAGCCTAACTTTTGGATTGCGTTCCAATTAACCGCAAGTTCTGGAAGCAGTGTGAGCCAGCCCAACCTGAGTGTGAATCGGCCTGGCTGAGGGGGATATGGGACCGGCCAATCGGAATCTATCATGGTGTCGTGGTGGGCCAATCCACCTCTGGAGTCTGAACACTAGGGGGAACAAACTCTATTGCGCCTGCTGAAAACTCCGGAAAGATGGCACGGCGGCCATTTTTCCGGAGTTTTGCGCATGCGCATTAGGAAAATCTTTGGGGAAATGCCCGCCGCGCCATGTTCCCACAGGTTTGCGCATGCGCAATAGAGTCTGTGCTCAGACTCTATTGCCGTTGCGGAGAAGGATGGCACCGCCGGGGGACTCCAGAGAGGTAAGTATTAAAACCTGTGCATCGGTCAGAGAGGAGGGGGCACGATGCAGAAGGCTGCACATGGTCCTCCTCTCTTAAAAAGCCCCTGCCTCCCATCCTTAGTACTTTGCTATTTTGTGAGTGAAGGTTGAGCATTAGAATTACCGTGTGGCAGATACATTCAGAGACAGATTTTCTGTCTGCATTTGTTTAGATCAGGGGTGGGGAACCTTTTTTCTACCAAGGGCCATTTGGATATTTATAAAATCCTTCGGGGGCCATACAAAAATTATCAACTTAAAAATGAGCCTGCCCCCAGTAGTTATGCCCCAGTAGATATGCCCCCAGTCAGTAGTTATGCCCCCAGTCAGCTGTTATGCCCCCCTAAGTATGCCCCCCTAAGTATGCCACCAGTCAGTTGTTATGCTCCATTAGCTATGCCCACTAATAGCAACGCTTACACACACAAATTAAAAGAAAAAAAAACACAATACTCACCAGCCCCGCTCCTGGACCGTTGCCCTCCGCCTGGCCGATCGCTCCTCACAACTATGGGAGAGAAGTCATGACATCTCTCCCATAACACCGCACAGCAGCACACGCACACTGCCAGAGCCGGAAGCCGGAGCTCAGGAGTGAGTTCCTGCCTCCGGCTGCTACTGAGGGTAAGAAACCAGGCGCCCACTAGTAACAAAATCTCAGCGGGCGCCCGGCTAGGTGAGCCTGGCTGGGCCAGATCAAGCGGCTCTGCGGGCCTTATACGGCCCTCTGGCCTGAGGTTCCCCACCCCTGGTGTAGATGAACCCTCCTCTACCTTTTGTCATTTATAAATTGATTTAGCCATTTTATACTGCAGGCTTTGAGTCCCACACAGGATAGTTGTAGGCTGGGCAGTGATACATGTGGTGTTCTCTTTTAAAATATGTATTATAATAACAGTAATAATAATGTTGGTACTCTTGATTTTTTAATGCTACATAGACAGGACTAACACTACCGTTCGGTGGCTGCCAAGAGTGCTGGTACTCATTGCAGGACTGGGGCATGAAGGGACCACCGGGGAGAATGTAGTGGTAAAAACACATGCTAAGGGGTGTGGTCAGCCCAGAGAGCCTCAGTGCGCACTCTGCATTACTACACCCCCCACTCACCCCGCCAGAGCTGCGAAAAGGGGGCATGGCCTAATTTAAAGGGGCATGGCTTCACGGATCTCCTCTTCTTCACTCTGGGGGCGTGTCCAGCTTCCCCAGAGATGCTGGCTGCCCTCGGAGACTGGGCAGTGTGCAGTGCCGGCTCCTTATCTGTGACAGGAGGTGAGTGCTGCAGTAGATTATCACACTGCAGCACTCGGCTCCTGTCACTGCAGAAGAGCCGGCACTTTGGTGTCAACCCTTCCGAGGGTGACACCTGGGTGCGGGCCGCACCACCCTTCTGACGCCACTCAGTTAGCCACCAGAGGGGCTTGGCAACCATTAGACAGGACACAGCCTGCAGACAGCATGGATACTACAGTGCATGGTCTGGGCCACTTTATAATTATATATATATAGTAACAGTACTAATAGTTAATACCAGTTTATGCTTTGTGGTGAATACACCATTGTCCTGGGAATGCAGCATAATGTATCATATGTATAATAATAAAACACATGATGGTTATTCTGCCTACACTGTATATACCACATTATTACATTGTACAAGTGATAGAGGATCCTCGTAGGCTCGTACACCCCGCTAGTGTCTAAAACTCATGGAGAACTGCATTAGTAAAGACCAGATACATGCCATTGTAATAAAAAACAGTCATTACCCCTGGCATGATTTAAGTGTTGGTTACTTTTTGGTTTTTTTTACAACTACATTCTTAGTTTGCAATATGCTATATTGTAAATGTCATTTTGACACAAGTAAACATTAGATCTGTCACCATACATGGTTTTGATTGGAAGCAGGGCAAATCTTTGTGTAGTTTCTACAGAAACAACCCAATGCCACATGATAATCCATGTTCCTGCTCTACTAGGTTACTAACCCTCTAATAGAGAAACAAGGAATCATTGGAGTACACCGTCTGGCACATAATCTGTCCTGCTTTCAGTGGTCTGCAGTGTCCCATGGTGTGGAAATGTTCCTTGGGAGACTTCTCAGCGTACAGCATTTGCTCATAGGGCGAGTGCAGGCTGGGGAGAGCCTGGGGGTAGCACAGCATCTCTGTGAGTGCTGGGCACGCACCCTGAGTGATGAAAACAGGGTGTGTCATAACGCCATGCCCACTCTGGCATGTGCAGGGTCCCAAATGTAGACATCAAAATGTTGGGAGGTACGGGATGGGGTGCGGCCCCCAGGCAGTGGGGCACATCATGGATTTCTCCTGTACACCTGTGGGCCAGTCCGACCCTGAATAATTTAGTGTATGGATGAATGTGGCCAGTGCCAGAGATTGCCAGATCAATGTGGCCAGATTGTACGGATGAATGTGGCCAGTGCCAGAGATTAAATGTCTTCCCTAAGGAACGCCCTGAGGAGTTCCACTTTCTCCTGGATGTAGGAATTAAACAACCATTTACCTTGTGGTTATCACTAAAGTGCTGCCAATCGGATACTCTGCATGTACTGTATGTAATTGTTGGCTAAGTACAGTTAATTTGTTAATGATGGTTTGAAAGTATGTAATATTTTGTCATAGTTTTAAAACAAATTTAGCAATGTATTTTTCCCTGGCTGGGTCCACAGGTTATCCACAGGATAACATTGGGATATGCCGGAGCGACAGCGGAAATGGCACCAAACAGTCATGAGCTTTCTGGCCTCCCAGGATGCATCGGGGCTTCTCCATATAATCCCGCCCACTGACTCAGTCAAATCAGTTTTTTGTTTGGTGCGGCAGGAGCCGGACCTTGGTCACAGGGCTGCAGTTAATAGCAGCCTGAAGCTTTTATTATTTTATTTTTATAGTCTTACTATGTTTTTTTTGAGTGACTTTTCTTATCAGCGTCTTAAACGCATGCTAGAAAGAGTCGCTCCAACAACTCTCCACCAGGTCGCAACAACGCTTACCTTCGCGGTACAGTGCTGTCTCGGCGGGCGTCTGTGTCAGATGATTCTAGAAGGTCCAGCAGACGTTACCAGGCTGTGGCCGGAGCATGGGGAGGTAAGTCATCGGTTTCCTCTTACTAGGGGGTTCCAGATACAGCTTCACTGTATTGGAGGAGACTACAAACAGTGGTTGATGCGCCGCCACTCTTAAGTGCAACAGCGCTATGCTTTAGGGATCATAGGCGCCAGGACTAGGTTGAGGCCGCGATCCTTAGAGTTTAGGTCAACAGGGGGAGTTAGATGCTCTCCTGATCGCCCCTTCCCCAAGTTCATGACCAGTTTCCGCACGTCTCCCGTCCATGAACTAATGACCTCACTTCCGTCTCAGACGCTACCACGAGGGTACTCGGTCGCAGCTTAGACGCTGCGGTTGTGTACACTAGAGTTGCCGCCTAGACCGAGTCGCAGACCATAGCGTCTGCATACTCTTATCGTTCACTGAGCGTCTGTGTCCGTTAGTGAGCGTCTGTGTCTCTCATCAGTTATCAGAGCAGCAGAGTACAATAGTAGCGTCTGAATCCACTTAGCGTCTTTCGAGCGTATTGAGCGATCATGGAAGTGTGGTGAGTCTCCCTGTATCCCACTCTACTGAGAAAGATTTATACAGTACTAAAATTCTTTCTACTTGTTAGTATGAATTGTTAATTTTGGTACACATTACATATGAGGCCTGTACAGTACTGTTGTTTTCTGCATACTAATGTCTGAAATACTTGTTATAAGAGCTGTTATAAAAACACAAATACAGTAATTGTACTCCTACTTACTTGTAAAGTAATGTTTGTGATTGATTATATTCTCATATGACAATGGTGGTCATTCCGAGTTGTTCGCTCGCTAGCTGCTTTTAGCAGCATTGCACACGCTAGGCCGCCGCCCTCTGGGAGTGTATTTTATCTTAGCAGAATAGCGAACGAAAGATTAGCAGAATTGCTACAAAATAATTCCTTGCAGTTTCTGAGTAGCTCCAGACCTACTCCCAGATTGCGATCACCTCAGTCCGTTTAGTTCCTGGTTTGACGTCACAAACACGCCCTGCATTCGGCCAGCCACTCCCCCTGTTTCTCCAGCCACTCCTGCGTTTTTACCTGGCACGCCTGCGTTTTTTAGCACACTCCCTGAAAACAGCCAGTTTCCGCCCAGAAACACCCACTTCTGGTCAATCACACTACGATCACTCGATCGAAGAAAAAACATTGCTCAAGCTTGTGTAAATCTACAGTTTTGTGTTAAATTACTTAGCGCATGCGCGCTGCGTACCATTCGCATGCGCATTTTCCTACTAATCGCTGCGTTGCGAAAAACGGCAACGAGCGAACAACTCGGAATGACCACCAATGTCTGCTATTTAACATGTGACTAACTGCTAGTGTGATGGCTGACTTTTATATGTCTGTCAGTATTGTTTCTGAACCTCAAATCAGGTACACGGATTGTGGTCAGATTGATATCACTTCTATATCTATATAAGTGATTTTCAGTCACAAAAGAGTGTAGTATTTGTAAAAATTTATTATTTACCTTGTCTGTGAGCGGCAAAAGTGACGAGGATACTTTATCAGGCCCTACACCCTTAACATGCTTATCTGGTATAGTGATTTTGCATGGAATAGCCCAGTACCTTACTTATGAGGGGCAACGCCCTGCAAGAGGGGTGTGGTCGCACAGACCTTATCTGCAATTGCTGGCAGATTAGCACCTGCAGTTCCACCCCCGGGAATAGGTTACACTATTAACCCATACATGCAGCTCCCTCCTTATGGTTTCAGCAGCTTTTACAAATAGCCAGGCTATTAAAACCAGGGTAGATACATCCATGTTACAGACTACACAAGATGAATTCAAATACCCCATATGATGATCAGATATAGCTGACCTTATTGATGCATGAAGGTTATTCTATCTCTGGAAGAATCAGCCAAAACAGAGTCAAAATCTAAGGCACCTGTATTTAAACAGTGCTCCAGTGATGCAATGGCAGTGAGTGGTACTTATAAGACAGGGGGCCTAATTCTGAGTTGATCGCAGCAGCAATTTTGTTAGCAGTTGGGCAAAACCATGTGCACTGCAGGAGGGGCAGATATAACATGTGCAGAGAGAGTTAGATTTGGGTGGGGTGTGTTCAAACTGAAATCTAAATTGCAGTGTAAAAATAAAGCAGCCAGTATTTACCTGTCAAAGTCGGAAAAATATCATGCTACACGTTGCCATATATTCACCTCATGCGCTTGCCCGCTGCACGTGCACATTCTCTCCCGTGCGTGCGGATACTCGCAGCTGCGTGATGGCGCCTCCTCGGCCATGCGCTCGAGCGCGTGGTATGTGCATTTACGGTAGAGTTTGTGTGCGTCTAGTGGGCGACTCAAACGTTAAATAATGAAACCAAATCGTATGTTTTATAGATAATGTTCCCCTTAATAAAGACTGTAAGTTTGTTTAATGTAACTGGTCGCTGGACAGAGAAATTCCTCTTTGCATGATATGAAGGGTCAGACAGGGTTTGAGCAGTGGTGTTTGGTACCTAACTAAAGAACATTTTATTAGAAACAATCCGGTGCTGGTTAGGTAAAGATTAATCGCTCCTGCGTATAGTTATGTCTATTAGTAGTTTCTGGACATTTACTATATTTGCGGTTCATTATCCATGCGGCGGGAATTCTCAGATTCCCTCCCACCTGAGCAGTTTGATATAGTCACAGCCCACCTGTTCAAACTAACCTATGACCTTTTGTTATGATGCGAGGAGACATTCCTGTGTCCAATGAACAATGAGATTGTAGGTCCCTTTGAAGTATACTGTACGCAGTGTATATAAGGACAGCCAGCCTGGCCAGCTCAGTCTTCTCTCCACAAACGGTTTTCATCTTGACTAACTCGGAGCTGGTACCAGAGCTGCGCAGCGATCATTCCCCAGTGTGTGTAAGTTATTCTCTGTAACCATTCTAAATCTCTGTTTGTATTTGCCATATTCTCTCTCTCTGTTATTGTATAAGATTGTGACGATATTGTATATTTATGTGTAGTTATTCTGCTTAGATATTGATGTTAGCCTGTAGTGTATGAACTGTTAACTGTTTAATTCTTTTTTACATAGCTAGATATTGTTAGTAAAGGTGTTGGAACCTTAGCAAGGTATTGTGTGTTTATTACATTGCTGAGAGTATTCAGAGTGTCTCAATCGCTCAAGAGGCTTTCATACAATAGAGGTTAATTAGCATTGCATTGTGCTCACATTACAAAACCAAGGTTTACAGTACAAACTCAATCTTTCACTGTGTTGCATACAAGGTTTACTGAGTGTCATCCCGTGAGCGTCTGCGCCGCTCGTGTTCTCCCCGTGGTCACGAGCGTACGCTACGCTAGTAGCGTAGCATTACGGTAGTCGGCCGCCTATAGCGTGCTCGACACTACGCGTTAAGTTGTGAGCGAGCGTGTCGCATGTGCATCTCGACCACGGCTAAGCGTCTGCTACGCTAAGTGCGTACCCTTACGGTACCCCATACGCCAATTGCGTACTGAGTCTCTTACCCATTTTATAGTGAATGTAATAAGATAAATAGTTAGCTTTATCAATTGGCGGCTCGTCCGTCCTCCACATATCCGCACCAGCGAACACAGACTTTATCTGTCAGCAAGGGCGGGAAGGCAGTATCCCTTCGTATCGGGATACAGTAGTGCTGGCTAGATAAGCGTCTGTTTCGCTACGTTGTAGGAGTGTTGGTGGAATCCGGAACCGGAAGGTAAGAACAGTACGCTATTGTCTTTTAAAACTGTTTATTTCTGTTTTGCGTTCGCACACACGCACGCACGCACACACCTGTATTTCTTTTCATTTGTGTATTTTCACACCTCACTTTCCTGTTTGCCATTTCACAATTGATAACGTGCTGAGAAAGATTTGTTGCTATTGGTAGTTAAAAGTAATATTAATACGTTAAGGAATAATTTGTAAAACACGCGCACGGTTTGCCTAAGATACAAGGAAGTTCGGTGTGGTGTTCAGTAGATGATTACAGTTAAAGATCATCTACATTGCTATAAACGTGTTAATTGTATTTCTGTGGATATACCTGGCTTGCGTACATGTGTCTCTAACAAAGGGCGGGACTAGCGTACGCGACGCAAGGGCCGACGCACGGAGCGTATATTACGCAACGGAGCGTCTGGGTACGCCCACATAATACAAATAACACAATAGTATTGTTTTAGTTAGGCGATAAGGAGGCAACGCGATAATAGCGCAAATCAATCTCAGTGTCCAAAATTTTAAGCTAATAGATCCTTCTCTAGTTGCAACTCCTCTGGATTAGCCTGCGATACTGAATGAAAGGAATTTCTGCGCAGAAACGAAAGTAAAGAGTATATGAGGTGAAAGAGTGTGTATACATATATATAAGTTTCTAATTTTTGGGGTTGAACCACAGGAAATCATCGAGTTCTCGTGAGGTACATACGTGTAAGTGACGGCACGGTGGCTTGGGAGGCATCCCTTGTTAAACATTTAAAAAAAGAGCATTAGAGTATAGCAGACCAGGAGGTCTACTGTAGCACAGACCAGGAGGTCCAGACAGACCAGGAGGTCTAGGTACAGCAGACTAAGAAGTCCGCTATAGATAAAGAGTAAAGAAGCACAACACCAGGAAGGGTTGGTGCGGTACCCATATAGGCCATTAAGCTCTGGCTGAAGGAATTCGCAGCCACAATTTTCGATTCCACTGGTCGCTCCGCACATAAGATTAGTTGCTTATGTGCAGAACGATTGTACCGCACGTAATTGTGTGCATTAGTTAGTAACTTGACCCAGTACCATTTGCGTACGCTAGAGGGGTCATAAACGCTATTTGTACATTCTAACGTGATTTGTGTAATTTTTTTTATTTTAAGGGAGGTTCGCTGGTCACTCGGGAATTCTCTAACAACCAATAGTTACTGGGAAGGGTTAAGTGCTCTTCGGATCACACCCACATGTTCCAGTAAATAGAGGTTCAGGTCGCAGGGGCCCTAGGTCGAGTACGCCAGCGCTAGGGCAGTGTGTGGGCGTATTGGTCGACGTGGGCGAGTGAGTGGAGGTACTCGGTAAACTTCCGCCGCCGGCCTACCCCGGACATCTTGGTTTTTGTAAGGGTTCGCTGAAGACCCTGATTTGAAGGTCAGAGGTAGTGAAAGCAACATCTGCAAAGATGGGGGCCAGTTGTTCAGGTAGGGGGCGATCAACCTCGGTTCGGGTTGACTTAGTAAACCGACCAATCGGGTCGGCAAGGTATGTAATGTGTGAGAAATACGGTTCACACACAGAGGTTTTGTGCGATGAATGGGAAAGAATGACTGTGCATGATGGGGAGAAGTTCCCACGGGTAGGCAGTTTTAGTCCCGAGGTGTTACAAAATCTAAGGAGAAGGATATGTCTCATTAAATCTGCAAAGAGACGGATCAAACATTATGATTATTTACAGTTATGGCAACAGGAAGGTGAAATACAAAGAGGATTGGCTCAAGCGGCTGGATCTAACCCTATCAGAAAACTGATAGCCACCGCGCCACCACCACCATACATAACGGGAGAGAAGGTGGTTACAGAGAATGGCACACTGGTGAATGATAAACATGCACTTAGTAACTGTATAAATGTTAAGAATAATGTAACCAAGATTGTTGATGCTAATATTAACCCGTGCAAGCTGTACCCTGTTTTAAACTTTCCCCAGGAGTGTGACCAAGAGGATGAGCCAACAACAATATCGGCACTCTCTCTAGCAGCCACCATAGCAGAAACAACAGTGGGCACGTCCCAACCAGTAAGAGCAGTATCAAAGGCCCCTAGTGGAGGGACAGGTGAGGTCGTATCAACTGTTAAGTATGGCACCATACACTATGCTGAAACCATTTCACCACATGTTGTAGAATCTACTCAGAACGATGTTATTGAACTTAATCCCGTTAGGGTAATTGCAGTGCCAAATGGGAAAACTGACACTTCAGGACTCACTCCTGTCAGACACATCGCCATGCACTGCCCTTTTTCCCGAATGGAATTAAGATCAATGGTGTCTGAATTCCCTGATCCTAGGAAAGATCTAGTTGCAAGCCAGGAATACATTAGAGAGCTAGGAAATACTGTGGAGCCCAATAACAAAGACTGGCAGATATTGCTGAGGGCATGTTTACCCTCCAATGTCGACTCAGCGAGATTTATAGCTGACTGTAAATTAGATGAAGAGGTACCCCTTACGGACGTGTACAACCAAGATAATGTAAAGAGAATACATTTACAGTTAAAAGAGTATTTTCCAGCTGTTGTCAAATGGAACAAAATTTTCTCCATCAAACAAAAAGAGGGAGAAACAGCTGCTGATTATTTTCATCGGGCACTACAGGATATGGCTAAGTATACAGGCATAGAAGACATTAAGACAAATGTGAATCATAGAGAAGTAGCAGTATCTGTGTTATTGGATGGTTTAAAGGAAGTATTGAGGACGAGGGTACAGACCACCCAACCATGTTGGCGAGGTCTGTCGGTGGCTACTTTGAGAGAGGCCGCTATTGATCATGATCGGAATATCACCAGACACAGGGAGTCACAAAGTGATAAGTTAATGGCCGTAAGTATACAGGCCCTGACCACAAGGCCACCTCTGTATAAATCTCCGACCCCTGTGGGTAAGTCAAATGTGGTAACTTGTTATTACTGTCATAAAGAGGGACATTTTGCACGAGACTGTAGATCGAAAAATGCACAAAGATCATATCAACCCCCTAGACAACGACATGATACACGAAATTGGGATCAAGGACCGCAGAGACGGAGTTATGAGCCACACGCAGGGGAAACAAAAAGGTATCCCCCAAAAAGAGACTGGCAAGTCACTGATAGTTCCCATTTACACCCCCTTCACAGGTACTAGCTGCCAGCGCAATGCAGGGAGGTCACCACGCACCATAGGGGGGGGGGCACACCTGTAATCTGCAGCCAGTGAAATTAATTGCGAGCCTTGGAAGTGAACCCGAGGTCACAATTGATGTAGCTGGTAAATCTCTAAATTTCCTTGTAGATACGGGGGCGGCCAAGTCAGTGATAAATTCGATTGTGGGCATGAGAACCACTGGTAAAACAATTCCAGCCATGGGAGTAACAGGAGTAGTACAGCACTACCCTTTAAACAAACCTGCAGAGATTACGATAGGGCCTTTGCATACCAAGCATTCTTTTCTGCTGGCTGCATCGGCTCCGACTAATCTCCTAGGGAGAGATTTACTGTGCAAAATGGGATGCGTCATATACTGTACTCCTGAAGGTGTGTTCTTGGACATACCCGAAAACCACGCTCAGGAAGCGCAGGATATGCTAGACTCCCCAACAAGATTAATGTCACACACTGTTGTTGTAAATAGGTGTCCGTCCAAGGTAGAGGAAATGATTTCCCAGATACCGGAATCACTTTGGACCAAGGATGGACAAGACACTGGATTGATGGCAAACGTAGCCCCAGTAGTTGTGCAAGTAAAAGATGGTAGGATAGCTCCAAAAATCCCACAATACCCTCTGAAGCCAGAGGTGGAGTTAGGAGTTTACCCTGTAATAGAGCGCTTGCTACAACAGGGCATTCTGGTAAGAACGTCCAGCACTGCCAATAGTCCCATCTTCCCTGATAAAAAGAGTGGGGGGAGGGGTTACAGATTAGTGCAGGATCTAAGAGGGATCAACAAAATAGTTGAGAGTCAATTCCCCGTAGTGCCAAATCCAGCTGTCATCCTTATGCAAATCCCTCCCACTGCCAAATTTTTCACTGTGATTGACCTCTGCTCCGCTTTCTTCTCGGTACCTCTGCACCCTGACAGTCAATACTTATTCGCATTCACATACAGAGGAGTTCAATACACTTGGACTCGATTACCACAAGGTTTCATAGACAGTCCAAGTATTTTCTCACAGGCCCTGCATGATTGTTTACAGTCTTTCCAACCAGAGAGTGGATCAATATTGATACAGTATGTGGATGATTTACTGCTGTGTTCAGATTCACTGGAAGCGTCCCTGAGAGATACGAAACAACTCCTGTTTCATCTTTCAGACACAGGACACAAGGTTTCCAAGGACAAGTTACAATTATGCCAAACCCGTGTGAAGTATTTGAGACACTGTCTAACACAAGGACTGAGACACCTTACCGCTGATAGAATTCAAGCAATTCGTGACATGACCCTGCCACAAACCCAGCAACAGATAAGAACATTTTTAGGAATGTGTGGGTATTGCCGTAACTGGATCCCAGGTTTTTCCATACTAGCCCTACCTTTGCAGGAGATGGTCTCCTCAAACAAACCTGATCGGATTTCGCACACAGACGAATCCGAGATGGCATTTGAGAGACTTAAACAGTGCCTAACGCAGGCACCGGCATTAGGTATGCCTGACTATGGGAAACCCTTTGAGCTGTACGGAACAGAGAGTGCTGGGTGCGCAGCAGGTGTCTTAACCCAGAAGCATGGTGATGCCAGCAGGCCGGTAGCCTACTATAGCGCTCAGCTAGATACGGTAGCGCGATCCCTCCCCACATGCTTGCGAAGCGTTGCAGCAATAGCATTGCTAGTCACAAAAAGCGAAGATGTAGTGCTAGGGCACAACCTCACAATTCATACACCACATGCAGTGTCAGCCTTACTGAATTTGGCCCAAACCAGACACGTCTCATCAGCGCGGTTTACAAGATGGGAATTGGCATTGATGGCCCCCGTAAACATCACCATAAGGAGATGCAGCGCATTAAATCCTGCAACAAATCTCCCAGGTGTGCCTGGACAGGCACAAAGGGTGGAGGATGAGAGTGATGGTGAAGGAGGATTTAATACAGGGGATGACACGCATGATTGTATGGAATATTTGACCCAAAATTTCACGGCAAGGCCTGACATCAGTGACAACCCACTGAAAGATGTAGATTTTACTTTCTACACTGACGGTAGTTGTCACAGACAGACGGACTCGGGACACTTGTGTACTGGATACGCAGTCGTAGATGACCAAGGTACCATAGAAGCGGAACCGCTAGGCCCACCACACTCAGCACAAGTTGCTGAACTGGTTGCCCTAACCAGAGCATGTGAATTGGCTAAGGGCAAATCAGCCAATATTTACACAGATTCTAGGTACGCCTTCGGAGTAGTCCATGATTTCGGGGCCCTATGGCGCCTCAGAAATTTAATGACGGCAGCTGGCACACCCGTAGCGCATGCAGCCCACATCAAAAGACTTCTAACAGCGATACAGGAACCCGACAGAGTGGCTGTTATCAAGTGTAAAGCTCACACATATAGCCAAGACCCGGTATCACTTGGTAACAGCCGAGCAGACGAAGCTGCTAAATCAGCAGCCGGTAACCCCATACAAACAGACAGTACACAATTGATGGTATTTAATACTGTAAACACACAGAAATTGTGTGAAATGCAAAATTTGTGTTCCCCACAGGAAAAGGCAGTTTGGAGGTCAAAAGGATATGGCCAGGAGTCCTCAGGACTCTGGACAGATGGACAGGGTAAGCCGGTGGCACCCAGAGCATACCTTCCAAGTCTAGCGGAAGCGGCACATGGGCTGACTTATCTAGGCAAAGAAGGAATGTGTAAGTTGGTAAGAGCTTATTGGTGCGCCCCAGGATTTTCTTCCCATGCGGGTAAAAGAGCGATGACATGTCTCACCTGCTTGAGGAAGAATATCGGAAAGGCAATACCGACAGCCATCCCATATCCCTCCGACAGATGGCCCTTTTCAGGTAATACAAATTGATTTCATACAATTGCCACCTTGTAGAAATTTAAAATATGTATTGGTCTGTATTGATGTGTTCTCACTCAAATTGGGTTGAAGCATTTCCCACGGCCACAAATACCGCTGTATTTACTGCAAAGAAAATTGTGCAGGAATTTGTGTGTAGGTATGGTATCCCTAGAATCATTGAAAGTGATAGGGGTACCCATTTTTCAGGTGAAGTCTTTCAAACAATGTGTAAGTTGATGGGAATTAATAGTAAGCTGCACACTCCGTACCGCCCCCAGGCGAGTGCGAAGGTGGAAAGAGTAAACAGCACTATTAAAAATAAATTGAGCAAGGTAATGACTGAAACAGGACTGTTATGGCCTGAAGCTTTGCCAATCGTATTATACAGCATCAGAACCACTCCCAGGTCCCCTCTTAATCTGTCTCCTTTTGAAATTCTGTTTGGTCGACAACCCCATGTTATGATTAACCCCCAGGATGATTTGAAATGTAACAATGAAGTAACCGTAAAGTACTTGGTTAAGATGAGAAAGCAATTGAGGAATCAGAATGATAATCTAAAGTTGGTGATTCCTGATCTGCCAGACTGTAATTGTCATGACATTGAACCTGGGGATTATGTAATGATACGGAATTTTCTACGCTCAGGTTGCCTTATTGACAGATGGGAAGGACCATATCAAGTCTTATTGACCAGCACAACAGCATTGAAGGTTGCCGAGAGAGAGACTTGGGTCCATTCGTCTCATTGTAAAAAGGTCTCTGACCCAGAGAGGTCCCGTGATAAAGAACAGACGGTAGAGGTTGTATCACTAGAGTGTCTGTTCAGGGAGGATTGAGACGACACCTGAGCGCTGAGAATAATAAGACCGGAAACTTGTCGAGCCAGATTTCTTTTTCCCATTTGTTATTTTCTCCAGTTCCCACCTCCCTCCTATTTCCTTTCCCCCTTCTTATTTTTCTCCTTTTACTCCTCTAAGATGGACTTGCCCCAAGAGACTGTGATCCGGATTTTCCTGTTGACCATGATGTTGACCAGAGCAGTCTGTTTCGGTGAGAGTACCATGGAGGTCGAGAAAGGATCGGGAATGGGTTCTGATGACCAGGATGCAGGCGTAAATTTCCAAGAGCAACGTAATCTCCGAGTAAAGGCGAGTATCAGAAAACGATCTGGTAGCATTGACAATAGAAGGAATTGTGAAGGATTGTTAGCTGAAGAGAACTGCATCTGTAGGCATTGTGACAATATAGTTGGGGATGGGTGCATCAAGAAATGTCAGTCCAGTTTTAATGTCCACATGGACCGGCATCCATTGAGTGACTATCACTCCTTAGTGGGTAAAGTGTTAAATCAGACAGACTGTTGGGTATGCTCTCAAGTACCTCAAGGTCATAGCAAATCAGGACTAGTACCATTCCCTTTAACTGTAGGAGAGGTACTTGAGCTAAGTGGTGGGAGGCTGGTGGACAAGAGGTTTAATATCTCTAGTCCTCCTAGTTTGAAGCTCCACCAATATCATGTGGTTAGGTCTTTAGTGTGCTTTAACATTTCCAATCCCCGAAAGCCGGGAAATTGGGAAGTGTCATGGAGTAATCAAACCATGACCTTTTCATACAGACCCGACAGAATGCCCATAGACACAGAACTTATACGCCAGATAGCCGACCATGGAAAATATTTCCGGTATAGGTACACTCTAGGAAGTAGGACCATGCGAGTTGGAGAAGTATCACCAGGATACTGTGCACATGTCGTACAACCTGATACGTGTACTAAACAGATGGGAGAATTAGGGTTAGGAGATTTCACATGGAAAATTTGTAACATGATAATGTCATACTCCGTCCCATATGTTCTCCCCGATGATGCATATTTCATATGCGGGAGGAAGGCGTATAAGTGGCTTGCCCCAAACTCAGAGGGATTGTGCTATATTGGAAAAGTACTGCCTGAAGTAATGCCTGTAACCCATAACAAAATGAAAGATATTCACCGCAGTGCCCAAGCTCCTTATACTCACACTCATTACGAGCACGTCGTTAAAAAAGGCACCTGATAGAGAGGACAGAGCATTCAGCCTCTGATCTGATCCATGAATCCACCGGGATTCAATTCCTACTCGCGTTAGATATCACTCGTACCGCCAGAGGAGTGATAAATTATAAATATATATCTGCGCTTGCAAATTTATTAGACAATATCACCGAAATGTATGACGACACATTCAGGTACACTGGGAAAGAGTTACAAGCCTACAAAACAGAACTGGTTCAGCATAGGATGATTCTCAATGACCTCACAGCTGTGACAGGCGGGTATTGTGTTACCCTAGCAACTCAATATGGAATAAAGTGCTGCACGCACATTACAAACAGCACGGAGGACCCAGCCGAGGTCATAGACCAAAAGATGGATGACATTTTACAATTAAAGTGGGAGTTCCGAAGGAAACACAATCTCACACTCGCTGCTGTGGGTAATGAGCTGACCAGTTGGGTGTCATGGTTGAACCCACGAAATTGGTTCTCGGGCTTAGGAGAATGGGCCCAAGGTATTATTATGGATGTAGGGAAATTTCTTTTGTGTATTCTAGGAGTCGTCATATTGGTTGGCCTGATATTTAGATGTGTTCGGGTTTTAGCGAAGCGTAAAAGTAATACCAGGGTGATGAGTCTGAGGAGCGAGGACACTGTACTAACAACAACTAATTTGATTTATGACCCAACGATAGAGACAATGTTGTGATGAAAATGTGATTCCACGGTCCATTTCTTTCACCCGTTTCTCCTTTGTTTTCCTCCAAGGTACAAAGACATCCGCTTGGAAGAAAAATTTGACAACCTCTTTTATACAGACCATTGATGAACTATGCTACAAGCCCCCAAATTTCCCTAGTGACTTTAACTTTTACGATAGCCCAACACTTTAGAGACTGTAACTTTATATACAATGGAACAACTTTTGCTCGTTATTTATAGCAAAAGCACCGAGAGACATCAGACAACATGTACATCAAGACAAGACATCAGACAAGACCTCAATCGGCGAATGCATATTAAACTCACATAGTTTACGACTGCATTTATAATAATTGCTTCTTATCTTCACCTCTACAACCTTCAGGTAATGACACACATAGTCGATAGGGAATATAGATACAGATATCAGCACTCACATATCCCCCCATTCATGTATCATCAACTAAATGTGCTCCCCCATTTGTTGCAACCAAAAGCCGAAAAGAGCTCGGTAAAGTTTGACAGCCCATCCACAGACCCGTAATACGGGATAAGAAGGAATTCAAATGTATACTTCGCAATACCTCGAAGCTTGATCTAAAACACGTACGGCACGATGATACATGACCCCTCAAACATGGATTCATACACACATGCATCTACTATCTCACTAGGTCATACCTTTTTCCCACCTGCTCCTCTCTTCCCTTTACCCAATCATAAAATGGTATTTACATTATGACATATATTTTTCTTTTTTGAACTGTTTTAGGAAGTGGCAGTTATTGATGACTGCCAAAGGGTGGACTGTCAAAGTCGGAAAAATATCATGCTACACGTTGCCATATATTCACCTCATGCGCTTGGCCGCTGCACGTGCACATTCTCTCCCGTGCGTGCGGATACTCGCAGCTGCGTGATGGCGCCTCCTCGGCCATGCGCTCGAGCGCGTGGTATGTGCATTTACGGTAGAGTTTGTGTGCGTCTAGCGGGCGACTCAAACGTTAAATAATGAAACCAAATAGTATGTTTTATAGATAATGTTCCCCTTAATAATGACTGTAAGTTTGTTTAATGTAACTGGTCGCTGGACAGAGAAATTCCTCTTTGCATGATATGAAGGGTCAGACAGGATTTGAGCAGTGGTGTTTGGTACCTAACTAAAGAACATTTTATTAGAAACAATCCGTTGCTGGTTAGGTAAAGATTAATCGCTCCTGCGTATAGTTATGTCTATTAGTAGTTTCTGGACATTTACTATATTTGCGGTTCATTATCCATGCGGCGGGAATTCTCAGATTCCCTCCCACCTGAGCAGTTTGATATAGTCACAGCCCACCTGTTCAAACTAACCTATGACCTTTTGTTATGATGCGAGGAGACATTCCTGTGTCCAATGAACAATGAGATTGTAGGTCCCTTTGAAGTATACTGTACGCAGTGTATATAAGGACAGCCAGCCTGGCCAGCTCAGTCTTCTCTCCACAAACGGTTTTCATCTTGACTAACTCGGAGCTGGTACCAGAGCTGCGCAGCGATCATTCCCCAGTGTGTGTAAGTTATTCTCTGTAACCATTCTAAATCTCTGTTTGTATTTGCCATATTCTCTCTCTCTGTTATTGTATAAGATTGTGACGATATTGTATATTTATGTGTAGTTATTCTGCTTAGATATTGATGTTAGCCTGTAGTGTATGAACTGTTAACTGTTTATTTCTTTTTTACATAGCTAGATATTGTTAGTAAAGGTGTTGGAACCTTAGCAAGGTATTGTGTGTTTATTACATTGCTGAGAGTATTCAGAGTGACTCAATCGCTCAAGAGGCTTTCATACAATAGAGGTTAATTAGCATTGCATTGTGCTCACATTACAAAACCAAGGTTTACAGTACAAACTCAATCTTTCACTGTGTTGCATACAAGGTTTACTGAGTGTCATCCCGTGAGCGTCTGCGCCGCTCGTGTTCTCCTCGTGGTCACGAGCGTACGCTACGCTAGTAGCGTAGCATTACGGTAGTCGGCCGCCTATAGCGTGCTCGACACCACGCGTTAAGTTGTGAGCGAGCGTGTCGCATGTGCGTCTCGACCACGGCTTACCTGCACCGAATGTGCGTGTCGCATGTGCGTCTCGACCACGGATACCCTGCACAGAAACAAAATAACCCACCCAAATCTAACTCTCTCTGCAAATGTTATATCTGCCCTCCCCTCCCGCAGTGCACATGGTTTTGCCCAATTGCTAACAAACTTGTTGCTGCGATCAACTCAGAATTACCCCCCGTGTCTGTTGAGCAATGCTAAAAGTTGTGAATTCAAGCCTGGCCTGGAGCAGCTTTGTTAACTGTTTTAGGGATTCTTACTATCCCTTTCCAGCTGCGGACTGTTCAAAAAGAGAAGTTCCTCCTAGAGTAGATGCACATGTTGTTCGACTTGTGCGTAAATCTATTTTACCATTGCCGTCTACTTCACTAAATGATGTCACAGATAGAAGAGTAGATAGTTTCTTTAAAAAAAAAAAATATATATATATATATATATATATATATATATTTTCTCTCTCAGGGGCAGTGACAAGGCATACTATGGCTTTAGCCTGGATGGCAAGGGCAATGGTAGAATGGGGGAGGAACTAGAGAATGGCCTCTCCCCTCCTACCAGGGAGCAGGAGTCTTATCTAGGCCGTATAAGACAAGCTGCGCAATTTTTGAAGAAGCAGCAATTGATATGGGTACGATTGCTTCTAAAGCATCAGCCTTGACAGTAGCCACTCGTAGAGCAGTTTGGCTACGCACTTGGAAAGCGGATGCAGAATCCAAGAAAGCTTTTGAAGCGTTGCCTTTCACTGGTGATATTTTGTTTGGAAAACAATTGACATATTCTAGAACCGGAAGCTGAATCCAAAAAAGTCAGATTTCCGGCTAGTTATAACCCTAAGACTAGGGTGCAAAATTTCGGCCATTTCGATGGCAAGGCAAAGCAAAAGCGAAAGAGGAGTCTAAACGACCCCAGTTCAATAAATTAGCCAGGGGTAGGAAGCAATGGGCTAGTAGAAGGCCAGCTTCCAAGCCAGAACAGAAGCCATCAGTCTGAGGGTACGGGCCTCTGCCTGGAGGATTCCTGGGTTGGGGGCCAACGCCTTCAATTTGCACACATATGGCAGCAGTCGACGACAGATGCTTGGGTGCAGAAGGTGGTATCTCTCGGTTATGGTTTCCCCTTCAGGAGGCAGCCTCCTCAGAAGTTTTTTTGCACCAGCCTGTCTTGAATAGAATCGAAAGCCAGGGCCTTGCAAGAAGCAGACCAGAAATTGCTTCAGTCTGGTGTAATTGTCCCAGTACCCCGACACAACGGGGACAGGGTTTTTACTCCAATCTTTTATTGATTCAGAAACCAAATGGGTCATTCCGACCAATCCTCATCTCAGAATGTTAAACAAATACATTTGGGTTCCTGGGTTCCACATGGAGACGTTACGCTCCATAGTTTTGGCCATGGAACCGGGAGATTACATGGTATCTCTAAATATACAGGATTCTTACCTACATGTGCCCATAGCACGGTCGCATCAATGTTACCTCAGGTTTGCTATCCTCCAGCAACATTTTCAGTTCCAAGCTTTGCCATTCGGGCAAGCAACAGCACCCAGGGTGTTTACCAAAATTATGGTGGTTATGGCAGCTTATCTCCGCAAGCAGGGTATAAGAATATTTCCATACATCGACGACCTTTTAATCCTAGCACAATCGCAGGAATTACTTTTGAGCCATCTTCAACAGACAATAGTTTGTCTACAAAGACACGGGTGGCTCATAAACTGGAAAAGGTCGTCTTTGAATCCGTCACAACGGATGGTTCATTTGGGAGCCATATTGGACTCAGGTCTACAGAGAATTTTCTTACCAGATAAAAAAATATCCAAGGTGCAGGTAATGTCTCAGGAGTCGTTGCACAGTCAGACAATGTCAGTCCATGAAGCAATGCGACTGTTGGGTCTGATGGTGTCAACCTTCGACATGGTGGAATATGCACAATTCCACTTTAGGCCTCTACATCACCTTATTCTGACCAAATGGAACGGAAATTATCAGACAATAATAAAAAAATAAAAAAACACAGATGATAAATCTTCTGGTAAACTTAAAAAGGTCTCTTGCTTGGTGGCTACAGACGAACCAGTTAAACAAGGGGAGACCCTTTTGGGTAAAGGAATGGCATGTCCTGACAACAGATGCCAGTCTTCAGGCTGGGGAGCAGTGCTTGAAATCCTTTGGTTCCAGGGAAAATGCCAATAAATCTGTTGGAAATAAGGGCCATATATATATATGACTGTACTTCAGGCAAAAGACAGTTTGCAAGGAAGTCCAGTCCAAATCTGCTCAGACAAAGCAACAGCAGTAGCGTACCTCAATCATCAGGGAGGAACTCACAGCAAAAGACTGGTGGAGGAAGTAACTCACTTACAAAGGTGGGCAGAGCTCCATCTTCCAGCATTGTCAGCAGTGTTTGTTCCAGGAGTACTGAACTGGGAAGCAGTTTTTCTCAGTCGACACACCATTCAGGAATCCGAATGGGCAGTACATCCAGAAATGTTTCAGACCATAGTAAACAGATGGGGTCTGCCAGAGAGAGATCTCATGGCATCTCGAATGAACAACAAAGTTCCATTATACGGATCAAGAACAAAGGATCCTGTAGCGATCCTTGTAGACGCACTGTCAGTGAATTGGAAGTTTCTTCTGGCATATCTGTTTCCCCCAATCTCCCTGTTACCCAGGGTAGTAAGAAAAATAAAGCAAGCAAAGGGAGACATAATTCTAATAGCTCCAGCTTGGCCCAGAAGGCATTGGTACACAGATCTACTAAGGATGTCTGTGGAAGCTCCAATACTGCTCCCTCAACGTCCAGATCTACTAATGCAGGGTCCTTGTTATCACAGCTTTCTGGATCGTCTGTCTTTGACGGCGTGGCTGTTGAGACCTCTATCCTAGAAGCTAGAGGATTTTCAAAACAAGTAATTCAAACTATGCTTAGAGCAAGAAAGCCTTCTTCAGCTCGTATTTATCATCGAATATGGCAAGTCTATAATCATTGGTGTAGTGAAAAAGTTTGAATCCAAGATCTTTTAAAGTATCCAGGATTTTGGATTTCCTTCAAGCAGGATTGGATAAGGGGTTGAAAGTAGCTTCCTTGAGAGTTCAAGTATCAGCATTAACTGTATGGTTTCAGAGAAAGATTGCTGACTTACAGGATGTGCGTACTTTCTTTCAGGGAGTTTTACACATTCAACCTCCGCTTGTTCTTCCTGCAGCTCCCTGGGATTTGAATCTAGTTCTTAAAATCCTTCAGGGACCTCCGTTTGAACCACTTAAGAGAGCAGATCTTAAATGGTTGACGGCTAAAGTGCTCTTTCTACTGGCAATGGTGTCAGCTAGAAGAGTGTCAGATTTAGGAGCACTGTCGTGTAAGTCTCCTTTTCTAATATTTTTTCCAGATAAGGCAGTTCTCAGAACTAGATCTGGTTATCTTCCGAAGGTGGTTTCAAAGTTTCACCTTAACGAGGAGATTGTAGTCCCAGCTTTTCAGGTATCGGGACTTTCTGCAGGAGAAGCGTCGCTGGACGTGGTCCGGGCGTTAAGAATCTACGTAGATCGTACTAGTGCCACCAGAAAAACAGATTCTCTCTTCATCCTCTATGGATTTCATAGAAGATGATGGCCTGCTAGTAAACAGACGCTGGCAAGATGGCTCCGAATGGTAATTTCAGAAGCTTATTCTCGTGCTGATCTCCCTACTCCGGCTAATCTCTGCTCACTCTACACGTAAGGTAGGTCCTTCATGGGCAGCACAACATGGTGCTACAGCAGAACAGATTTGTAAGGCAGCCACATGGTCTCATGACGCTGAATTCGGGCGAAAGGTTCTCCTGTCTAATCAGGAGCGTCCCCACCACTAAAACTGGCTTTGGGAATCCCAATGTTATCCTGTGGATAACCTGTGGACCCAGCCAGAGAAATAGACGTTATGGTAAGAACTTACCGTTGATAACGTGATTTCTCTTATATCCACAGGTATCCACAGGGGTCCCACCCTGACGCACCTGATTTGAGGATCTTTACAATCACTAAACCTCTTCCCTCTTGCATGGAAGGGTGTGCTGTGCATGTGTGTTCTTATCGCCTGAATAGGTTTCTACCTGATGCTCCTGCCTAAATTGCTGTGGAAAGAACTGATTTGACTGAGTCAGTGAGCGGGATTATATGGAGAAGCCCCGATGCATCCTGGGAGGCCAGAAAGCTTGTGACTGTTTGGTGCCATTTCCGCTGTCGCTCCGGCATATCCCAATGTTATCCTGTGGATACCTGTGGACATAAGAGAAATCACGTTATCAACGGGAAGTTCTTACCATAACATCTATTTCTGTGGCACTACAGGACCTAGCAGGTCCTGGACGTTTTCTACAAGCTCCAGAATGCTTGCTAAGACTACTGGTTCACTGAAAAACACAGAATTCTGACATTCACAAGCAGAGTAACAATGGGGCGGATGGAGGTGCAGGCTGCTCCAGGTCTCTACATAAAGTAATCGTCGTAGCAGCATGACTATGGGCCATTAATCATAAGTATTACATTTGTATGTTTGGTTTTCCCATAATATTATGTAATTTTTTGTGTATTTAGAGATACATGGACGGGGAGGCTAATAGTGTAGATACACGCCCACATAGCTCTAGCCACACCCACAGAGCACTGATCACAGCCCCTCCCCTTGTCAGTATAGACCCTTGAATATTTTAGCCCCAGGCCCACGTGGCCCTTAATCCGGCCCTGCAGACATTTAATAATTTGTTACCCCCAACACCCACCAGAAATGATGTTAGTGCTTTTGATACAGAGCTGTCTTTTCCTATGGAAGAGGAACACATCCTCATGGAGGGTAGGCTGGGACAGTGCAACATTATGACCAGGGTACCCTGCGCTGTGGGTTTTCCTGTTATATAGAGTAATTGCCTGGGAGGATTGTCAGGCTAAAGGAGGCGTCTCGTGAGTGGATGTGAGACAATCATGTGATTTTTCAAACCACTCATAATGGCTTCCTCTTCTGCAGGTACACCCCACTGCTCCCAAGCCTCCAGGATGTTAGCATTAAATAATTGTGACAATTAAACAATTCTAAATAATTGCTTTTTAAAGAGACTGCAACCATCCAAATGACCTTTGCTTTATTTTGTCCAGCACAGATAACATTTTATATTATTTATATTTCTTCTGCTATTTTTACATTTTGTGTCCTTTCTGGACTTGGACACGCCCCCATTGACATCGTATACCACCTCCATATGCCACACATTGCCGTTAGGCCACACCCCCAAGCTGCTATATAGTGAGATTATCACATCTTAATTACAGTATATTTAAAGGATAGCTCTGGGTTAGCACCTGGGGCGGAAGGGGTTCCGGCTGACTCGCCGACATGAAGAATACAGACAGCGAAAAGACCGACAACAGAAGACAGAAAGACACTAGTTAGACAGTAGTGAGAGACCGACAGTTAAAAGTCAGACAAAGTTAAAATAAAGACAAAGGAAAACCCGACAAGACCAACAGTCCGACAGAACAAAGACCGACGGTTCATAAGTCAGACAACAGTCACATCGACCACCCCTAAACCGACATCGCATAAATCGACAATACAACAGACCGACAAGTCCTTCATCAGACAAGATTTATACCGAAACACAACAGACCGACAGTATATATGCAGACACACAAAAGACCGACAAAACACAAGTCAGACGTGCATTTGACCGACATGACAAAAACCCGACAGTGCATACATAGACAGTAAAAAAGACCGACAATTAATCAAACAGACCTCGATAATATCGACAAGTAAAAGACCAACAGTGTATGCATAGACAGGCAAATGATCGACAAATCATAAAACAGACAGCAATAATACCGACACATAAAAGACCGACATCATATACCTAGACAATACATACATATAAAAGAATAAAATAATACCGGCACGCAAAAGACCGACAGATTATTAGGACAGTGGCCAATATATCGATATCATAGACTTCTGAGACTTTCATTTCCCCAAGACTACCCTCCTACATACATGTCGCCGCGTACACACCTGTACCCTCAGCTCCAAATAAGGTAGGTGGGTGGACGGTTGTCACCCCAACAGCCCACGGCGCTACCCTCATCCGTGGAACTACAGGTCCCAGCCACACGTCAGCTTTACAGCTACCAAGCCCAAACCATACAGGCCAAAGTCATGAGTGCAAGGCCAAACCCCCCACACCCCCACCCTTCCCCGCAAAGCACCCCATCCCCACAGTCACCCATATTCCGTCCGTCCCCCCGCGATGTCTGGGCGCCTTGTCCTGGACGCCTCCATCGTCACCCCAGCAACGGCACCATGCCGTCTAACCTCAGACGCGCCTACACTAACAGCGTTACCCCCGGTGCTACCCTCATCCGTGGAACTACAGGTCCCAGCCACACCTGTCAGCCTTACAGCTACCAAGCCCAAACCATACAGGCCAAAGTCATGAGTGCAAGGCCAAACCCCCCCCACCCCACCCACACACACACATCCCTCAGTAGCTATTGCTGGCGACGGGGGGCCGTCCAAGACGAGACGCTATGAGTCCCTTCCACCCGCAATAGCTATTGAGAGCTTTGCGTCCAGGTATGGTGGCGACGCCGTGACTGAGTGTACAGGGGTGGTTAGGAGAACTACAAGTCTCAGGACAGATGATAAGGGCCTGTTTCGGAGTAAAAATACCTGTCTAAGAACTGTCTGTTATTTGTAATATTATTTTTGATAATGAATGTGTGTCGGTCTTATGTGTGTCGGTCTTGTGCTTATCTGACATGTGGCCTATCTGATTTTTAAATGTCTATATATGTTTTGTCGGTCTTTTGTTTGTCGGTCTTGAGCTTATCTGACTTATGTGCTGTCGGACTTTAAAATGTCTACATATGTTTTGTCGGTCTTTTGTTTGTCGGTCTTGAGCTTATCTGACTTATGTCCTGTCGGACTTTAAAATGTCTATATATGCTTTGTCGGTCTTCAACAGTGTCTGTGTAATATGTATCTAATACCCCTTTTCCACCTACGTACCGTGTCCGATCCGGGATGTTTAACACGGCTACAACCCGTGTCGGCTCCCCCATTTCCACTACACTTCGACACGGGTTATTCCCGTGTCTGATCTGTTTCCACCTAACCCGGGTAAGCTCTGTAAAAGCCTATTGCTGTCATTACAAATGGACTTTTTACTGTCTCATCAAGATGATGTAATCAAAAGGACCAAAACGGAGGGGTGGGGCCTGCTCACAGCATTGCAGCAATGGACACCAGTGCAGTAGCTGTGTCTAGCATGGAGTTGCAGACTGTTTGCAGTTTACTGCTGCTTTCTGCTACAGACAGCTTGATGCAGCTTTTCACCTTGTGCTACCTACTGCAGAGCTGGAGAAGGAGAGCTCAATTCTTTGCAGAGAGGGCTACCTATCGACGCAAATATTTGAAAAGGAGGAGAGCGCGTATATCATCCACTGTTGTTATTTCTCTCATAACAATGAACTGTACACCAAGCCGAAGAATGTGGATGAAAGATCGCAGACATGGGAAAGCATTCATGCAGACTATTCTAGCATATCAGGAGGAGCAGTGGATGGCAAACTTCAGGATGTCTCGCGCTACATTCGAGTATGTTTTGGAACTACTGTCCCCCGCAATAACCATGCAGACCACCAGGTTCTGTAAGCCCATTGAGCCAGCCAGGAGATTAGCGATTGCTCTCTGGTGGTATGCTACCCCTGGAGAGTATCGCACAGTTTCCAGTTTATTTGGAGTAGGGATTGGCACGGTCTGCAAGATTGTATACCAGGTCACGCGGGCATTGCTGGATACCATGTACCATCGCTTTATTTCCTTGCCACAAGGACAGCGGCTAGATGAGACTATAAAAGGGTTTAAGAAGCGTGGCTACCCACAGTGTGCTGGTGCCATAGATGGGACCCACATCCCCATCATCGCCCCCCGTGACAACCCAGCAGACTATTACAATCGTAAGGGTTGGCATTCCATTGTTCTGCAAGCTGTAGTAGACCACAAATACTGGTAAGCACTGTTTCACTAATGTGTTTGAAATAGGCTTGGCCTGTTTTATGATAATGCATAAACCTTTATTTTTAGTTTCACAGATGTCTTCATAGGGTGGCCCGGACGGTCACATGATGCAAGGGTTCTCGCCAACTCCGATCTTTACAGTATTGCTGAGGACAAGCTTGGTGGATGGCTTTTCCCTCGAGAGGTAAGATTATTTACTACTTAAACTAATGTTCGCCCATAAACCAATAGTCAAGTTTTACCCCTGTAATAATATTAATGTTTTATTAACAGAAATCGGTGATCGTACATGGTGTGGACATCCCGGTCCATCTCATTGGTGATGCAGCATACCCATTACAGCGCTGGCTAATGAAGGGCTACACCCAGCATGTTAACTTATCCCCCGAACAGACATCCTATACCCATACCCTAAGTTCGGCCCGTATGGCAGTGGAGAATGCGTTTGGGCGTTTAAAAGGACGCTGGCGCTGCCTCATGAAGAGGAATGATGTGGACTTGAAAATAATGCCAGATATAGTAGCGGCCTGCTGCATTCTCCATAACATATGTGAGATTCAAAAGGAAAACTTTCTCCCCGAGTGGAATATACATGATCATGGGGCGGGGGTCGCTGTACATGATGCACCAGGCTTGGTGGGGGGGCATGACGCTGCCAGCGAGTGCATAAGGGCCACCATTGCAGCTAATCTTCAAACAATGTTGCAGTAGAGAAGACAGACAAGTTTTTGTGTGCAAACAATTTTTGTTTATTTCGTTTTTCAGTTATAAAAATTTGGTTCAAAAGTTGTTATTATATTTTTCCTTTTAAACAGTAGGCACACATTTTCTGAGGTAACAATATAAAATATTTAAGTGCAAACATGTCACTGTAAAATTCCACATAACGCAAGGGGTCTTCAACATGTGTCCCTCCAGCTGTTGTGGAACAACATGTACCAGCATGTGTTGCTATGTGTTTCCACAACAGCTAGAGGGCCACATGGTGAAGACACCTGCCCTGAGGTAAAAGAGTAAAGTGCAAACAGGGCACTCTGTAAAAAAAAAAAAACCCTAATGTTTGGTTTGGCAGGTATCGGGTTACCCCCAATATTTGGATCACACTGCCGCACATTTTCTGAGGTAACAATATAAAATATTTAAGTGCAAACATGTCACTGTAAAATTCCACATAACGCAAGGGGTCTTCAACATGTGTCCCTCCAGCTGTTGTGGAACAACATGTACCAGCATGTGTTGCTATGTGTTTCCACAACAGCTAGAGGGCCACATAGTGAAGATACCTGCCCTGAGGTAAAAGAGTAAAGTGCAAACAGGGCACTCTGTAAAAAAAAAACCCTAATGTTTGGTTTGGCAGGTATCGGGTTACCCCCAATATTTGGATCGCACTGCCGCACATTTTCTGAGGTAACAATATAAAAAGGTAGCCCCAATATCTGGATCCCACTGCCCATTTTCTGAGGTAACAATATAAAAGTTTAAAGTGCCAACAGGGCACTCTGTAAAATCAAAATAATGTTTGCATTTGTAGGTATTAGGGTTGAGGATACAGTGCAAACAGAACCTTAAAACACAAACATTGTTTTATAACCCGCTGCTCTAAGGCAGTTGTCTATATACCCGATATTCTGAGGATTGCGGGATTTGTGTTGGGGGATTTGAGGGAGGCTCATAGTTGTATGGACCATATGGGTGCTGTGGGTAGGCTGTGTCTTGCTGTTGTGTTTGTGTGGTATTCCCTATGGTACGTGCAAACGTGCGTTCAAAAAATGTCATCTGCCTATCATGCATGGTCATTAACTGACTCATAAAAGTTTGATGCATTTCTTTTTCTGACGCAAGGAATCTCTCAAGCCGTGCATCTTCCTGGGCATTGAGCTCACTATCTGCCTCACGCAAGTGATCCACGATAATGGACGTCATTGCTCTGACCGTTTGTTCTGTTTTGTTCAGTTTCTTTTTCCGCTGTGGAACGTTGTAGACTGTGAAGGAGATGAAACAGAATGTAAGCAACAATATAAAAATAGCAGTGGTAGCATATACGTGTTTGTGGCCTTCTCCCACCTGCACACTAGCTATACTCTGCAACATTACCATTATTGATTTATGGAATCCTATTTATGAATATTAATATTTAATATAACATATATGGTTATTAATATATGGATATATTTAAATTAATATGCGTTATCATATATATCTGCAAATATATTATATCAGGCTTACAAATTTGGCTGATAAATATATGCAGTCCTTTTATATATATATATATATATATATATATATATATATATGACTTATGAAATTATGAAGTTAAGATTCCTTAAAGAGAGTTCAAGCTTGAATATTACCGCTCTTTTTATATGATTATTTATTTACAGGCAAATCAAATCATACAGAATAAGATATACACAGTAGTGATATATATACTAATTATTTATCTAATGCTTCCTTCTTCTATAACATAAAACAACATGACATAAGTTTCACAAACAGTTTCAATTACTATCATATTTATACTTGCAAGTTACCGATCCTTTGCTCCTGCATCTTCTCCATGACTTCTTCTCCTCCTGACTGACTTCCTTCCTTCTCCTCCTTCTTCCCCAAACTTTTTCTGTTTATTTTTCTGTTTAAGGGACTTAAATAATGAATGCATTTTTGCATTAATGGTCAGGCACGCCTTACGAAGACGTGAACCTGATTCTTCTTTACATTTCTGTTTGGCTTCTAAAGCAGCAGTTCTGCGCATTTTTCTTAATGCTACAGAAAACTTTTGCATTTTTAACATTGCAATCATTTACAATGCTAAATTTTTATATTCTTTGTTTTTAGTACTGAAGGTATCCTCTCCTTAAGATTGACCGGTGTCTTAAGGTTAAACTCTAATACCTGGTACATTTATACATTTATTTGGAAATACTCATTTCCACTGTGCACATTTTCTATTCTAGGCCTTTAAATTCTTTATTCTCATTTGTAACCTATTCCACTGTGATCTTGTACTTTGCCAGCAGGCTTACAGCCATTGGTGCTGCTTCCTAATAGATATTATGTTAGTTAAAATAACGTATATTGCACTAACACATTTATCCTAGGTTATACAGAATACAAAATTGACATTACACAATGGTAATAAATTTTCCTAGATACATCCCCACCGTGATTCTGCAGATTTGGTAGCCAGCTTATAGCATTTGCTACTCCTCATAAATATTATAAATCAGATAATCAGATTCAGTAATAACAAGTCCAATTCGTGGTCGCCAATATTGATTTATGGAATCATATTTATGAATATTAATATTTAATATAACATATATGGTTATTAATATATGGATATATTTAAATTAATATGCGTTATCATATATATCTGCAAATATATTATGTCAGGCTTACAAATTAATTGGCTGAGAAAAAATATATGCAGTCCTTATATATATATATATATGACTTATGAAATTATGAAGTTAAGATTCCTTAAAGAGAGTTCAAGCTTGAATATTACCGCTCTTTTTATATGATTCTTTATTTACAGGCAGATCAAATCGTACAGAATAAGATATACACAGTAGTGATATATATACTAATTATTATATTAAGCTATGCTATGCTTCCTTCGTTACATAACATAAAACAACATGACATAAATTTCACAAACAGTTTCAATTGCTAACATAAAATGTATACTTGCAAGTTAAAGATTGCCATCCCAAGAATCATTCCTTCTGCATGTTCTCCATGACTTCTCCTCCTGACTGACTTCCTTCCTTCTCTCCTTCTCCTTCCTCCAATATTGATTTATGGAATCATATTTATGAATATTAATATTTAATATAACATATATGGTTATTAATATATGGATATATTTAAATTAATATGCGTTATCATATATATCTGCAAATATATTATGTCAGGCTTACAAATTAATTGGCTGATAAATATATGCAGTCCTTATATATATATATATATATGACTTATGAAATTATGAAGTTAAGATTCCTTAAAGAGAGTTCAAGCTTGAATATTACCGCTCTTTTTATATGATTCTTTATTTACAGGCAGATCAAATCGTACAGAATAAGATATACACAGTAGTGATATATATACTAATTATTATATTAAGCTATGCTATGCTTCCTTCGTTACATAACATAAAACAACATGACATAAGTTTCACAAACAGTTTCAATTGCTAACATAAAATGTATACTTGCAAGTTAAAGATTGCCATCCCAAGAATCATTCCTTCTGCATGTTCTCCATGACTTCTCCTCCTGACTGACTTCCTTCCTTCTCTCCTTCTCCTTCCTCCCCACTCCTAACTACAAGTCTGGTCCTTTTATCCCATATTTTACCAATTCAAACTATCATATTCTCATAGTTTCCAATGGAATAGGTAATTATAGGTTTGTCAGATTCCAAGGTGTAATAAAACAAACATTGAACTGGGCTGTCGTGTCCTGTTCACGAAGGCATGGTGTCATAAAAGTGTGGTGTCCACACTGCCTTAAGCAAGTATAGTATTGTAAAATCTGGAATGTCTTTTCATCCAAAGTTCTGTTGTATTGACAAGTTTTCCTGGGGTGGGTTACACCATGTTTTATCAATGGATGTGATCTCTTTTCATAGTAGTTAATTTATGCTCCCTAGCTTTAACCTTTACTGGACAATAGACAAACCAGTTTTATAATTACTAGAGGTATTGAAATCTTGATTCTGATCTAAATGTACACCTGTGGATTCCAGTGTCCATTTGATTGTAAATGCATTCTTTATTATACTGTGACCTCTCTAGCCTTATTTATGGCTAGAGCAGAATAAACCTGTTCCCTACACTGTTTTACCATCTTGCAGTAAAACACAAATATACAGTATATCTATATAAACACATACACAAACCTAATTTCTTAAATCAGCTACACATTACCTCATACATTCAAACTTATTTCATATCTATTCCTTACTATATATATCCA